>NC_138344.1:60017299-60482299 GCF_046562875.1 Panthera onca | reverse complement strand
TGTGTCCTAAAACTCTAGGGAAGAATACTTTCAAACAGATGAGAAAGAGGAGACTGGAAAGGTAAACTGCTATTGCAAAATGCCTGACACCACCATGACTCTACTACTACCCCTGAAGTACTAAAAGAGCTTTCTAACTGGTCTCTGTTGGGCTTTCATCATTCCCCATTCCTCAACCTAGTCTCAAAACAACAGCCAGAGCAATCCTTTAAAGACATAAATCATATAATTTTGCTTTCTCCTTCAAACTTTCCAATTGTTTTCCAATTCACCCAGAATAAAATTCAAAGAGTTTATGGTGGTTTCATGTTACCTCTATGACTCTCCCTCTCTGTCACTTCATTCTATCCCCACCGAATTTCTTGTCATTCTTCTAATGTTTCAGGCTACATCCAAGTTCTGAGCCCTCACACTGGCCTGGTCCCTGTGTCTGGAATTGTCCTTCAAGATAACAGCGGGATTCTTTTATATCCTTCAGATTTTTCTCATGTCACTTTCTCAGCAAATACTTCCCTGGCCATATCTGAAATTTCAACACCTTCTCTACTCACTTTCTTCTATCTCCTCTCCTGCTTTATATTTTGTCTTTATACATATTATACATCTCTGATATACATTTTAAATTGTTTTGCTTATTGGTAATTTCTCTCACCAAGCTCCATGAGGTCAGAAGTTTGCTTGTTTTCTTCACTGCTTATATCCTTCCTACTTAGAACAAAGCCTGTTATAATAGATGCTTGCTTAGAAAATATTTATTAAATAAATGAATACTTGAATGGCCCCCTCCTTTTCTTCAAATCTAGTTAAGTGTCACCTTATCAGTGAGGCCTTTCCTTAAGATCCTGTATAATATAAGTACCTTTCCCTCTACATACCCCAAAACCATTTCCCTGCTTTAAAAAAAAATTGCAGTCAGCACCATCTGACAAATTATATAATTTGTCTCTTTTCCTTTCCCTGTAGATTCTAAGTTCCACGAAGGCTGGGACTGTATCCGCAAGAACCGGAGCACCTGACTCTTGGTAGGTATTCAAGTTATTTCTTGGGTGAACTAATGAACCATTTCGGACTGACAGCATTCTTTCCACGATCACAATCACTGTCAGAGTGGCCACGAAGTTCCATCACAATCTAGAGAAGCTTGCCAACTAGCACTGTAAACTTCACACTCCAGGTGCTTCTTCAAGAGCACTGTTCTTCGCTAGGAACTGCAAATGTCGCTGGGAACTGTTCGCCATTTCATTTCTGCCCCTAAAATTTAAGCACAGAATTGACAGCTCAGGGCAACGCAGCGATTACAAGTATTTAGCAAATTTCGTTGTAAACTGTCGGTGTTAACCGAAACTTAAACGTGTTTACTTGACTCTGTACAGCACTGTCCGAGAACAAAAGCTAATTCCTGGTAGGTGGGGCCTGGCCTGTATGGCTCAGGATTGGCTAAGACGCGGCAGGCCTCGCCCCCGTCGAACAGATTCGCCCTTGGGCGGGGCTGTGTTGGGCGGTGCGTGGGCGGGGCGAGGCGGGGCGGAGCCAGGCGGGCTTGGCTGGCCGGGCAGGGCGATCTCCCGCCCACCGGACTCACGATTGGCTGAGGCTCCGCAGGCTCTACCCTTGCTGGCTCACTGCGCGCGCATGGGCGGGGCCGTCCCGTGAGGCGCGTGGGGCGGGCGGGGCTGGACTTGGGGTTGGGGCTGGGGATGCTGCGGCTGGGCGGACCTGCTAGGCTTGGGCTGTGGCCGAGGGATGGCGAACGTGCGGGTGGCCGTGAGGGTCCGACCTCTCAGCAAGAGGTGAGTCTGGAAGGGAGGGGGCTCCTGAGGCGTCATATGAGCTGAGAGGAGGGCGAGGTTCCCGCCTCTCGCTCAAGTGATTCTGGCGCGGAGAAGTCAGACACAAAGTGGCCCAAGGGGCCAGGGTCCGGAAACCCTAAAAGCCTGGCGGGACAAAGTTTCGGTTAGAACTTTCGGGTCTCGTCCTGGGGTATAGTGCTTACTGGATTGCGTCAGCGGTGGGCTGCGCTGTGTTCGTGTCCCTGGAGTCCTGTGAGCAGGAGTTTTGGGGGACCACGGCTCAAGTCTTGATGCATGGGTTGGGCCTTTCTCACTGAGTTCGCTGAGAAGGGTTGGGAAAGTACCCGGGGAGAGGAATGGGCAGTGTCTTCTCTTCTTCTTGGTGGCTCTGGAGTACCTGCGGGGGCTGAGGCAGAATTGTGTTTGCTCCTGAGCGCACCTTGGTTTCTCTGCACAGATGGGGAGAGAGCCAGATTGTAAGGCATGAGAGGGTAATTGAGGCCCAGGGAGAGCGTGGTTTCATCCCATGCGCGGTAGCAGAACTGGGTAGTAGAAGGATGTTATTCTAACCCGTTTCTTCAGTGTCGTCAGTGCTTATTTCCTCATGGGCTAATCAGATCCATCATCTCTCAGCTGTTGAGGCATCCAATATCAGGCGACATAATTTCTTCCCTTTTTCATGGATTTTCCACTCCCAGGTTTGGAAAGCCAGGGAAGGGCTGGTATTTTAATTGTTTTTATTTGTTTGTTGTCGTTTTTTAATGTGGGGCTCAAGCTCACCCAGAGATCAGGAGAGCAAGAGTCTCATGCTTTACTGATTGAGCCAACCAGGAGCCCCTGAACTGTGTGTGTGTGTGTTAATTTTTTAATGTTTTATATTTTTGAGAGAGAGAGAGAGAGAGAGAGAGAGCGAGCAGGTGACGGGCAGAGAGAGGGAGACACAGAATCTGAAGTAGGCTCCAGGCTCTGAGCTGTCAGCACAGAGCCCAACATGGGGCTTGAACTCACGGACCATGAGATCATGACCTGAGCCAAGGTCAGATGCTTAGCCAACTGAGCCACCCAGGGGCCCCACCCCTGTACCGTTTTTTAAAGAGCTATTAGAGTTTGCTGATAGGTATAGAAGGTGTAGAAAGAACACTGAGAGCAAAGGACTTCAGCTGTTAGAAAACCCCCTTTTAGGGAGAGGATGTGTAGAGGGAGGTGAGTGAGAGGAGACAAAGCTGGCAGAATGTAGTTTGGGACCATAAGACATATAATGGAATTATTTGGGAGGTTTAAAAATTTTCCAGGACATAAGGTGGCTTGCCAATTGGGCAGAAGGATAAATAAAAATGCATTGTCTCCCATAACAAAATTTGGTACTAGCAGGGATTATTTTTGTCCCTGGTATGGTGGTGATTGGTTTTGAAAAGTCATACAATTGACAGAATAATGAGGAGAGCAATGGGATGAGGGAAAGAAACAAGAACAGAAAAGAAAGTAGGAAAAAGGCAAAAGAGATACAATGAAGAAAGAAGGAAAGCAGTACATGCCTGAACTGCTGTGTTTAGATTGGTAAGTGGTTTATGACATTGGGCTTCTGCATGATTGAATGTGGTGACTTATGGTTGAGTTTTCATAGGTGCAGCTGCCACCTTGGAGGTAGCCTCCAGCTCATCTTCTTTTTGCAAAACTGTTTTTTTAGGATTCTCAGGATAATTACCTTGAGCACCCCTAACAGTAGCCTCTCAATTCCTTGAGTGCTAGGAATTTATAATAGTGTGGATTAGATTAATAAAATGCTGTTGTGGAGCACCTGGGTGGCTCAGTCGGTTAAGTTTTCAACTTCCACTCAGGTCATGATCTCCTGTGTTGGTGAGTTTGAGCCCCACTTCCGGCTCTGTGCTGACAGCTCAGAGCCTGGAGCCTGCTTAGGATTCCAGGTCTCCCTCTCTCGCTGCCCCTTCCCCACTCCTGCTCTGTCTCTCGCTCTCCAAAAATAAACATAAAAAAACTAAGAAAATGCTTTTGAAATTGAGTTATTTGCAGCCATGGTAGAGAGTAATTTATCTCATCAAACAAAAGTGAAGGTGAAAGAAGGGCACAAAAGCTTACTTGCTTTTAGTTTAGGTTACGAGGCTTGAGCATCAAGAGGTAGAATGCCAATACTGCAGATATCCAGGTGTGAATAAATTATATGAGGCTGGAGATTCAGGCGCAAATATGGATAAACCCACTGTGACTCTTCAGCTAAGAAGTCAAGACTACTCCTGTCTTCTCAGAGAACCCTGCAGAGATGCAGCTATACCCAGGGTTTGTTAACTTCCACTATCTTTGCTGAGGTTCATCCAAATGTAGGGAATCTGGGGGCCCCTGGGTGGCTCAGTCGGTTAAGCGTCCGACTTGACTTCGGCTCAGGTCATGATCTCACGGTCCGTGAGTTCGAGCCCCGCGTCGGGCTCTGGGCTGACGGCTCGGAGCCTGGAGCCTGCTTCCGATTCTGTGTCTCCCTGTCTCTCAGCCCCTCCCCCGTTCATGCTCTGCCTCTCTCTGCCTCAAAAATAAATAAACGTTAAAAAAAAAAAAATTCAAATGTAGGGAATCTGCTAATTATGTGGTTTGTTCAACCTTCAAATAAGTCACTGGCACGGATTCAGCTAATAGTCATTGGATATGATGTACTTGTGAAGCAATCTTAGAGATCATCTGGTCTAAGCTTCCATTTTTTGTTTTTCCAGATAAGAAAATGGTCTTGTTTAAGGTCTAAAAGTAGGTAGAGTCAAGATTCCAGTCAGTAGACGAAGTTGTTCCTTCCTGAGACGACCGAAAAGTTGCGCTTCTTGATCAAATGCCTGTTTGCTTAATAGGACTGGGGCTGACCATAAGTAAAATGATAATGTGGGAAATGGTTTTGATTCCCTCCCACTCCTCACAATTTCCCATAATTAGAAAATCTGTAGCTCATTATGTGATGCTCTTCCTTGCGTATCCAGAATCATTCATCATTGAAAGAACATGTTCTCTTCTGTCAATATTGTAGGCTCTGGAATACTCCCCACTGCCCTGTCAAAAGTTACTGTTCGTATACTATATTCTCTTTCTGTGGGTCGTAGGTTTTTTTTTTTTTTTAATCTGTAAAATAGGATAACTACTTCAATGTTTTTTTATGAAGATTAAATGAAAGAATACATTAAAAATACCTAGGGCTTGGCTCATTTTAAGGGTACAAAAAAGTGTTCGCTATATAATTTTTAACAATTATTTTTATTACTCCTTATACTTAGATGTCTGCTTTTTTTTTTTTTTTTTAACTTTTACAAATGATTAGATAATAAGTGGTAATGGCTTGCTTATTTTCCCCTCTAGGACAGTGATTCTCAAATTACCGTTTGCATACAATCCACCTGGGGAGCTTGTTACAATGCAACTTGGTTGTTGTTCCCCCCCCCCCCCCCACCCCGCCCCATAATGCAACTTGTTAACAGGAATTCAAATAAACCCACCAACTCACTTAATTCTGATGAAGGTAGCCTGTGGACTACACTCTAAGAAACATTGTTGTAGGAGTAAATGTGTAACTGAGGATTTATCCCTGTGCAAAGGGAAATTCATTCTAAGAAATAAATGCCTCTTGGTAGAATTCAGGACCCCAAGGCAAGTGTTAGTAGCGCCATTCCGCGGCATGAGGCTCCATCTCCGCAGACTTTCGTTGAGCTCTGTGTGGCCAGCTCCCCAGTTGAGGTTGGTGCCCTTTCTTTCTGTTCAGTGTTTTTTTCAAGTTTATTTATTTATTTTGAGAGAGAGAGAGAGAAAGCGTGAGTTGGGGAGGGACATAGAGAATCCGAAGCAGGTTCCACACTATCAGTGTGTAGCCCTACACAGGGCTTGAACCTATGAACCATGAGTTAAATGCATAACCGCTTAACCGTTTGAGCCACCCAGGTGCCCCTGTTCTGCTCAGTTTTAATTCTCCCTCATTTTGTTTTAGAATAGCTTGGAATCCCTAGGTTACCAATGGCAGTGGTCCAGGCCTGGAAGAGTCAGCATCTTACCCTTATGATTTGTATCTTTCTTCCAAGAAGTAAAATTCAGGATGTTTCTTTTCAGGCTGCTTTATATGAGAGAGTCATAGATGAATCCTCAAGAAAGGGTGTTCTTAGAAAAAATTAGGTAATAGATTTGGAAAAGTTATTGCATGATTTTTTTTCTTATTTTCTTTATTGTCCAAATTTAGTATAATATGTGTATTGCTTTTATAGTGGGAGGAGAGATAATAAAATGTACCTTAGAATGAAGAAAGGAAAAAAAATGTTATCATGTAAAATGTTAACAGTAAAGATGAAAGATTTTCTTTAGAATCATTGAGGGCTGATGAGTAGGGTGTGGTTTATGATCCTGGGGGACTAAGAGTATCTCAGGTGCCTTGAGTACTATCTAGTATAAAATGTGAAAGAGCATCAAGGCCTTGAGGAAATTTAGGTAACAGAAATGTTACTACATGGGAGAGGGAAATTTCCCACCCAGGGCTTTATCCCAGACTCACTCACTGGTTTAAAAAAATAATCTTAGGGGCGCCTGGGTGGCGCAGTCGGTTAAGCGTCCGACTTCAGCCAGGTCACGATCTCGCGGTCCGTGAGTTCGAGCCCCGCGTCAGGCTCTGGGCTGATGGCTCGGAGCCTGGAGCCTGTTTCCGATCCTGTGTCTCCCTCTCTCTCTGCCCCTCCCCCGTTCATGCTCTGTCTCCCTCTGTCCCAAAATAAATAAAAAACATTGAAAAAAAAATTAAAAAAATAATCTTAGGGGTGCTTGGGTGGCTCAGTCGGTTAAGCATCTGACTTCGGCTCAGGTCATGATCTTACAGTTTGTGAGTTTGAGCCCCATTTCGGGCTCTGTGCTGACAGCTCATAGCCTGGAGCCTGCTTTGGATTCTGTGTCTCTCTCACTCTCTGCCCCTTCCCCACTCACGCTCTGTCTCTCTCTCTCTCAAAAGATGAATAAACGTTAAAAAATAAAATCTTAGGGGTGCCTGGGTGGCTTAGTCGGTTAAGCAGCCGACTTCGGCTCAGGTCATGATTTCTCGGTCTGTGAGTTCGAGCTCCGCGTCAGGCTCTGTGTTGACTGCTCAGAGCCTGGAGCCTGTTTCAGATTCTGTGTCTCCCTCTCTCTGACCCTCCCCCGTTCATGCTCTGTCTCTCTCTGTCTCAAAAATAAATAAACATTAAAAAAAATTAAAAAAAAAAAAAGAAGAAAAAAAAATCTTAAATGTAAAGACCCTTGTCTCATTATGCCTCTCCTCCCCTCCCCAAACTCTCAAGGTCACATCCTCGGAACCATGAGGAAGGATAAAAATGAGACAGAACATATTTTCTTAACTTTCAGGTTCTAGGCTAGGAGTAATTTAGTTGATTACTTTCATTATAGTGGGGGAAATGCCAATGAATTTAATTCTCATCTGCCATTTTGGCTTTCACTTCAGCTAAAAGGTCTTCATGTTATGAAAAAGGATTTCATATCTAGAATGGAGTATATTCTGTTTATTTTGGGCTTCAGGTGTATGGATCACTTGAATTAAGCCCCTTAAAGTAAATTTAGGGGTTGGTTGGTTATGTAGTGTTACTACATAACTGCTACATAGGAAAATTCTTGGGAATCTTAACTCTCATTCGGGTTTAGGAAGACAAAAGGAAAGGATTTGGAAAATGTGTTCTCAGTGTCTCAACAGAGAGGACTCCAAAACCCTTTTCATTATTATCTGCGCTCAAAATCCTAGAAAAATGAGAGGGGATGACTTGTGCTCGAGCAAAGGGTACTCTGCAGAGTTTCGGGCCTGATTTCTAAGGTATGGTTAAGAGCCTAGGCTTTGTGGTCAGATAAATCTGGGTTTAAACCCCAGCTCTGCCACTACTTGATGTGTGAGTTTGGACAAGTTACATAATTTCTCTCAGCTTCAGTCTTCCATCTGAAAAAATGATGATACGGTAGGAAGCCATGTCAGGAGGGTGTGTTAGCGGTAAGATTGCATAAGATGAAGCATAATATGACTGTACCTAATACAGTGCCTATCACGTGGAGGGTGCTCAATAGTGGTACTTTTTAGCTCTTCTAAAGCCAATCTAATGATCCAGAGAAGCACGTCTGCCGGGGGACAGCTACTTAGGAGACAGCAGTAGGGAGACATTTTGTCTCAACTTCCCTTTTCTTGATTTTTTTTTTTTTTAAAGCAATGCTTCTTCTCATATGAGTTTGGGTCTTTTTTCTAGGGAGACCAAAGAAGGGGGAAGAATTATCATGGAAGTTGATGGCAAAGTGGCAAAAATCAGAAATTTAAAGGTAAGCCTGAAATTGTTTTCCTTTCTCTTTCCACTGAGGAGTTTGTATGATTACAGGGGCTTCTGGGATAAAGATGTGTTTAGGGTGGAGGATTGGGAGAGGGAAGAGTTATAACCTACTACAAAGCAAGTATAAAAATAAGGCAGGAAAGAAGTACAGGAATTGTGGCACGGCAGCCCAAGTTCTGTCAAATAGGGTGCAGATGTTTAGAAACTGGTTGGTAATTGTTTATGGGCACCATGGCCAGTTTAAGTCATGCTGGGTACATCTGTGGATATACTTAATTCGCCTGACCACGAGTTAGATTTTGTCCCAAGTCCCTCATTTGATATCACTTAATTTAGAGGCATTACTATAGATTTTAATATGCATCAGATCTCAGAATGGAGTAGGTCACTATCCTGGGTCTTGTTACAGATTTTCTTTCACAGATCTGACTGACCTTTGAGTCACAATTGGACAAACGCTGGGAACTTCCTCCCCCACCCCACACCCCCTCCCAGGGCTGATTTCCTCCATCCTATTCCTTCCTTTACCAGAACAGCGGAAGTGGAAGAGTTTCTTTCTTTCTGGGCCTTGGGGTGTGAGGAGGGAAGCTGGCCATGAGACTGCTGCTATAGACAGCTTGCAGGTAGTATTAAGCACTCCTGAGAGTGAGGAAGCCGACTTGCAGGAGTGAGGGTTATCAAGAACCCAGGCCTTCCAGCCATGCCCACTCCTGTGATGTGATGTGATATGATGTTTCCCTTGACAGCAGCTCTGGGCTAAAAGAGAACAGGACCTGCCAAACTTGTAACAGGAGCTCCCCAGGGACAAAAGACCTTTTATTCTCTGCTGTCTCTTATTTATGTCTCTGTTGCTTAAACACTTCAGGGGCTTTGTTCTGAAGGTGAGACTTTTGGTTTTTAAGAATAAATCCTGGCCAGGATCAAACTCTAATCTGCCCCCTGCACACCTCCTTAGCTGTCTACTTCCTTGAAGTCATTTATCCACTAAAAATTTCTTAGTCATTCTGACAGCCTCTTACTACTGTAGTTTATGGTGGCTAGTGCTGGGGGTTGTCTATCTCTTTTCAGAGTCTAAATATTAAATAGTAAGACATTTCTGGGAATAATACCATTCTCCCTAGTACCTGGAAGTCAGTGTGGTTCCAAGCTCTGGCTCTAGCCTCATCTACCGTGGGCAGTTGGGTTGGTCCTTGCTTCTGTCCATTGTGCTTTCTAATTTGCTAGGGGTGGATACCCAGGGACCTCTGTGAAAGCCCTCAGTTGGTAGACTGTCAGGCCCAGGCACCGAACTACACATGCACTCCTAGTATCCTTTACAGAAATGCCTGGAGAAAAAATGATAGTGATAAGAAGATGCTCCTAGAGGGACTTTCTCTCCTAAGCTGCTCTGTGCTTGGTTCATATATAGGCAGATAGGTGACAGTATGATAGGCACATTTAATTCTCCAGGGGTTTTAAATGAGGAAATGACAAAGGTTACTTTTTTTTCTTTAGGTAGATAGCATAAAGATTTTCATGACCAGTTGAGGTCTCTCTAGCTATAGCAGGGAGGAATCAGGTGGCACTGGCTAGATTCTGATATTATGATAGAAAAGACTATCCTATGTTTGATTTTAGGTGGACAGTCGACCAGATGGCTTTGGTGACTCCCGGGAGAAGGTGGTGGCATTTGGCTTTGATTATTGCTACTGGTCAGTCAACCCAGAGGACCCCCAGTATGCATCTCAGGATGTGGTAATGTCATTTTCCCTTCACTCTCCTCAGTTCTGACTGGATAATTATTGGGAAATTAACATGGGGCCTGGCTATTTCTTACTTTAATATTTTGGTCAGAAACTAATGATGTTCTGCTTTGAGAAATAGTAGTGAGAGGCTTCGGTTGCAGAAAGAACAAAGGAAATGGGAAAAGACTGCTTGCTCAGGTCATGAAAGTTGGCTAGTGTCCATTTAGGCTTGGGCCACAGCAAGATTCAGGTGGGTAGAAATTAGTTCAGGTAGTGTTCTACTCCTACGGCAGATAAAGGGGCTCACCTAAAACTTGGCCTTTGGTATATACAGCAAAAGGACCCGGAATCCTAGAGGCTAGTATCTTTGACACTCAGGCTTGTTCTTATGGTCCTAGGCTGAGTGTAAAAGGGCTAGACATCTAGTCTGGCAGCCTGCAAGGTATGTGAGAAGTGAATTCTATTGATCTGCTGAGGATTGAGAGGACCAGTCAAGGCCTTCCCAGCAAGACTGTCGGTCACCCTTCCTGCCTCTGGTAGTTCTACTTAGCTCTCTCACAAGCTTCTGAGGCAGCAGGTCTGGCCAGCTGAGTCTACAGGGCTTCTCTCTGTTTCTGTGAAGCAGCAGCATTGTCCTTGTTGGAGCACTGTTGAAGGTCATGCATTCAGTCCCTGTGATGGCCTGCAAACCTTGCCCCTTGAGTAAAACCTTGAGTTTTATGACCACAGACAATAGCCCTCACCTCAGCAGTTACCAAGATACTTTCTATGAAAGTCCATCCCTAATATTAGAAAAATCGCTTATTTGGCCTTCTGTGGGTCAATATCATCATACCTATATATGAAAAAAACAGTATACGAATAAGTCCTTAGGAAATACCACTGGAAATGGACATATTTTGGGGGGAAGTCTGGAAGAACATTGCCTATCAGTCTATATACTTTTCCTTAAATGTTTGTTTATTCTTGAGAGAGTGAGTGCATGCGTGAGTGGGGGAGGGGCAGAGAGAGAGGGGGACAGAAGATCTAAAGTGGGCTCTGCACTGACAGCAGAGAGCCTGATGCAGGGCTCAAAGTCACCAAACCATGAGATCATGACCTGAGCCAGAGTCGGATGCTTAACCAGCTTGGCCACCCAGGTACCCTGTCAGTCTGTATACTTTTGAATAAAAAGCTAAAGTATGTTTTCTGCTAAGTGTTTTAGTTTTTTGTGAACCTTTTTCTGATTATGCCAAAGAAGCAATGTTATCAAGTTTGAGTGACTTAAAACATGAAAAAAAATATGGGGGGCACCTGAGTGGCTCAGTCAGTTGAGTGTCTGACTTCACCTCAGGTCATGATCTCACGGTTTGTGAGTTCAGGCCCTGCATCGTGCTCTGCTGTCAGTGCAGAGCTGGCTATGGCTCCTCTCTCTCTCTTTCTCTCTCTCTCTCTCAAAAATAAACATTAAAAAAAAGAAGTTTGAGTGATTTACAGTACTGATTTTTTGCCACTGCAGACTTCTGAGATGATTGAGTAATTTTAAAACATGGGAGTGTTGGGGCGCCTGGGTGGCGCAGTCGGTTAAGCGTCCGACTTCAGCCAGGTCACGATCTCGCGGTCCGTGAGTTCGAGCCCCGCGTCAGGCTCTGGGCTGATGGCTCGGAGCCTGGAGCCTGTTTCCGATTCTGTGTCTCCCTCTCTCTCTGACCCTTCCCCGTTCATGCTCTGTCTCTCTCTGTCCCAAAATAAATAAAAAAAAAACGTTGAAAAAAAAAAATTAAAAAAAAAAAAAAAATAAATAAATAAAACATGGGAGTGTAATTCCCCCATTCTTCTCTTCTGAGGGGAACATGTGGAAACAAGACCCTAGACTACTGTGGGATTTGTTGTCTCTGTGGGCCCCTTCTGTTGTAATATGAGCACCCTATATTTGTAGTCACAAGGCGTTTGCTGTAAATGCTTAGCAGAAAACGTCAGTGTGGATAGTATCTGGTCCCTACCATATTTTCTGTCCTTTGGAATATGAAGGCGCTGGCATGTCCAGGCTTTTCTTTTGGACCTTGATTTTTATCCTAGCACTCAAGCATGTATGAAGTATCTGGTTCCTGGTGTTTGTAACTGTTCTACTGACATCCTTCATGCAGAGGCAAGAAAGGAGCTGACTTTCAAATAAGAGGATGGGACTCCTTCAGCCTTTCACAGTTGTGACTGCATATGTGTGATAGAAGACAGTGGTCTTTATTAGCAGAAAGTATGAGCATTCTAATGGCTGTTTCAGTCCTGCCTGGCTATAGTATACCTAGATATGGATATAGGAAAAGTTAACCATTTTGTGTAACATTTGATAGAGTAATAATCTGGGTCATGATGTATGTAAACAAAACAAAACTACGTATCTGTATCTATATATGTCTCAACAAACTTGGGTATAATTTAGGTGTGCATTTATATAACGTAAGTATAAGAATAATCTGGTGGGAAGCCCAGAAGTCCATAGTGGAGGGGGTCATAAATATGATTCTTCTTCTCTTGCTTGGTTTGAAGTTCAATGGAAAGATCAAATGGGATTTGGACAGGAAGCCTGTGCAGAGAGATAAAACCAGTGTCCCCTGAGGTTTATTCTGACTTGTTTATTAATGTCTAAGGCCCTCATCAGTCCCAAGGGGAGTTAAGATAGGAGATGGCAGGAAGGAGCCTCTGTCACAAGCTAAAGTAGGGCCAAATGTCCCTGAATAATGGCAGAACTCATATGCATATAAGTTGGTCGAAGAGACTCATTGCTTTAACACAGAAATTGGAGCCCAGACTTAACCCTGAGGTCACCAGGATAGGCGGGGCAGACTGTCATAAAATTATAGGACATGGGGTGGGAAGAATTTTAATGTCATCCAGTTCATCCTCTCCCAAAGTACAACATAGCATTTATGATCATATTTTGGGGGTGGAGGTGAGAGGGGGCAATTTTATTTTTATTTAAAAAAATTTTTTTAATGTTTATTTATTTTTGAAAGAGAGACAGAATGCAAGCAGGGTAGGGGCAGAGAGAGAGGGGGAAACACAGAATCCAGAGCAGGCTCCGAGCTGTCAGCACAGAGTCTGACATGGGTCTTGAACTCATGAACCGTGAGATCAGGACCCGAGCTGAAGTTGGACTACTTAACCAACTGAGCCACTCAGGTGCCCGGGCAGTTTTATTGAAGTATAATTTAGATACAGTAAAATTCACCTTTTCAGTGTACAGTGTGCAGTTCTCTAAGTTTTGACAAACACGATTGTGTAGCTTATGCTATATTCAGTATATAAAACAGTGCATCATTCCCCAAATCTCTTTATGTCCCTTTGCAGTCAAACTGTTCTTACCTCTAGGCCCTGGCATCTGCTAATCTGTTTTCTGTCACTACAGTTTTGTCTGTTCCCAAATATCATGTGAATGTAATAAAATAGTATGTAGCCTTTTGAGTCTGGCTTCTTTCAATTAGCATGATGGATTTGAGATTCACCTCTGCTGTTATGTGTGTTATCTTACTCTGACCTTGAATCAGAGTTACTTAAATCATCTTGGCCAGAAGGAATCTTGTGACTTTGGAAACACTGATGCTAACTCCAAAGAGCAAGGGACCAAGTCCCTGTAGAACCGAGCCCTCTTCATCCTTGGCTCTCTTCCTGTTGTGAGGAAGCACTGTCCTTACCCACAAAAATACAGTACTGATTTCAGAATATTCAAATATTCTGAAAACGTTCCCCCACTGGCTGTAGGAGGATTTTGAGCAATATCATAAGCCATTGCTTGATAGATGTTGTGGCAAGAATGTCATCTATTAAGTGTCAGTGCTGCCTCATCACAGTCTCTTAGAATGTTAGAGCTCGAAGGGAACTTAGCAATCATCTAGGCCAGGGCTTCTCAACTTCACTACTTGCTATTGATATTTTGACCAGATAATTGTTTGCTGTGGAAGTCTGTCCTGTGCACTGTAGGGTGTTTAGCAGCACCTCTGGCCTCTACCCTCTAAATGCCAGTGGCAGTCCCAGTCAGGAAAATAAAAAATGTTTCCAAACCCTTCATGTTCCAGATTACAGCTGTGTGATTTATATGGCATTATATAGGCAGTTAAGGCCCAAGTGGGACTGGACCCATGCTTCTTACGGTGGTCTTTTCATTGCACTGTACTCTTCTACTTCCCGTTTTTATATTTATTTTACGATCTGAAAAGATAGGTTCAAGATTAGCATTTCTTAGTGTTTTAGCACTTCCTAATCTTTAGTGGTGACATGCTTGATAAATAGATCAGGCATCAACAAACATGGGCCTCTAGAGAACAAGGCACTACTGCAAGTTCTAATGAGAGGCTGCTTTATTTGTTAAATATCTATAGTTTCTAAATGTTTATCATTCCATTTGATCATCTCCAAAATCTGTTTAGTCTATCCTATATATTCCATCTTATAGATAAGGAAACTACAGTACATAAAGGTTATGAGACTTGCCCAAATCACTTAACCAGTAAGTGGTGGAGCAGGGATTCAAATCCAAGACTGTCCAATTCTAAATTGTATGTTAGCAAGTCTCATTGACCCTCAATGTTAAAGTCTCATTTAGTCTACTAGAGACCTGGTCATCTCTTCACACATATTATGTGATTTAATCCCTTCAGCAGCCTAAAAGGTAGAAGATTTTATCCTTTGATAGTTGAGGAAATTTAGGTTTAGGTTACGTGATCTGCCCAAAGGTCACACAGTAAGAAATGAGTCTTAGATTTGAACACAGGGTTATCTGAATGCAGAGTTCATATGATTTGCTACAATACAGTATAAAAAGAAAAACAAAAGGGATATAGGAAAAGGAAGAGATGGTAAATTAGGAAAGAAAAGAGATGGTGAAGAGAGAAAAGAGTGTAGTGAATGGGCAGCGGTAGGGGATCATACCACTTGTCTTGTCCATTACCCTGTGACCTTGGTGTCATTAGCTTCCCGTTCTAAAGGCAAGTCAGCGTTGGTCTAAATTGTGTTTTCAGTGTTTGTTGATATTTGGACTTGTAGTCAAGGCTTTTCTTCAAAATGGGCCTACATTTTATCTGGCTTGAATCTGTATTAAAGTTAATCCAGTTTCTGAAGTTAGACTTGGGTTTGAATTCAGGCATAGCCACTTATTAGCTGGCTGGCTTTGGACAAGTTACTTAAATTTTCTGAGTTCTAGTTTCTTGAGCTTGAGTTACTGTGAGGAGGAAATGAAATAATTAAGTTCCCAGATCAGGGCTTGGCAACTGCAATTTGATAAGGGGGTTCCTGAGTACTGTGGCTTGGTTCCCTATGGTGATTACCCTATCACAGTACAAAGGAAGTGAGGCTCAGGCTGCTAAGAGCTGAACTAGACTTGAAAATCTCTTCTTTGAATCTGGTTATGATCCCTTCTGGATCAGCATGCTGCACTTGGAAAATTAACTTCCCTTCCCTTCCTCCTGGTCAGGAATATCTGTTGGAGTGGGAGTCCTCTGCTCAAGTGTATTGTGTTTGGATAATTTTGTGTTTGTAAAAATTTCCATGAAGAGCTTTAGCTCAGCTTTACCCACAAAGGACTGTAATTGGCTGTCAAAACAAGTGCAGACTGAGTCAACAGAAAGCACGTCCAGGAACAAAAAGCTACCCAGCCCTTTGTGGAAAGCAGTTGCTCCTATTCTCCTGGGAATCTTTATTTTAAAATGGCCAGTTATTTGGCTGAAGCACTTGTATCTTTTCCAGATAAAAAATCGTGTGAGTGTGCAGGAGATTTCCTCCTCCTAACCACTGGATCCAAAA
Organism: Panthera onca; assembly: GCF_046562875.1. NCBI lineage: Eukaryota > Metazoa > Chordata > Mammalia > Carnivora > Felidae > Panthera > Panthera onca. The sequence continues at coordinate 60,466,690 of NC_138344.1, read as the reverse complement.
CTGAAATTATAGCAGCAATGTGATTGTGCTTTTGTTTTTATAATATTATTTAACCTCCACAGTGCACTGAATACCAAACAACACACATAAGTACATCCATTGCCTACCCTCAAAGAGCCCCAGAGGGGGTGCGGGGAATGTGTGTGTGTGTGTGTGTGTGTGTGTGTGTGTGTATTCCTCAGAATTTTCTTCATGCAGAATCATGTCACCTGTGAATAAAGACAATTTGGCTTCTCTTTTTTTAATTTTTAAGTTTATTTATTTATTTTGAGAGAGAGAGAGAGAGAAAATCTCAAGCAGGCTCTGAGGGAGCAGCACAGAGCTCCATGTGGGGCTTGATGTCTTGAACTGTGAGATCATGATCTGAACCGAGATCAAGAGTCAAATGTTTAACCCACTAAGCTACCCAGGCACCCATTGCTTCTTCTGGACTTTAGCTTGAGGATGTTAGAAACTTGGAGTCTTCAGAGGAAAACCTCACATGCCCCTAAAAATGATGAAAGGACTGACTACAGGAACCAAGAGGAAAGCCACTATCAGTATAGTTTACCTTGTATGCATTTGCATGTGATTATTTAATGAAGAAATGTCAGTTCAGAGACGGGACGACAGAAAGGTAATAATAATGTTTAAGTACAGAACATGATGATTTTAACAGTTTATGAAGCATTAAAACAGTTGGTCTTCATTTCCATTAGTACAAAATAGAGGATTTCAAATTAAATTGTAGCAGATTGTATGTAATTAGGACATGAAGAATAACTTGTGCAGAGTTTTTGAATCCTTATATGTGGTTGCTAGATATTTATACTTTAGAATTCCAGAATGTTGAGGGGCACCTGGCTGGCTTATTCAGAAGAGCATGTGACTTTTTTTTTTTAATTAAAAAAAATTTTTTTTAATGTTTATTTATTTTTGAGAGAGAGAGTGTGAGCAGGGGAGGGGTGGAGAGAGGAGAGATACAGAATCTGAAGCAGACTCTAGGCTCTGAGCTGTCAGCACAGAGCCCAACATGGGGCTTAAACTCACGAACTGCAAGATCATGACATGAGCCGAAGTCAGGCACTTAACCGACTGAGCCACCCAGGCACCCCATTTTTAAATTTTTAAAAATGTTTATTTATTTATTTGAGACAGAGCAAGTGGAGGAGTAGCTGAGAGAAGGAGAGAGAGAATCCCAAGCAGGCTCTGCACTGTCAACCGAGAGCCCAGTGTGAGGCTCTCACTAACCATGAGATCCTGACCTGAGGCAAAATCAAGAATCAGTCACTTAACCGACTGAACCCTGAGCATGAGACTCTTGATCTCTGGGTCATGAGTTCAAGCTCCACTTTGGTTTCAGAGATTACTTAAATAAAAACTTTAACAAAAATACAGAATATTGATATTAGAAGAATGCTAGAGACAATTCAAGATACTTACTTTAACGATGAAAGCCTAGAGAGACAAAAATCAGTTACGGGATTTTTTTTTTTTTTTCTTTTAGTCTAGTCCAGAATTGTCCTTAATGTTTCAGGGAAGTGCCTGTTGCTTATTCTAGTGATGAGGGTCATCAACTGCAGCACAGTGGTTCCTGCATGGCAGAAAATAGGCTGCTTAGCAGAATCCCAACGAAAGCTCTTGTTCTTTTTTTTTTTTTTTTTTTTAATTTTTTTTTTTAACGTTTTATTTATTTTTGAGACAGGGAGAGACAGAGCATGAACAGGGGAGGGTCAGAGAGAGGGAGACACAGAATCTGAAACAGGCTCCAGGCTCTGAGCTGTCAGCACAGAGCCCGACATGGGGCTCGAACCCACGGACCGCGAGATCATGACCTGAGCCGAAGTCGGCCGCTTAACCGACTGAGCCACCCAGGTGCCCCCGAAAGCTCTTGTTCTTAAGAATGTTTCTGTTCTTGGCTCTGTACTCATTCAAGTGAGGAAGTGGCACTATTGCCATCTAGTAGCACGGGGAAGTATTGAGTGCCTACTGTGGATTCTCTGATGTAACTGGGCTGTGATTAGATACTGCTGGCACAGAAGCAGTGTTTCTCTCTGGGGACCCCAACTCATTATAAGATGAAGACAGATGATCTATTAATTCCTCAGAACACAAGTAGAGTGAGGTAGAGAAGTGGACTATGACCCTCACTTCTTTTATGCCTTACTTGTTTTGTATCTTCTGAGCTTGGAGTGTGAATGGAGGCTTTGGGGACAGAGTAGAGAAGGTGGAAGAGTTACTGAAACTGAGGAGAGACCTTAGAGGAGCAAGAAGAGGGGAAAACATGAAGAAGAAACTACAGTTAAAAGGAATTTGAGAGTTTACAGAGGGGGAGATGCTGTTAGGATTGTACTGTTCCTTACAGTAGGTATTATTATCCCCATTTCAGAATAGAAACCGGCTCAGATAGTTTGGATACCTTGGTTTAAGGTCCTACAATCAAGTCATAGATCCAGGATTCAAACCCTTGACTGTGTGACTCCAGAGTCCAAGGTTTCGAATGCCATGCCACACAGAGCTGCACAGCTCTATTTCTGTATTTCCAGTGTCACACAGTTTATTTTTTTTTTAAAGATTTGACTTATTTAATTTTTAAAGTTTATTCATTTATTTTGAGAGAGAGAGAGAGAGCAGGGGAAGGGTAGAGAGGGAGAATCCGAAGCAGGCGCTGCATTACCAGTGCGGAGCCCAGTGTAGGCTCAAACCCACAAACCGTGAGATCATGACCTGAGCTGAAGTCAAGAGTTGGATGCTTAACCCACTGGCACCCCTTAAAGATTTTATTTATTTATTTATTTATTTATTTATTTATTTATTTAAGATTTTATTTTTAAGTAATTGCTACACCCATTGTGGGGCTTCAACTCACAACCCTGAGGTCAAGAGTCACATGCTCCAGTGACTGAACCAGCCAGGTGCCCTCAGTGCTGCACATTTGAAATGACCCATCAATGGTTATTGGATTAATGATTCAATTTATGGTTCAGTGGGTGAAAGACAAATTAAGACTCTGCCTTCTTGAATCTTGCTACCTGTTTTGAGAAGACTTGCGGTTTACTTAAGTTAGAGAACCACGTACTCCTATCAATTTCTCTGGGCATCCCTTTTCCCTAAAGCATGTATGTGTTAGGGGAGCTGGGGAGCATGTGGGCGTCAAAGCATTTTCTCATGAATATTTGCAGAGCTGTGTACATTCCATCACTCGTGCTATTTCTTCCCAACCAAGATGGAGCCAGAAGTAGAAGGGAGAGAAGTTTATAAGAAAAAGCCTTTTTGTGCAATAACTGGATGAGGCTGTGCAGGCACAAGTGGGGGAAGGGAGATTATCATGAGTGTTTCATTTCAGTATGTTACCCCTGCCAGCAGCACAGCTGCTCAGCTACATAAGCATCGCCATGGGCTGGATTTTAAGGCAATAAGGTCATTCTTTTGGCTTCATCTAACACATTTTTTCCTCTCCAGAAACTTGATTATGAATCTTTAAAGAGTAGCTTTCAGACTTATAAAAATCTGAGGAACTGGGATCTTTGAAACTTAATGTTTGCTGCTGGTGCTGGATGCCTGTACAAAAACTAGAGAAATCTTTTAAAATGCAAAAGCTTGATGGCATTTTTTTTTCCTCCCCTGTGAGCCAAGGGTAACAGAAATTTCTGGTACTGTCTGGGTCCTTGAGTCTAGGCCGGAGAGAGAGGTTATCTGTAAGGGAGGCATGCCCAAAGCTCAGTAGTCACTTGCAGACATGGGGCAGCCTAAGTACAAATATAAATAGGGTTCCTGAGACAGTTGTCCTTGACATTACCCAGAAGTTCTCTTGCTCCTGTGTGCAATGCTGACAAGTTGTCCCATATGTGCACTCCCTTTACATTTGAATTTGTCCTGAGTTTTAAAGGGTCGTCAATTAAATCCTTGAAGAAGAGAAGTGTGATGGTGATGATTACTTTGAGAGGCTTTTTTTTTTTTTTTTGTACTTTGAAAGTTTTTGGAAAAACAGATTTACAGAATCGTCTAAAGGAGGGCATATACAATAAACAGCAGCCCTTTGAACAAAAGTCTACCACAGTAGACACTCATGTACAGGCGGACTGATAATGGTAAGCCTCTCCAGATGAGGCCACCTGGTCTGCCTTGCCAGGTGCTAAATTCTCTTGCACATACATACTTACACAGTAAGTCTGTGTCCAAGCACCCTCTCAGCACCATGTCAATGGTCCTCTGTTTGGGGGAGCCAGTCCAGCTGACCAACAAAAGGCCCCTTCTAAGTACAGTGTTCTGAAAAGGGTTCATGAAGTGTGGAGAAAGAAATGGGATTGGTTTCTTCCTAGTTTTATACTCAGCAGAAAGCGGATGACTGCATAAAAGTGTTGACAAATTGATTAGTTTATTAAAATACTTTGCTATAAAGGCAATACAAGCTAATTATAAAATGTGCAAATAGTAAAGAAAAGTATAATGTGAAAAGTAAAGAAAACCTTCCCCTGCCAGGCCTCCCCTCCTCCCCAAGTCTTACTCTAGAGGTAACCACTGTCTACAGTTTCTTTGGTATCCTTCCAGACATTCTGTAAACATAAATAAGTATGTATTATATAGCCTTTTAAAAAGGTGGCATTTACACTATACGTACTATTTTTCAATGTGCTTTATTCTACTCAGCTTAGGTTGGCCCTAATTTATTTGCTATACATATGGTTCTACCTCGTTGTTTTAGTGCTACATAGAATTTGATTGTATAAAGGTATTACAGTTCTCTAGTAATGGACAATTGGGATATTTCCAGGTTTCTTCTGTGATACACAATACCGGAATGAGCATCTTTGCATTTTTGCAAGTATAACTGTAAGATGCATTTCTAGAAGTGCTGTTGCATGTTCAGAGAGTTTGTGCATTTCATTTATTTATTTTTAAATGTTTATTTTGAGAGAGGCAGAAGGAGCTTGCACACGTGAGCTGGAGAAAGGCAGAGAGAGGGAGAGAGAGAATCCCAAGCAGACCCCTCGCTGTCAGTGCAGAGCCTGACATGGGGCTTGAGCTCATGACCATGAGATCACAACCTCCGCTGAAACCAAGAGTTGGATGCTCAACCAACTGAGCCACCCAGGCATCCCAGAGAATTTGTGCATTTTAAATTTCAATAGATTTTTGTCTAATTGCCTTCTAAAAAGATTGTACCAGTTTATACCCTTAACAGAATACCCTACTGTATCCCTTGTCAATACTAAGTATTACCAAACTTTGTAATCTATGTCCATCTACTACTACTAAAAATAGTATCTTGTTGGCTTTGCTTTTCTTTCATTATAATTGAGATTGAGTATCTTTTCAAGTTTCTTGGCCATTTTTGTCATAATGTGTTCATATATTTTCCCCATTTTTCTACTGTCATGTTCATCTTTTTCTTATTTGTAAGAGTAGTTAGCATATTAAGGAAATTGATCCCTCTGTTTCAGATGCTGGAAATATTTCACATTTTTCCTTTTGATTCTGTTCATGGTAGTTTTTTTTTTTTTTTTTTGTCTTTGTGTATATGTCTTTTTTATTTTTCATTGCCTCTTTTTTAAAAAATATAATTTATGGTCAAGTTGGCTAACATACAGTGTGTAAAGTGTGCTCCCTTGAGCCACGAGATAATGACCTGAGCCCCACACACTCACATTATGTTTACCCAGCACATAGCATATGCCTGACATACAGTAGATAAACATTTGTTGAGTGAATGAATGCTGTTGCTGCAACCTTGTAGCCCAGGATGCTCAGCCTCCTTCCCTCTGGTTAAAAATCTTCATGGCCCCAAATTATCTAAAGTGAAAGTATCTATCTCCCTTTTCTGTTTCTGGAATGGGAGTAATGACATGGCCTCTATCTGCTGGGTATCCAGGATGTTCTTGAGGCCACTGTGCCACTACACAAAAAACAGAACAAAACAAAAAAACCCCTGTGATTAGCCTCCATATCCCTTGGAGTTTGGAGCAGCTCAGAGGTGGAATGTGGGAGTCTGGCCTCCTGGAACACTTGGAAAGATGGACATTCTAACTTCCTCTTAGCTTCACCCTGGACTGGCACCACCGAATCCACTCAAACACATCTTGTACATTTTTATTCTTGCCTTACAATCTTTGCTTAAGCCTTTCCCTCTGACTAAAATGTTTATCTACTGTATGTCAGGCATATGCTAGGTGCTGGGTAAACATAATGTGAGTGTGCAGGGCTCTCAGGTCATTATCTCATGGCTCTCGTGTTCAAGTCCTGCATCAGGCTCTGTGCTGACGGCTCAGAGCCTGGAGCCTGCTTCAGATTCTGTGTCTCCCTCTCTCTCTGCCCCTCCCCTGCTCATGTTCTGTTTCTCTCTCAAAAATAAATACATTAAAAAAAGTAAAAAAACCCAAACATATTGTGAGTGTGTGTATTTATAAGAGACAGAGTTTTGCTCAGTTTTTTGTTGTTTCTGTTTTGTTTATCTCCGTTGATATAGCTCCATGGTATCTCCATTTCTACTGATTTCTCAGCAGCCTGCCCATGGGGCATCATACAGATGTATCTGTTCTTGTTCCAGAATAGTAGAAGTGTTCTGATTTTATTATTTAAGGTACTTTCTTGTAGAAAAATAGCCTCCCAGGAAAACATTGCTGGTTTTTCCTTCTGGATATGCCTGTTGAGGTTTACTAAATACTGTGCATATCCAGATACCTCTGTACCATGAAAGGTAGAGGACTTGCTTTCTACTCTGGGAATACAGATGTAGAGAGTCTGGGGTTGTTCTGCCTTGCCTCTTAAAGTGTGAACCTTGGTATTGCCTAGAGCTTGTTAGAAATACATTTTCAGACCCAACCCAAAGGTGCTGAATCGAAATCTGCGTTTTAAAATGTTTAGTTTTGAGAGAGAGTGCGAGCAGGGGAGGGGCAGAAAGAGAGGGAGACACAGAATCTGAAAAAGATTCAGGCTCTGAGCTGTCAGCACAGAGCTGGACACAGGGCTCGAACCGACCAACTGGTGAGATCTTGACCTGAGCCAAAGTCAGACGCCCAACCTACTGAGCCACCCAGGTGCCCCTCAAAATCTGCGTTTTAAAGAGATCACCAGGTGATACACATGCGCCTGAAAGTAATTAAAATTAGAGAAGCAGATTTAGAAGGAGGAGGTGTTGAGGTAGGGTTGAAGATGCTGCTGGCCTGAGGACTACACTTTTAGTAACAAGACTGTAGAGTATGTGATACATTCCGCTTTAATTTATACAAATCTGAATAGATGACTACTTTTCCCAAGGCCTAGTTAACTGTGCTTTTGTTTGGGCTATAAAATGTGGACTTCATTCTGACCGAAATTTCTCTTACTAGTCTGTCTGGTTGACTCAAGAAAGAAGCTGTGTTAGACTCTCCCATATCCACTTACATAACTGCCATTTCAGGCAAACCTTGATGACTTTTGGTTTAGTGGAACAGATTTTATATTATGTGATTTAAATATCCTTGATGAAGTTTTGGAGAGATGGATGGGGAATTCATAGAGTCTGGAGCCAACGGCCAAGAAAGAATTCTTGAAGACATCTTTGGTGCAAAAAGGTGATTTTATTAAGGCACGGGGACAGAACCCCATAGGCAGGAAGAGCTGCACTGTGAGTGTGGGGGGTGACCAGTTTATCGAGTTGGGGGATCTAGAGGGAGTTTCCAAAGAGACTTTAATATGCTAAAGACTTTACTGGAGGCCTAGCTGTTAAGCTACAGTTGTTTTTCCCTCTAGCAAGGCATTAACATTAAGACCTTAGGGAGTTCCTGGACTTTGGCCTATTGATAGGATTGCCTTTTTCTGGTAGAGATTCTCATCAGTTTGACCATTTGTTTTTTGTCCTTTCTTGTTTTTTTGGGGTGGCCAGAATTGTCATGTATCCTACATGTCCCACCTGGGCATTGGGGGTGTGCTAGCTTGTGTTTTGCCCCCTATCCTGCCTCACACTCCCTCATCAGCCTCAGTTTCTTTACCTTTCAAGAGGGAGCGGTAATTCCCCCACCTACCAACACTATAGGAATATTGTTAGAATAAAATGAAGTATTATGCTTGACACGACTTTGGAAAAGAGTAGAAACACTAAATAAATATCACTTGTTATTATTACTAATGCATTTCATTCTCTATTGTTTCTTTTTTAATGTTTATTTATTTTTGGGAGAGAGAGAGAGAGAGAGAGGAGGGAGAAAGAGAATGAGTAGGGGAGGAGCAGAGAGAGAGGGAGACAGAGAGTCCAAAGCAGGTTCTGCACTGTCAGCACAGAGTCCAGCATGAGCCTCGAACTCATGAATGAACTGTGAGATCATGACCTGAGCTGAAGTTGGACCCTTAACCAACTGAGCCACCCCGGCGCCCCTCTTTCTCTGTTGTTTATGTACCAAACAAGACAGTCTCTCTGCTGAGTTCTATATGTTGCCAATGAAAGTATCTTCTGGTCTTAATTCTTTAATAAGAATATTTTTCTTCTAAAAATACTGTATTGATTTTTAAAAATAGGTAATATATGCATATGGCAGAAAAAAAAAAACAGTACAGAAGGACATATAGTGAAAATTAAATCTCTTTTCTATCTCTAGCCAAACTCTTTCCCCTAAACTGAGGCAACATTGTTATCAATTTCTCATATATATATTCCCAGAGAATTCTATACAAGTATAAGCATATAATTGTATATTTCTTTTCTTTAAAAAATTGGAGCATACACATATTATTCTGTATCTTGCCTTGTTCAGTTAATATATCTTGGAGACATTTTCATATCCATATATAATTATGTCTTTTTTTTTTTTTTTTTTGATGATCACATAGTAACCTTCTGTGTGAGTATACCCTAACATATTTGCTACTGTGAACTTTTAAACTATTTATATCTTTATAGTTACAGTGAATTTTTTTGTAGGCAGCATATGTGTTTTCCTAATCAGACCATCTCTGCACTTTAATTGGGGCTATTTAGACCATTTTCATTTAGTGTAATTACCAATACAGGTTTGACAATCATTTTGTTTGTTTTCTGTTTGTCCCATCTGTTCTTTTTTTGTTTGTTTTGTATTTTGTCTTCTACCTTTTTTTGGATTGGTATTTTTTATGATTCCGTTTTATCTTGGTCGATTTATTAGCTATAACTCTGTTTTGTTAGTGGTTGCTTTAGGGTTTATAGTATACATTTCTAACTTACTGCAGTCCTTCAAGTGATAATATACTACTTCCCCCCCCCCCTTTACATTAGAATAGTTCTTTTTCTCCACTCTCAGTCTTTATCCTATCAAGTCATACACTTTATGTCTACATATGTTATGAACTCTATTACATATTAACATTTTTGCTTAAGCAGTAAATTATCTTTTAAAGAATGTAAATAAGAAAAAAAATCTTATATATTTACCCACGTAGTTACCAGTTCTGGTGGTCTTCATTTCCTTTTTGGATCCATATTTCCAACTGGTGTCCTCTTCCTTCTGTCTTTTAATGTATTCTTTAACTTTATTTTAGCTATCATATTTTGCAGAGATGGAGACTGTGTTTGATTTATATCCCACAAACTATATAGCATTATGACTCGTGTCAGCAGATGATCCATATTGTTTTGTGATTTGCTCTATGGACTTTAGCAGAACAAATTTTAACTTAGCATTTGTCTCCTAAACCGAAGGCAGCCAGAGCCTTTGTCAGGCACCGTTGATAGTATGCTGTGGCTTCTAGAGTATGGGCAGAAGGCTTTTCCATATATTCTAAAACCAAAAAAAAATCAGAAATTGATAATTTACTCTAACAGTTTAGAGCATTTCCAGATCTTGGCTGTCCAACATCCTTGTTGTTGCTTGCTGTTCTTTCTGAACTGCATTTTTGGGGATAGGAATTTAGTCTCCTATTTTCTTTTTCAGGATCTGAAGTTAGGGGTGGTCACTGTGGTATACTGGCTCTAATCTGTGATTTACATACATCTACATAAGCTCAGCTTCCAACAAAAATAGCCTTTTTGGAGTTCTGAGCTAGTGTGAGGATGAAGAGGGAACAATATGTTTATATCTTTGTTCTATCTACCTCTACTTGGTTGGCTCCCTTTTCTGTTACCTCTCCCTTAAACTAACATTCAATTTGATGTCTTTTATTTGTGAAAGCTCATTAAGTTCATATAATATGTGATTATTTTTAACTTATTCAATAATTCATTCAATGTATATCTGCTGAAAAATATGCCAAGAATTGTATGAGGCACTGGAAATAACCAGTAAGAACTGGACACTGTAGTTACCCATTAAAAATTCATAACTTTTTTTCTTTTAAGTTTATTTTGAGAGAGAGAGAGAGAGAGAGAGAGAATGAATCTCAATCGGGCTCCATACCACCAGTGCAGAGCCCAGCACAGGGCTCGATCCCACCAGCTGTGAGATGGTGACCTGAGCCAAGATCAAGAGTAGGATGCTTAAACGACTGAGCCACCCAGACACCCTGAAAATTCATAGTTCTTGAGAGAGACAGATACATAAAGAGTTAATTCCTTCACGGTGTGGTAAATACTATAATATATATTTTTAAAAGTTTTTTTAAGTTTATTTATTTATTTTGAGAGAGAGAGGTGACAAGTCGGGGAGGGACAGAGAGAAGGAGAGACAGAAACCCAAGCAGGTTCTGCACCATCAATGCAGAGCCTGACTCAGGGATCAAACTCCCGAACTGTGAGATTATGACCTGAGCCAAGATCAAGAGTCGGACACTTAACTGACTGTGCCACTCAGGCGCCCCACTATAATAAATATTTTAATCAAACATTTGAAAAAACTTAAAGAGGGACGTAGGTTTTTTTTGTTGGAGAGGGAAAGGGAGGTTGTCAAAAAATCTAGTTTACAACAGGATTGATATATTCTGGATTGAATAGGATCTAAACCTAGTAGTTCTCTTCCAAAGGTAGGAAGAACTTTTCCTATTATGCCTTGAAAGTGGTGCTTCACATACATAGATTTAGCGACACAGCTTGGTGAGTTTCCAAAAAGATCAGAGACTTATTCAAGTATCATGAATCATTCACTAATTTTAATTGGAGCTCCCTTTGGATTTCATTCTAGATACCATTTAGTCCTATAATAAAATAGGTATGTGAATTATTAGATTGAAGCTGGCTATTTAGCATGCTAACCTGATGTATGATTAGTTTGGAGGGAGCTGGATTCAGTGAAAACCTGTCTTCTTTCTGCAGGAAAGGCAGTTGATGGTTTCTCATTTTTCAATTGTAAGTCATAGCGGCATGAGCTATTTATAGACTTACTTCCCCCCATAGCCTGAACACAATAGAAGCCTGAAATCAAATGGTGACCAGATGTGCTCAGGCACCCCTCAGTTTGTGTTTAGAAGTTGGAAAAGGCAGAGCTCCTGGGGAATTGGTCTCTGGGCAAAAGCAGAAGGACTTACTCATAAAACCATCCTCCATATACAAACAGCCCCTTACATCTGGTCCCCAGGAGTGGAAGAGGTAAACAGAAGAGTGTGTTAAACTCTTTTTTTTTTCTTCTCTTCCTAGAAGCGGGGGATATTCCTTTGTCAGTCCTTTCATTGCTTAGCTTTTATCTCACTAGTTACACAGTTACACAAAATACAAATATTGTATGGGAATATGTGTTGAATTGATGTGGGGGGAAGAATTAATACAGCTTGCATACAGTCAGTATAGATAGTGGTTCTCAGCTCAGATAAGGAGATCTGAAAGGAATGGGAACCCTTAATTACTTTTTTCCCCTTTACTATTCCTCTACCATTAAACTAACCTCATCTTGTTTGTGGTGGTGGCGGTTTGGTTTAAAGCACAGACATGTAGTGGTTTCTGATTGGTGTTGCTTTTCCTTTTCTCCCACATCAGAGATTTTAAGAAAATAGAAGCAACTCTTTCTTCAGTAAGCATCTGGAAATATTCTTATGTAGTTTAGAGATTTGGTTTCAGGGTTTGGAAAAGTTTTATTTGATTTTGGAAAATGTTTTCATGACCGACTTGCTTAAGTGTGAAATGAGAAAAAAAAACACCATTTCTTGAGAACCTATCCTGTTCCAGGTACTGAACTGAGTCCCTAACTTATGATCTCATTTGCTCTTCACAACAACCCTGCAAAGTGGGTTATTATCACCTCTACTGCAGAGACATGAACACTGAGGCTCAGAGAGGTTAGGTAACTTGACAACAGCCACACTCTTAAGAGGCGGAGCCCTGGTTGAAACCCAGTTCCGCTGCCTTCAAAGCCCTTGTTCTTTTCACTACACCCTGCTGTCTGCTATGTGAGCTAATTCCTCCTATGTGCTTCCATCTTAATATTTGAAATATGATATGAATTAGCTGACGGTTAGAAAATCTTGGGCTGTTCCTGGGTGGCTCATTCAGTTGAGTGTCTGACTCCAGCTCAGGTCATGATCTCACAGTTAGTGAGTTTGAGCCCCACATTGGGCTCCCTGCTATCAGCAGTGTGAAGCCTGCTTTGGATCTTCTGTCTCCCTCTCCCTCTGCCTCTCCCTTGCTTGCTCTCTCTCTCTCTCTCAAAAATGAATAAGCATTAAAAAAAAAAAAAAAAAGAAAAGTTTGGGCTGTTTAACTTTGCATTTACTGTAGGAAAGGACTCCAAAGTCATGAATAAGAAACATTTGTTTGCAAACCTTCCTATTGATGCCTTTCTCTGAGATATGGAGAACCCCACCTATTTTTAATTTTGTATCTGAAGCAAGTGCTTGCCTGTAGGTGCAGTCAGGGTGTTTTGTTCTGAATCCTGTGAATAGCCATAAGTGACCCAACTACTTTCTGAGACACAAGAAATAGTTCACACTTCATGGCAAAGAGGTGCTTCAATTAACCTTTTCTAAGTGGGGCCAGGTTTTGAAGTGGACTTCTTTATTTTATTTTTTTGAAGTGGACTTTAAAAGTGATGAAGTATAACCAGAAGTGCCCATGAAGGAGTCTGGGATCTGTGCACTAACCCTGTCTGGCAGTGTGGTCCTTTTTCTTCCTGGCACAGCCCAGCATTTCCTGGTACCTGGTTGGTTTGTTTGTTTGAGTAGGTCTCTTATCTGTCAGGAAACCCTAAGGTGTCCACTGTCATACTGGGGAGGGAAAGAAAGAATGCAGGACCTCTAGATTGAATCCAGAAGAAAGAATCTTTTCATTTCATTTAAATGATTTTGTTATCTAGATTTATCTTAAATTCCACCAGCTTTAATTTCCAAGTATTTATTTTTCAGCAAAGATGAACCTCATCTCAGTATTTTTTTTAAATTTTTTTTTTTAACGTTTATTTATTTTTGAGACAGAGAGAGACAGAGCATGAACGGGGGAGGGGCAGAGAGAGAGGGAGACACAGAATGAGAAGCAGGCTCCAGGCTCTGAGTCATCAGCCCAGAGCCCGACGCGGGGCTCGAACTCACGGACCGGACCGTGAGATCGTGACCTGAGCTGAAGTCGGACACCCAACCGACTGAGCCACCCAGGCACCCCTCATCTCAGTATTTTTCACTTAGAAGCATTTATACACCAGAGAGGATGAATCTCTTAGGTATTTGTCAGCTCATTAGGATTAAAAAAATTTTTTTTTCATGTTTTTATTTATTTATTTTGAGAGAGAGCACGTGAGCGGGGGAGGGGCAGAGAGATAGGAAGAGAGAGAATCCCAAGCAGGCTTCATGCTGCCAGCACAGAGCCCAGTGTGGGGCTTGAACTCACCAACTGTGAGATTATGACTTGAGTTGAAACCAAGAGTTGAACACTTAACTGACTGAGCCACCCAGGAGCCCCAGTTCTGTTAGGAGGTGTTTTTTTTTGTTTTTGTTTTTTTTAATGTTTATTTATTTTTGAGAGAGAGACAGAATGTGAGTGGGTTAGGGGCAGAGAGAGAGGGAGACACAGAATCCAAAGCAGGCTCTCAGCTCTGAGCTGTCAGCACAGAGCCGATGTGGGGCTCGAACTCATGAGCTGAGAGATCATGACCTGAGCCGAAGTCAGACGCTCAACTAACTGACTGAGCCACCCAGGTGCCCCTGTTAGAAGTTTTTAATTTATTAACTATGCTTCATTGAAAGTCAGTCCCAGGTTTCTGAGTGACTGGTCAGGTTTGTGTCAGTGCCTCTCCTTATTGTCACCAGCAGATAATTGCTGAACTGAGTGCTATGCCATCAAATCTGTCTTCCATCATCTTTTTTGTCTTTTGCCTACACTTGGTAAGTGGCAGTGGCAGCCCTGAGATGGTCCCAGGGCTGTTAGCTGAGGTTGGAGTCATGCTTTGTTTCGTTGGTTGAGGTGATTTAATATGAGGGGCTGAGGCGCAGCAAGTGCCCCACTACCAGTGTAGTTGGAGATCTTGTGATTATAGGGTTGGAGGAGGGAAGTGTGGTTCAAGGGAAGAGGGCCCCTAACAGTGGTAAGCATGGGACAGAGGCTGTGCACATCAACACAAAACTAACTAGGCCTTGGATTCCTGGGAATGAGATGGGCTTCAGTTGGGCTGGCTGAACCAAACTATGAAACCGGAACTGACTTAGGGGCCCAGTTCATTTGCTTCCCCAATTAAGATTGGTCTCTGGAGACCTATTCAGACTAAACAATATTAAAAGCAGGAAATTCGTTTCTAGCAGCATGGTTGCAGGAAAACTTTTTCTACTTAGGAATGAGAGTTAAAAACAGAAACTGCATCCTCCAGGCTTATTTTCTTCTTAGATGAAAGCATTAACAACTCAAACAATGTGAAGCGGCTCCATCCTACTTGGCTGCCTTCAGCGTACTGCCTGATGGGACCTATTACAAAAGGTGGTAAAGAGCCCTCATGAACACATTGAGAAATATGAAAACAGTGCTACGTGGAAGATACTGACCTGGTGATGTTCATCTTGGTTAAAGATCAAATATGCAGAATCAATGCCAGTAAGGTTTAAAGAAGACCTAGAAAACATCCATCATTCAATTTTATTCAGCACACATTTATTGCACATATTTTAGATTCAGTCCATAGATAATGTACTCATTTGTTTAGTCAGTGTTAACCGAGTGTGTACTGTGTGTTGTTCACGGGTGCCATGTCCCAGCTGCAGCTGTAGATGTGTGATGTTCTCTTCCCTCTGTAGTGCCACAGGGCCTGCTCAGGTTTGCTTGTCACAGTCAGCCCTGGGCATCCCTGGATCTAGGGACCCGACTTTGGGGACTGCTGCTCTTGTGCATGATTCACTGCTGAGGTTAGTGGGGATCCACTAGGGAGGATCTTTAGGGAGAGAGTGGGGACAAAGAGACAGCTAAAAGCTAGTGAGGAAATGCTCTTTTCTTCCTCCCCTGCTGTGATGTCACTCTGCTTAAATCCATTGTTGAGGAAGGCTTCCAAAGCCCTCCGTGAACATGACCTGAGTTTGGGGTGACCGTTCTGTCACCCCAAACTGTGTTTACAGTTCTTACTCTGGCTCAGTAGATGTGTCATGAATGAGCGTTTGCAGAAGAGACTGTGTGGTCAAAAGATTCTTCAGCAGATGCATGTCACCCCTTTCTGCTGGTAAGGGAAACAGAGCTAGTTTAAAAACTTTTGATTGAAACATACATCGAGAAAGATGCACATTATAAGTGTACAGTTCAAATTTTCTATCCACTTGAATTTTCACAAGATGAGCATACCCATGTAACCAGCATCCAGATCATGAAAGAGAACATTACCAGCTCCTCAGAAGTCCCACTTGTGCTCTGTTAAAATACATGGTAAAGCTCTTTCCTGGGGCTTTTTTCCAGGGAGTGCTTTGACGACGTGTTGAGAGATGAGCTGTTTGAGGATAGGTCTTTCATCTCAGTTCAAGTGTGACATTCATCATGCTGCTTCCTAATAGACCTGGCAGAGAGTCTTGTAAAAACTAGTGAGAATAGTCTCTGCCTTTCTTCAGTCCCTGGGAATTGCTACAGTGTCACAATGAGAGTTTGGTTGCAGAGGTTATTCTTACATACAGTCTTAGCATTTGCCCAGTGAGGAGAGGATGAAACACCAACAATGGGGACCCTGTGTAGAAGAGACCCAAGGGAAATCAGGATCGTTTCCTAAAAAGTGTCTAAAGGTACAAGTGGATAGGAAGTTTGGAGATAGGTATAAGTCCTCTTTCTACCACCAGCTTGCTATCTGACTCTGAGCAAGTTATTTCCCTCTGGACATCAGTAGTGTCACTACCTAACCTGCTAATCTCTGAATCTAAGAGAGGTCAGACAGCCCTGCCTTCTCAACCTTCCCTTCTTTTTCTGACTTTCAGGACTATATGTGGGCTCCTTGAACAACCTTTTTGCTGAGACCTAAGGCCCAACACAATACGTTTGTTCCTCTCTCTCTCTCTTTTTGTTGTATTTCTCTTTATATTGTGCTTTCTTTATGTGGAGTCTTTGTGGAGTTAGACTGAGAGCTGTCAGTATCCTACTAACCTTCTTACCTTCTAGAGTTGTCAGTTCCCTACTAACCTTCTAGCCCTCGGCTGGTTTCTAGCTATAGAGATGGACTTATGTACTTTGTTCTTATTTTGTGTTACATTTATAAAATATACTGAAAGTCAAAAAGTGCATTTCTTAAAACAATTTTTTTAACATTTATTTATTATTGAGAGACCAAGCAAGACAGAGCATGAGCATGGGAGGGGCAGACAGAGGAGGAGACACAGAATTTGAAGCAGGCTTCAGGCTCTGAGCTGTCAGCACAGAGCCTGACATGGGGCTCGAAACCACCAACTGCGAGATCATGACCCGAACCGAAGTTGGATGCCCAACTGACCGAGCCACCCAGGTGCCCCAAAAAGTGCATTTCTTTAACAAATGTCTATGCCATGTAGAATGTCTTTAAAATTGAGGTTTTAGTATATTTGCTGTTCATCATCCCTCTTCATTTTGGTACTGTTCAGGTTGAGTACATGTAATATTTAGTAGTTGTATTATAGCCCAACGTCGTGAGTTATTGAGCACATACTGGCAATGTAACTGGCAAGCTTCTTGGGAGCCATGCCTGTGCTTTGAGGTGGAGTCATGCTTGGTCATATGGCCACACAGGAATGGTAGGGGAGCCAACAAGAAGAAAGATCATAGAGTTAGAATTTTGTAAACAGTGCAGACTTTTAAAAGAGCATCCACCATGCAGTATTGTTTATGGTTAAGACTGTAGACTGTAGAGCCAAACTTCCTGGGCCTGATTTTCACCTCTGACATTTACTAGCTGTATAACTCTGGGCCATTTTCTTGACCTCCAGTTGCCTCATCATAAAATGAAGATGACAATTGTATC
Organism: Panthera onca; assembly: GCF_046562875.1. Classification (NCBI taxonomy): domain Eukaryota; kingdom Metazoa; phylum Chordata; class Mammalia; order Carnivora; family Felidae; genus Panthera; species Panthera onca. Next base: position 60,449,462 of record NC_138344.1, on the reverse strand, counting down.
TACTTCATGGGTTATTGTGAGGAGTAAATTATCAATGCATGTAAAGTGCTTTGAACATCACTGGGTACATTTCAGTACTGAATAAATTGTTCTTACTACCTTAACATTGATCATGACACTAGACTGACAACCATCTGAACCTCTTCTTTTACTAAATGCAAGTCTTTATGGGATTGAGATGGAACATAGAGTTTCCTCTTCAGAAATATTCTTTTTTTTAGAGTTTATTTATTTTGAGAGAGAGAGAGAGAGAGAGAGAGAATGAATGAACAGGGTAGGGGCAGAGAGAGAGGAGGAGAGAGAATCCCAAGCAGGTTCCACACTGGCAGCTCAGAGTTTGCTGTGGGGTCTCGATACCACAAACTGTGAGATCATGACCTGAGCTGAAATCAAGGTGCCCCCAGAAGTATTCTCTGCAGGCAACTTTACTTGCACTCGTTTATTTTGTAAGATGAGGACATCCGTACCATGGGAAAGAAAATCTCACAAGTTTTTTTTAAAGCTGTATTTGTCTCCTAAAAATTTTCCCTATAGTAAGTAGATCGATTGTAAATTTCTATCGGTTACACTCTGCAGAGAGTGGCTGAAGTTTTTCTTATAACAGTGGGTCTTAAAGTGAGGTCTTAAGATCAACAGCATTAATGTCACCTGGGATCTTGTTAGAAATGCAAATTCTTGGGCCTTCCTCCATACCCACAGATCAAACATTTTGGGGGTGGGGCCCACCGAACTCTTTAACAGCCCTCCTGGTGATTATAATGTATGCTAAAATCTGAAAACTACTGCTCAACACATTTTCTATTTGTAGGCAAGTGGGAGTATAGTCATAATTATAGGTTGGGGGAGGGACTGAAAGTTGGGAAGCAGCTGTCTTAAATGAGCTAACTTCTTGATAGCATAGGCCCTAGTTTACAAAGTGCTTTCACATGTGTTGTCATAGTCACATGTATTTGTCTCAAAATTGTTGTGGTAGGTACCATTACTTCTACATTTTGGAAGGGTTGATAGAGACTGCCATAATCTAATAATTGGTAGACCTGGAACTTTGTTATTTGGAGTCTTTGGAATCTAAATCCTGGCCTCTTTGAATAGCACCACATAGCCTTTTTATCCTCAGGCTGTGGGTGGGCTGTTTCTGGGCTGGCTTCCTCTCTAACAGACTCCGAAATGAAGAATTGTGTGAAGGTGACTTATTAGGAAGTATTGCCAGGAAAGAAATGGTAGGTGTGGTGGGGAAGTGACACCAGCAAAGGAAAAGAGGCCAAGCAACTCCACAGGGGTGCTTTAAAGACTGAGTGTAGAGTTTTCCTGGTCAAGAATTTCCTGATCAGTTTTCTTGTACCCATCAAACATTGGTTAAGGCTGACTCCTAGGATATCTGGCTTTCAAAAGGAGTTCTAGTAACTGGGGGGCAGTCCTCCAAAAATAGATAGAGACACCAGTATTGATTTTTGGAAGTAAAAGCACACCAGCTGCCCAATGTGCATGAAAATGGTGAAGGAATTCGAGTGTATATGGGTGGAACATTAACAGCACCTGCTGTGTCTTCAAAGTTGATCTAGAAGATAACAGTAGAGAACTTAAGGAATTGTGAAACATTTGCTAGTTCCAAAGTGGAATATGGCAATATTCCTCTGTGAATCCTGTCCCCATTGGTTCCTGCAGACCCCTGCTCTTAATGTAGTTTCTGGTTATGTCTCATGGTCAGTGAAGAGTCTCCTATGTCCTCTGCAACTACCAATGTGGGCATTAAGAATTGATACTTGAGGGGTTCCTGGGAGGCTCAGTCAGTTAGGGGTCCAACTTTGGCTCGAGTCATGATCTCATGGTTCATGAGTTTGAGCCCTGCATTGGGTGAACTCGAGCCCCACTTTGGGCTCCACGCTGACAGTGTGGAGCCTGCATGAGATTCTCTCTCTCTCCCTCTCTCTCTCTCTCTCTCTCTGTCCCTCACTCACTTGTGCCCTCTCTCTCTTAAACAACAACAACAAAGAATTGATACCCATAATGATAACCTCAGCATCCTGTGATTTCAGAATCCTTAGACACTAAGGAAAAATACACTAAACAGTTTGAAATTTTAATTTAAATGAAGTTGACAGTGGTTTCTGCCTAACCAATTATCAGAAAGGTTTTTTGTTAAGAGTCTCATTTTGTGGGGTGCCTGGGTGGCTCAGTTGGTTGAGCATCCAACTTTAGTTCAGGTCATGATCTCACAGTCTGTGAGTTCAAGCCCCACGTTGGGCTTTCCGCTGTCAGCACTGAGCCTGCTTCTATTCCTCTGTCTCTCTCTCTGCCCCTCCCCTGCTTCTGTGCTTGCTCTCTCTCTCTCAAAAATATATAAACATTAAAAAAATTTTTTTTTAAGAATCTCATTTTGTGATCAGTTAGGTAAAAGTGACTTAACTATTGCTATGTGATAGTCTTCATGTTGCTTACTGAATATTCATGGTTCTTTATTTTCTGTGTGATAGAATTTCACTTCCTGGTTATTGTGTGAGGTGGGGCCATATGATTAGTTTTGTACAGTGTGTTATGAGCAGAAATTATGTCTGAGCATTCACTTGGTGGGGTATGACCTTCTGAAGCCCTCTTTTCTTCTGGCACCATGAAGCAACATTGGAAATAGGTTGTTTTGTCAATTGGGTCCTAAAGAAGCTACAACCCTAAGGGTCCTCTACTGACCCACATGTAGCAAGAGCCAGAAATAAGAAAATAAAAGTAGTTTTTTAAGCTACCACGCTTTGAGAGTTGGCTACAATAACCTAACTTAGCCTGTCATGACTGATAAACTATTCAGTGTTGAGCTTATTGAATGACTTTAACTTAGGTACGGTATCAGTCATTATAAGAAAAATGGATTAGGTGGGTGGTCTCTCTCTGCCCTTCCCTCAATCTCTCTCTCTCTCAAAAATAAAAATAAAAATTTTAAAATGCATGTTTAAAAAAAAGAAAATGGACAAGGTGATCTGTACATGTACTTTCATTTTCTTTATTCTTTTTTTTTTTTTTTTACATTTATTTATTTTTGAGAGACAGAGACAGAGCACGAGTGGGGGAGGGGCAGAGAGAGAAGGAGACACAGAATCCAAAGCAGGTTCCAGGCTCTAAGCTGTCAGTACAGAGCCTGACACAGGGCTCCAACTTAAAAACTGTGAGATCATGACCTGAGCCAAAGACCGACTTGAAGTCGCTTAACTGAGCCACCCGAGGTGCCTCTGTACTTTCATTTTCAATGATAATGATGTTAACGTATTTCTAAGGATTAGAAGACCTTTCACATATTCAGGATTCATTTTAGTCTTGCTTTGTTCCCTTTTTCTCTTGGAACCCAGAGACCAACCTGTATTTTTTAAGAAGTTGACTCTAGAAAGGACTTTTGCTCTACAGTAGGGATTGGCAAACTATGCCCTGTGGGCCAAATCTGGCCGTCTCCTGTTTTAGTAAAGTTTTATTGGAATATAGCCATGCCCATTTGTTTACGTAATGTTAGTAGATGCTTTTCTACTACAAAAGCAGTTCACTAGTCATGGCAGAGACCATATGGCCCACTAAGCCTAAATAATATATTTGCTCTCTGGCCATTAATAGAAAAAAATTTCTGACCCCTGCCCTATAGGAATCTTAATTATTAGGAATGGAAAGATTCTAGATGATTTGCCTCAATTGTTGCAAACACCCTAGCTCTTGGAAGTTCACCCTAATGGAATGAAGGCCTTCTTCTGGATCTCCAATCTCCCTTTATTTTGTATACTCTCCTTGAGTCAGTACCACAACTTACCATTCTTGGATTTTGCTTATGACTAAGCAAAGACTCCCTCAGCCCTGATAATCGAACCATCTTGCATATTGCCACCCACATTGTCTTTGTCTAGACCAACTGCTAACAGGTCCATTGATGTGACTCCTGCTTGCTCAGTCAGTGTTTCTGCTTTGTGCTTGTAGCTGATGACAGTTTAACTTGTCATTGTGATAGGGCTTTCTCAGGCTGCATGGAAGGAGGTAATCAGATTATCTCACAGGATGGATATGAATGTAAGATTATGTGGGGAAATAAGGAAACTGGAAACTGTCATCAGTCACACAGCCAGGCCCCAAGACCATGGAACATTATTCATTATGGCTCAGAATTCAGCAGTAACTATAAGAGGCCAATGGCAGCTCTGTCTCCCATTCAGATCTCCCCAACAAAGTTGATAATGCCAGTTAATCTTTATCCAATTTGGCATATCCTGTTAGCATTCTTATTTGGATCATCTAATGGCTGATAGTCTCTCTTAGGTCCATGCTGAATGTTCTTGCTTTTGCTTGGGGTCCAGTTAGTTGGGGCCTGGGAAGCAGGGTCAAATGATCTAAAACATGACAAATTATGATCAAGGAACCACTTGTTGTCTTTTTAGAAGAGGCTGTGAGAATGGCAAAAACTTTGGATTCTTCCAGTAAAGCCATCTTTTCTCACAAGACCCTGTCTAATGAATCCATCTTTTTGCAAAGAAAAGGGAAGCATTAGAGCTAGATACTCATCTGTCTATTTTAGGAATTCCTCGCTTATGTCCAGAGGGTAAGACAGCTGCATATGGGATCTACCAGATCTCACATGCCATTCAGACAGTTGTCCATGTGAGCGTTGTTTAGCAAAACAGTATTGTTAGAAACAGCAGACTCTTGTATAAACAAAGACGTGTTTTGGTGATCTCAAAGCTCAGTTTTCCTGGTTCCTTCAGGAACCAGGGGCTTAAACTGGGAATATAAATTTATGTTTCTTCATGCATGTATGTTTATATAAATGAGTATGTGTATATAGTAGTTCTCTATAGTAGTACTGCTGCTGTGTGCAATTTTCTTTACTTTTTTATTTTATTTATTTATTTTACTTTCCAGAATAAGAAGCCCTAGGTAAGTGGACTGAGGGACTGCCTAGAGACAGGAATTTCTGTTTTTATCTTTGGATAAAGATGAGAAAAGAATTAATTTAGTAGTGAGGGTATATTTTAGGGTCTGATACCAGAGACGTTAGACTTTCCTCTTGTCACCCCATCTCTTTCCTAGATGAAAGGTGGTCAAGTATAGTAATTAAAAATATGGTTTATTTCCCAGATTCACAAATTACTGGCTGTGATCCTGAGCTAGTCCCTTTATTGCTCAGTGCTTCTGTTATCTTATCTGTAAAATGGGGATAATAATGGTACCTACCTCAGAGCTATTGTGAGGACTAAATGAATAAAGAAGTATAAAGCACCTAGATCAGTGCTTAGCAGATAATAAATATCTGTTGTTGTTGTCACTGAGTTCTGTGATACCTGATCAGGATCTTATCCAGCATACAATAATTTCTTGAATCCTTTTTCCATTCAAAATAATATATCCCTCTGCCCTTCCTAGTAGCATGGGCATTTTATTTAATTTTATTATTAATTAATTTTTATGTTTTTGCCTGTATATTTTAATAGGGACACTGTGACGTTACAATGTGAATTCCTCTAATGGAGAGCATTTCTAGTATTTTATAGGATCGTGGGGAAAATTATTTGGGGCACATTATGCCAAGAGGTTGAAGAATCCGAAAAATCACATGTTTACAGACTATTTAGAGACTTGAATGTTTCTCAGCTTCCCTCCGTTCCCAGCCCCCAATTTTTTTAAAGTTAAGAAGCTTCCTGTGATAGCCTAAGCCAGCTCTGTCGTTTTCTTTCTTTGTCTCATAACCGTGTCCACTAATCAGAGTGCCAGTTCACCAGCTGCGTGCCTTAACAGATTCAAGAACAAGGGGACAGATAGTATAGAAATGAGGGGGTGCCAAATTGAGGTTAGTATGGAGGTGAGAGAAGCTAAGAAGGATGACCACATGCTGAAAGGAGCAATGTCATCTCTTTTCCTGATGATGCTATTTCTCCACTGCAAGAAAACTGCAGCAAGCAGGGCACTATAGATTGGCCTGTTGATGACATTGTCACAGGCATAAATAGCAACAGATTTGGAAAGCCAGCTCCAAGCTACTGAGGCTGCTAGGAGATGGCTTTCTAGGGAACAATAACCCCCCACTGACAACCTAATCTGGGCTGGTTTGATTCCAAACTTTGTGTCCTTGGGCAGAACTGGTGGTGGTCTCATTCAGTCTGGCTCTGGTTCAGTGCTCACAAACACTGCTTCCAGGACATTGCAACAGAGCAAGGCTGTGGCAGATAGAGTGCTATCCCAGCATTCACTTCTCTGTTGATATCTCTCATCACATCAGTACACAGCTGTATGGACTCTAGGAAACATTGCAGGTGATGGTTCAGTTTTCCAAGACTTGGGTATCAAATATGGTGCAGTTGATCTACTGTTGGCTCTTCTTACACTTCCTGATATGTCATCTTTAATTTTTTTAACATTTATTTATTTTTGAGAGAGAGAGAGAGAGAGAGAGAGAGAGAGAGAGAGAGAGAGAGAATGCGAGCAGGGTAGGGGCAGAGAGAGAGAGAGAGGGAGACACAGAATCCAAAGCAGGTTCCAGTCTCTGAGCTGTCAGCACAGAGCCCAACATGGGGTTCAAACCCATGAACCGTGAGATCATGACCTGGGCCAAAGTCAGAAGCTTAACCAACTGAGTCACCCAGACACCCTATTAATATGTCATCTTTAACATGTGGTTACTTGCATCATCTTACCTGGACTCATTTTGAACTTTGTCGCAACAAGATTCATGCACCTCCATTAGATGCTGTTGCACAAAATTTTTCCTACTTGAGTTCATCCCCTGCCTCATGATGATCCAGAAGTATTAGAAGATACCTGCTGGGCCATTTTCTCCCTTACCAATGGTCCAAATGAATGGATTGAAATGGTTGTGAAAACAGGAATTGTGCCCCAACTTGAGAAGCTTCTAGGAGCTACTGAATTGCCAATTGTGACTGATGACAGTGTCATTCTGGATGCTGTTTCGTGTATCTTTTAAGCTGTTGAGAAACTCGTATAATGATTGAAGAATATGGGGGTTTGGACAAAATTGAATGTCTACAAAACTATGAAGATGAGTCTGTGTACAAAGCTTCATTAAGCTTGATTGAGAAGTATTTCCCTATAGAGGAAGAAGGGGATCAAAATGTTGTGCCAGAAACTACCCTACCAAGTTAAGGATGGCACTGCTGGGATCTTTAACTTTTAGATTATACATCTGAGGCTTAAAGTTGTGTACTATGTTTGGTGTATGTTTGTCTTACTGTTTTTCTACTAAGAACTTTTAAAAAGTGGTTTGCTATTGTAGCACTTTTTATGACCAAACTATACTGAATAGTTCCAAACTATGCATACTGTGTGAAGCTTCTCCTCTCAGTGGATTTCTTATTTCTATGTGGAATTTTGTGTCTTGGGATGTCCTATAACTAACAATTAAATCCAACCCTTAAAAAAAAAATAACTATGGGATCAGCAGACAGTCGGGGGCTAGAGAGTTCAGGGGAGGGGGCCTCAGGCTTTGTTGCAATTCTAATAGAGGAAGCTGGTACAGGACTTCATACAGACATGGGGATTGTTTTGGAGTACCCAGAGGTAAAGATTGGAATGCATGGATTCTTGGAGATCTTGGTGTAAGATGAGGGGAAAGTTAGCGTTGGTCAGTCATGCTCCTTGGTATTTACCCAAAGGAGTTGAAAACTTAGGGCCACACAAAAACCTGTGCTTGAAATGTTTTAGCAGCTTTATTCTTAATTACCAAAACTTGGAAGCAGCCAAAATGTCCTTCAGTAGGTAAATGGATAAACTGCGGTACATCCGACAATGGAATATTATTCAGTGCAAAGAAAGAAATGAGTTATCAAATCATGAAAAGACAGGGAAAAACCCTAAATGCATATTACTAAGTGAAAGAAACCAATCTGAAAAGGCTACATATTGTGATTCCATCTATATGGCAGGTTGGGAGAGGAAGGAAGCAGTGAATGTGGAGCCTGACTTAGAGCTCAGTCCTATGACCTTGAGATTGTGACCTGAGCCAAAATCAAGAGTTGGTCAGTCAACTGACTGTGCCACCCAGGCACCCCTATCCCAATCATTTTAAATTGTGTTTGTATGACTGTCGCTATGGTGTGTATACATGAAAAATGAAAAATTATATCTATGGCAAATAACCTGTATGTTCATGATATACTATATGATAAAAAGCAAGTTACAGGTTGATGTGTATTGTATGTGTCTATTTCAGTGAAAACAAACAAAAACAACTGTATATCCTTGTATATGTGGAGGAAAGTATGGAATGACATACTTGTTGGATATATTCTTCCCTGTCTTAGTACTGAAAGCTACCTGTTGGATACTTAAATGAGCAGCATTAGGGGTAAGGAAAGGTTAGCTTTTTTTTTCATGTGTTGTATTAACTTGATACAAAAAGTGAGCATTCTTTGTAATTTGAAAAACAGCAAAGAAAAAAAAATATAAGTATGTGTCTGTAATAAGCTTCAAATTCTGGTCATTTAATAAGGGTGTGTGTGTGAAATTTTGGGATGAGATTGTAATTCTCTTTATGTGCAATGAAGAGGTTAATGGAGCAGAAAACTCCAAAAGCAATTAACAAATGGCAGTAGGATTAGAATTTATTGTTTTTGGTAAATTTTATTTAAAAATTTTTTTTAATGTTTTTATTTTATTTTTGAGAGAGGGAGAGAGTGAGCAGGGGAGCAGCAGAGAGAGAGGGAGACACAGAACTTGAAGCAAGCTCCAGGCTCCGCTCAGCATAGAGCCTGAGGCAGGGCATGAACCCACTAACCGCAAGATCATTACAGAGCCGAAGTCAGACTCTTAACCAACTGAGCCACCCAGGACCCCCTAACAAGATATTATTGGAACTCCTAATACTAAATACTAAAGAGGAAATACTAAAAAGGAGACTTGGTAAAGTTTCTTCCACTGTAAAGCAAAATAACAGGAAGTAAGGAAACCATGAAGATAGTTTTAAATTGTAGGGTAATAGCTTTGTGTTTAGCAGATAAGATTTGCCTTTCCTGGTAATTCCATGAGTAGTTAATTTGTTAGCTGCAGGGTATCACGTTGGTTAAGAGCAAGAGCTTTGTTTAGAAGTACTTGGTACCTGTGGCACTTGAGTTTTCTCCTGTGAAAATTAGAGATTGATAATAATAGTAACTATCCCATAGATATATTGTGAGGAGTACTAAATCATTTAAGGTGCTAAGAAGAGCCCCTAATATGAAATAATTGCTAAGTAAGTGTTACTGGTTATAGGGATCTAAAACCCTGGCTTTGAATAAAAACACTTCTAATGAAGTACTAATGGTGCAAAACAATCCTAACAGTTATCTTTAAACAATGGGAGCAGTGCCCAGCACAGTATTTTGCTTTAGTAGGCACTCTATAAATATTTGTTGAATAAATAAATGTAACTTCTTTCACTTGATTTTATTAGTCTCTGAGTAGTTTAACATTACTTCACATATTTCTATTTGTTTTCAGAAAATTAAAAGGAAAAGTACATCCATAGGGTGATAATATGGGTGAATCTCAGGTAATGGGTTCAAGAATAAAAGAAACTTCTATGTACTTAAATATATAGAGTTTCAATAGGGGAATATGGGGCTACTAATTTGTATTTTAAAGAATAATTATGGAGGAGAGGAGTCTGGGAAAATGACAGAGTAGGAAATGATGAAGTTTTGGGGTGATGGTGGGGTGGTCTGGAGCCAAAGGCCAAGAAAGAATTCTTGAAGATGTCTTTGGTGCAAAAAGGTGATTTTATTAAAGCACGGGGACAGGACCCATGGGCAGAAAGAACTGCATTGGGGCTGTGATGGGTAACTGATTATATACCCTCAGGGTGGAAGGGGGTTAAAGATAGAATAAGTCTCTAGGTATTTTGAAAGCAAGGTTTCTGGGACCTTGAGGGGCCAGTTGCTGTTAGGAAAATGCCATTTATTATAATTTAGTAAAACTTCAGTCATGAGACCTTTCAGATGTATATCAGAGGGCCTTAAGCTTGGAGTATGATTGCTGGCATATATCTTGGGGGAGCTGAGATAAAGTTTCCAAAGGAATTTTCATAGGCTAAAGTAGACTTATAGGACCTTGGGGGTCAGGATAATGTTAAGCCAAGATTCCCTTTTGCCCCTAGCAAAGTGTTATCATCAGGCAGCTGAGCTCCTAGAAGGAGGTCACTGCCACTTTCAAGGACTTGTCACTGGGCTGTAGGCAGTAAGGGAATTAAATTTTTCATTTGCCTTTGTTTCCCATATCATCATGGGAAGCACTTAAACCCCTTTCCTTTCTTCTTAGGTTGCCAGGAGTGTCCAAGGAATATCACACATATCCCAACTGGGGTGGGGGAATACTGTTAGCTTGTACTTTTCCCTCAGCTTGCCTTATGCTCCCTTATCAGGAAGCATGAAGAATCTGTTCCCCAACCTAGACAGGGATTACACTAGACAAAACTGTCTGATGTAATGGTTTTTGGAACTCTGGATTTTCTTGAAGGCTTGCATTTTCCAGAGGAAGACTTGAGGGATAAATCGCAGTTAATTTCTGTCAATTTCAGCTTCTAGCACAGTAGCAGTTACCCATTTGTTATCCCCAGCCACGTGGCAGGCAGCTGTACATGGGTCCTGGAGCATCTTGTACACAGCTTGCACAAGTCGGGTGGACAAAAAGGACCCTGTCTTCCAAATATCAGGAATCTGTGCTGATTGCCAATTCCTGCTTGGGATCACAGAATTGCAGAGTTGAGTAGTCATTGTTGTCGCATGTTTCCCATTGTTGCAAGTCCCTCCCCGTACAGCTGAAGTGACTTCCAGGGGATTTGAAGTGACAACTCCCCACTCCACTCCTACTTCATTTTTCTGCTTTTCTCCATTTTGCAGTCAGACACTAAGGACCAGGGCATTGAAAAACAACTCCACACATGGGGAAAATTAGAAAGTGACCATGCGTGCCCAGGGAAAGGCTCAGAAAAGACCACTTGCTAGAACCTTAGGTTTACACCTCAGGCTGATCCTGGCACAGAGATAGCCTACAGTAATCAGAAAAACAAAAACAATAAACAAAAAGAATAATGAGACACAGGATACCCCAGGCAAAGGAGAGAATCTGATTTCTAGAATTACTACATTATTAGATTCAGATGTTCAGTTTTCAATGTAAAAGGTCACAAAGCATACAAAGAAACCTGAAAGTGTGGCCTATTCAAAGGAAAAAAAAATCAACAGAAACTGTCCCTTAAAAAGCCCTAAAGGCAGATATATTAAACAAAGACTATAGACCAGTTGCCTTAAAGATGCTCAGAGAACTAAAGGAAGATGTGGAGAAAGTCAAAAGCCAATGTATAAACAAAATGTTACTCTTCAATCATATATTTCACTCTATTTCATTGGTATGATATGGTGTTCTTTTCATTGCTTTGTGAGTAGTTTATAATTTTAGTTTTGATTTCTTCTTTGATTTAAGGGTTATTTATAAGTGGGTTTCTTAATTTCTTTGCTGCCTAGTTGTCCTTGTACTGCTAATTTTTCATGGTAGAACAATAGGTTGCTCATCATATTCCTTGAGATTCTGCCATAAATAATGCAGTACACACTAAGATGAAAGAAAACCTAATCCTTAGCATTACCCCAATACTTAAGTCTTATCTCCCAATGTATCTGATTTTCCAAATTCCATCTGAATAGCCATGTATTTTCGTTACTCCAAGCTTTACATGTGTTGTTTATCCAACCTAGACAATCATCCCCATCATGAAAATCCTTGTCTTTTTATTTATTTATTTTGAGAGACAGAAAGCATGCAGGCGAGCAGGGGAGGGGCAGAGAGAGAGAGGGAAAGAATCCCAAGCAGGCTTCATGCTGTCAGCTCAGAGTCTGATGTAGGGCTTGATCCCACAAACTGTGAGAGCATGATCTGAGCTGAAATCAGGAGTCAAATGCTTAACCAACTGAACTGCCCAGGCACTTCTGAAAGTCCTTTTGTCTTGAAACTCAGTTCAGATGTTCCCTACTTCATAAAGTCTTTCCAGGTTCTTCAGCCAGCATTCCCTTTGCTTTTTAGGTTCTGTTGAATGTCTTCATTTTGCCCTTCAAGATGAACTCTTCAGGGGCCCCCCGGGTGGCTCAGTCGGTTGAGCGTCTGACTTCGGCTCTGGTCACGATCTCACAGTTTGTGAGTTCGAGCCTCGTGTCGGGCTCTGCGCTGACAGCTCAGAGCCTGGAGCCTGGTTCGGATTCTGTGTTTCCCTCTCTCTCTGTCCCGTCCCCACTCATGCTCTGTCTCTCTCTGTCTTAAAAATAAATAAAACATTAAAAAAATTAAAAAAAAATTAAAAACCATTAAAAAAATTTCCATCTTATTTTTTGCCCCAAGGGTGACCTGTTGCACTAAAAAATGGACTCTCTTAACCTCTGGCTTGAGGTTGGCATTGGACAATGGAAAGCCCTAGCAGGAAATCAGAGGGGAGATCCTTTCCATAGGGTTGTCTTGGTCAGGCCTCGTATGTTTTTGGTTTTGGCCAGGGAGAGGGCCGGTGTCTTCATCATCTTTATATTTTTTGGAAGTAGAATTGTCATAAAATAGTTTATTAGTATCAGATATATACCATAGTGATTTGACAATTATATACATTATGAAATGCTCACCACCATAAGTATAATTACTATCTGTCGCCTTATAAAGTTATTACAGTATTACTGACTATATTCCCTGTGCTGTAATTTTCATCCCTGTAGCTTATTTTATAACTGGAAATTTGTATCTCTTACATCTCCTCACTTATTCCAACCATCTCCTAAACCCCCTTCCTTCTGACAACTACCAGTTCTGTTTTATGAGTCTGTTTCTGTTTTTTGTTTGTTCATTTGTTTTGTTTCTTAGATTTCACATATGATTGAAATCATATGGTATTTGCCTTTTCCTGTCTGACTTAGTTCATTTAGCAAAATACCTTCCAGGTCTATTCATGATGCTGCAAATGGCAAGATTTCATTCTTTTTTATGGCTGAGTAATATTCCATTGTATAATGTATATCATGTATTGATTGATTGATTGACAGGCATAGGTTACGTCCATATCTTGGCTATTGTAAATAATGCTGCAGTGAACATAAATGTTTATTTATCTCTTTGAGTTTGATATTTTCATTTTTATGGGTAAATACACAGAAGTGGAATTACAGGGTCATATGGCATTTTTCTATTTTTAATATTTTGAGAAACTCCATACCTTTTTGCACAGGGGCTCCACACATATTCCCACCAGCAGTGCACTACACATCCTTTTTTCCACATCCTCACCAAAACTTATTATTTCTTGTCTTTTTGATACTAGCCATACTGACTGGTTTGAGGTGATAACTCACTGTGGTTTTGATTTGCACTTCCTCCATGATTAATCATGTTGAGCATCTCTGGTCATTTTTAGGTTTCTTTTGGAACTAGGTCTATTCAGGTCCTTGGCCTGTTTTTGATTGGATTATTTGCTTTTTTGACATTGAGTTGTATATATTTTTATGTATTTTGGGTATTAACCCCTTATCAGATATAGTATTTGGAAATATCTTCTGTTCAGTAGCCTTTTCATTTTGCTGATATTTATTTTGCTATGCAAAAGCTTTTAAGTTTAAAGTAGTCCCAATTTTTTAGTTTTGCTTTTGTTTCCTTTGCTTGAGGAGACAGATATAGAAAACTTGCTGAGGCAAGTTTTTGAGAGAGCGAGAGAGAGAGAGAGAGAGAGTGAGTGCATGTGTGTAGAAGGGGCAGAGAGAGAGGGGAATAGAGGATCTGAAGTGGGTTCCATGCTGACAGCAGAGAGCCTGATGCAGGGCTTGAACCCACAAACTGGGAGATCATGATCTGAGCTGATGTCAGATGCTCAACTGACTGAGCCACCCAGGTACCCCACTGCCTGTGTTTTCTTTTAGTAGTCTTATGGTTTCAGGTCTTATATTTAGGTCTTTAACCCATTTTGAGTTTATTTTTTTGTGTATGGTGTCAGAAAGTTGTCCAGTTTCAAAAGAGGAACCCTTTTACATTGCTGGTGGGAATGCAAACTGGTGCAGCCACTCTGGAGAAACAAGTTCTTCCAAAAATTAAAACTAGCACTACTCTGTGACCCAGCAATTGCACTACTAGGTATTTACTCAAGGGATACAGATGTGCTATTTTGAAGGGGCACATGCACCCCAATGTTCATAGCAGCATTATTGACAGTAGCCAAAGTATGAAATTTATTGTCAAATTGGTTTCCATGCAACACACAGTGCTCATCCCAACAGGTACCCTCTTCAATACCCATCACCCACCCTTCCCCACCTCCCACCCCTCATCAACCCTCATTTTGTTCTCAGTTTTTAGAGTCTCTTATGGTTTGGCTCCCTCCCTCTCTAACTTTTTTTTTTCCTTCCCCTCCCCCATGGTCTTCTGTTAAGTTTCTCAGGATCCACATAAGAGTGAAAACATATGGTATCTGTCTTTCTCTGTATGACTTATTTCACTTAGCATAACACCCCAAAGTATGGAAAGAGCCCAAATGTCCATCGATGGATGAATGGATAAAGAAGATGTGGTATCTATATACAATGGAGTATTCCTCGACAATCAAAAAGAATGAAATCTTGCCATTTACAACAACATGGATGGAACTAGAGGGTATTATGCTAAGAAATTAGAGAAAGACAAATATGACTTCATTCATACGTGGAATTTAAGATACAAAACAGGTGAACATAAGGGAAGGGAAGCAAACATAATATAAAAACAGGGAGGGGGACAAACCATAAGAGACTCTTAAATAGAACAAACTGAGGGTTGCCGGAGGGGTTATGCGTGGGGGGATGGGCTAAATGAACAAGAAACATTAAAGAAGACAGTTGTTGGGATGAGCACTGGGTGTTATACGTAGAGGATGAATCACTGGATTCTACTCCTGAAATCATTATTGCACTGTATGCTAACTAACTTGGATGTAAATTTTAAAAAAATTTGGAATTAAAAAATTATTAAAAAAAGAAAGTGGTCCAGTTTCATTCTTCTGCATGTAGCCATCCATCTGGTCTAATGTGTTATGCAAGTCCGCTGTTTTCTTACTGATTTTCTGTTTGTATGGTCTGTCCATTGATGTAAATCAGGTGTTATAATTTCCTACTATTAGCATATTACTGTCAACTTCTCCCTTTATGTCTGCTGATATTTGTGTTATATATTTAGATGCCCCTGTGCATAGATGTTTATAAGTGTTATATCCTCTTATTTTATTGATCCCTTTATCATTATGTAATGCAGTTCTTTGTGTATTGTTAGTCTTTAAGTCTTTTTTTGTCTGATGTAAGTATTGCTACCCCAGCTTTTTTTTTTTTTTTTTTTTAACTAGTCTTCATGCCCAGCATGGAGCCCAGTGCAGGACTTGAACTCACAGCCCTGAGATCAAGACCTGAGCTGAGATCAAGAGTCGAAATCTTAACTGACTGACCCACCCAGGTGCCCCTCTTCTCCTGCTCTTAAGATTGTCTTTTTATGTTTAATTTTTTGCATAAAAAAATTTTTTTTTACTGTTTATTTGTTTTTGAGAGAGAGACAGAGCATGAGCAGGGGAGGGGCAGAGAGAGAGGGAGACACAGAATCCAAAGCAGGTTCCAGGCTCTGAGCTGTCAGCACAGATCCCAACGTGGGGCTCGAACTCAGACTAGGAGATCATGACCTGGGCCAAAGTCAGAGGCTCAACCTACTGAGCCACCCAGGCACCTAATTTTTTACATTTTAATTATATGTCTCTTGGTGTGGACCTCCTTGAGTTCATCTTGTTTCAGGCTCTCTTTGCCTCTGAGACCTAGATGTCTGTTTTCTTATCCAGGTTAGGGAAGTTTTCAGCTGTTATTTCTTCAAATAAATTTTCTGTCCCTTTTTCTCTCTCTCTTCTTCTCAGCCTCATATAACGTGAATGTTAGTATGCTTGATGTTGTTTCAGAATTCCCTTAACCTATTCTTAGGTGCTTTTTAAAAATCTGTTTCATTGATGAGGAAACTGAGGTAAGGTTACTTGCCCAAGGAGCCAGGCTTTGAACCTAGAAAGTTCCAAAGCCTGTGTTCTTTTTTTTTTTTTTTTTAATATTTTTTTAAAATGTTTGTTTATTTTTGAGAGAGAGACACAGAACATGAGCAGAGGAGGGGCAGAGAGAGAGAGGGAGACACAGAATCTGAAGCAGCCTCTAGGCTCTGAGCTGTCAGCACAGAACCCAATGTGGGGCTCGAACTCACAAACTGTGAGATTGTGACCTGAGCCAAAGTTGGATGCTCAACTGACTGAGCCACCCAGGCACCTCCCAAAGCCTGTGTTCTTAATAATTAAACTATAGGTAGCTGTTTAGAGGAAGAGAAATCATTTTAAGAAGTTTCCCTAATGTTAGGCCCTACTAAAAAATATATTTTACATGAATCCTCTCTCTTTAAATAACAAGCTCCAACCCTACTTTTCTATACTACTACCACAAGTTTGGAGAGAGGATGGGTAAATAGATCCACAAATAGTATCAACCTTACCTCAACCTTTATGTGTGATAAGAAGTGTAAATACAGCTCTTTTTTTTTTAAGTTTTTATTTTCATTCTAGTTAGTTAACATAAAGTATTATATTAGTTTCAGGGGTACAATATAGTGATTGAACAATTCCATATGTCACTACTCTGGGTTATTTTTTTTTTAATTTCTTTTTAAGTTTTATTTATTTAAGTTATTTCTACACCCAATATGGGGCTTGAACTTACAACCCTGAAGTTAGGAGTCACGTGCTCTTCCAGCTGAGCCAACCTGGCACCCCAGGGTTATTTTTTTTAAGTTTATTTATTTATTTTGAGAGAGAGAGAGAGAGAGAGAGAGAGGAAGAGGGAGGGAGACTCCGAGAGAATCCCAAGTAGGCTGTGCACCATCTACGTGGAGCCTGATGTAGGGCTCAAACTTCCGAACCACGAGATCATGACCTGAGCCCAAGTTAAGAGTTGGACACTTAACTGACTGAGCCTCCCAGTCACCCCACCCCTGGGTTTTTTTAATCCAAAATATTATAAAGTGTTTCAAGTACACATGACTATTAATTCCCTATGATTTTACAAGAACAAATTCAGTTTCAGAAAAAGTTTGCTAGGGAAAATTTATTCATTCAAATGTGTTTTAACACACTTACTGTGTGTTGGGCACAAGGCTAGACATTGAAAATTTTATAACTGGAGTTGGTGGGCAGGGCCGCAGTCTGACCTGATGTCTGCCCCCAGCCCACCGCTGGGGCCACAGTCAGACTGGTGTGTGCCTTCTCTTCCCCTCTCCTAGGGGCGGGATTCACTGTGGGGTGGTGTGGCCCGTCTGGGCTACTTGCACACTGCCAGGCTTGTGGTGCTGGGGATCTGGCGTATTAGCTGGGGTGGGTAGGCAAGGTGCACGGGGGCAGGAGGGGCAGGCTTAGCTCGCTTCTCCTTAGGTGATCCACTTCAGGAGGGGCCCCTCTTCCGTGGGCCTCTCGTCTGCGCTTGGCTCCGGAGACTCCGTTCTGCTAATCCTCTGGCGGTTTTCTGGGTTATTTAGGCAGGTGTAGGTGGAATCTAAGTGATCAGCAGGACGCGCGGTGAGCCCAGCGTCCTCCTACGCCGCCATCTTCCCTCTCCGACATTGAAAATTTTAAAATGATATGGTCCCTCAATATGCTATGGGAAGGACTATAGTGACATGCTTTTTACTTTTGTTGTTACAGGTGTTCCAAGATTTGGGAACCGAAGTACTGTCTGGAGCTGCCAAAGGCTACAACATATGCCTTTTTGCCTATGGGCAGACAGGCTCTGGGAAGACATATACCATGCTGGGGACCCCAGTGAGTGTTGGTATTGAAATATATCTCTTTCTGTTGCCACAGCAAGCCTGAATCTCAAATGTCCTTGCTACTGAGAGCTAGAATATGAATTTAGCAGTCAAGTTTAATAAGATTTAATGGGCTCTCTTCTGTATTAAGATTGGGTTTCTTAGCACTTTAATTGAAAAGTGAACTTTGAATAATTAGCCCTTCCTTATTAAACCCTGAAGAACCTTAGAATTTTACAACTCCCTTTGATGAAGCAGACCTTGTCAGTGCTGAATTTCTCATATCATTTCCAAGTTCGTCACTTGAAGCTTTTTAACACCTTAGGAGTGGATGAGACAGACTGAATCTTAAGTGCTGCCTAGGGCTGTGCAGAAATGGGGCTATGTGTTCCATCTGAGTGTTGGAGAGAAGCAGGAGGACCAGCTGCTGGGATGGAACTTTCAGAAATATGAAGGACTTTTGAGACCCTTCCTTTGTCATGGAAAATTGGGAGGGTAGAGGTCCTTAAGCACACCTCTTTGTTTTATGTTTAGGAGTACCTTGGTTAGTTGAACTGGTGGGGCAGGTGGCAAATAACACTACACATGGACATTATCTGGGACATTATTCCTTCTGAAAGATTACCCCCCAGGGGTGTCTGGGTGGCTCAGTTGGTTGAGCATCTGACTTTCGCTGAGGTTATGATCTCACAGTTCGTGAGTTTGAGCCCCATGTCGGGCTTTGCACTGACAGCACAGAACCTGCTTCAGATTCTCTGTCGCCCTCTCTCTCTGCCCCTCCCCCTCTCTCATGAGCACGCTCTCTGAAAAATAAACATTATTTCTTATACCGTACACAAAAATAAACTCGAAATGGATAAAAGACCTAAACATAAGAGAAAGCCATCAAAATCCTTGAGGAGAAAGCAGGCAAAAACCTCTTTGACCTTGGCCACAGCAACTTCTTACTCAACACGTCTTGGAGGCAAGGGAAACAGAAGCAAAAATGAACTCTTGGGACCACATCAAGATAAAAAAACTTCTGCATGGGAAGGAAACAGCAAGACTAAAAGGCAACCAACAGAATGGGAGAAGATATTTGCAAGTTACATATCAGGTAAAGGGTTAGTATCTAAAATCTATAAAGAATTTATCAAACTCAACACCCCAAAAAAACAAATAATCCAGTGAAGAAATGGGCAAAAGACATGACACTTTTCCAAAGAAGACATCCAGATGGCCAACAAATACATGAAAAAATGCTCAACATCACTCATCATTAGGGAAATGCAGATCAAAACCACAATGAGATACCACCTCACACCAGTCAGAATGGCTGAAATTAACAACTCAGGCAACAACAGATGTTGGTGAGGATGCAGATAAAAAGGAATCCTTTTGAATTTTTTTTTTTTTTTCAACGTTTTTTATTTATTTTTGGGACAGAGAGAGACAGAGCATGAACGGGGGAGGGGCAGAGAGAGAGGGAGACACAGAATCGGAAACAGGCTCCAGGCTCCGAGCCATCAGCCCAGAGCCCGACGCGGGGCTCGAACTCACGGACCGCGAGATCGTGACCTGGCTGAAGTCGGACGCTTAACCGACTGCGCCACCCAGGCGCCCCAAAAGGAATCCTTTTGGACTGCTGATGGGAATGTAAACTGGTGTAGCCACTCTGGAAAATAGTATGGAGGTTCCTCAAAAAAATTAATAGAATTACCCTGTGACCCAGCAATTGCAGTACTACGTATTTATCCAAAGGATACATGTGTGCTGTTTCAAAGGGGCACATGCACCCCAATGTTTATGGGAGCACCATCGATAATACCCAAAGTATGGTAAGAGCCCAAATGTCATTGACAGATGAATGGATAAAGAAGATGTGTGTGTGGATATATATATATATATATATACACACACATACATACCACACACGCACACGATGGAATATTCCTTGGCAATCAAAAAGAATGAAATCTTGCCATTTGCAACAATGTGGATGGAACTAGAAGGTATACTAAGCAAAATTAGAGAAAGACAAATATCATATGACTTCACTCATGTGGAATTTAAGATACAAAACAGATGAACATAAGGGAATGGAAGCAAAAATAATATAAAAACAGGGAGGGGGACAAACCATAAGAGACTCTTAAATATAGAGAACAAACTGAGGGTTGCCAGAGGGGTTGTGCGTGCGGGGATGGGCTAAATGAACAAGAGGCATTAAAGAAGACAATTGTTGGGATGAGCACTGGGTGTTATACGTAGAGGATGAATCACTGGATTCTACTCCTGAAATCATTATTGCACTGTATGCTAACCAACTTGGATGTAAATTTTAAAAAAGAAATTAAAAAAAAAATCCAGCTACCATTTTTTTTGTGGAAATTGGGAAGCTAATCTTAAAATGCATATGCAAATTAAAGGGTCTCAGGACGTCCAAAACAATTTTGAAAAAGAACAAATTTGGAGGTTTCATACTCCTTGACTTCATCATTTACTAGAAAGATAAACTAAATAAGATTGTGTGGACCTTTTATAAGGATTGACATATAAATCAATGGAAGAAAATAGAAAAACAAACTCTTAAACTTTCCACAAGTGTGCCAAGACAATTCAATGGGCAAAGAATAGTATTTTCAAAAAATGTTGCTGGGACAACTAGATACACTCATGCAAATGAAAGATGCTAGAACTCTACCTCATAACTACAAATAATTCAACATCATTCATAGATCTAAATTTAAGCGTTAAAATTGTAGGGTTTTTTTGGAAAACAAAACAAAATAGAAGTAAATCATTGTGACGTTGAATTAGTCAATGACTTTAGATATACTGCACCAAAATCACAAGTGGCAAGAAAAAAACCCCCAGATAAATTGGACTTCCTTAAAATTAAACATTTTTGTGCTAAAAATAATAAAGTAGAAAGACAACCTAAAAAAAAAAAAAACATTAAAAAAAAAAGATTACCCCTGCTGCCTTGGGCTCAGCTCATTGCTACTATGTCTGTGGTTTAGTGTGACTTTATATATTTGAAATTAAGAGAAAATGCTGACTACACCACGGGTATAAAAGCTTTAACCTACATACATGTTAACAATGGGTCTAAAATGAAAAAAGAAGCTACTTTTCCCTAAATGTGTGCTTTATTTTATTTTATTTTTTAATTTATTTATTTTGAGAGAGAGAGAGTGTGGGAGGATGGGCAGTGAGAGAGGAAGAGAGAATTTCAAGCAGGCTCTGCACTGTCAATGAAGAGCCCATCGTGGGGCTGGATCCCACGAACTGGGAGATCATTACCTGAGCCGAAATCAAGATTCAGATGCTTAGCCCATTGAGTCATCCAGACCCCCATGTGTATTTTATTTTTTAATTTTTTTAATGTTTATTTTTGAGAGAGAGAGAGAGCTCAAGCAGGGGAGGGGCAGAGAGAGAGGGAGACAGGATTCGAAGTGGGCTTTGCACTGAAAGCAGTGAGCCCAATGTGGGGCATGAACTCACAAACTGTGAGGTCATGACCTGAGCCAAAGTTTTCATTCAACCAACTGAGCCACCCAGGCGCCCCCTAAATGTATATGTATAGTTCTCTATGTGTAGGGATAGAAGTGTTTTGGGAGGGCCTGCCATGGTAAATAGGTTTATCCAAGAAGGATGTAATCTTTATTGCATGAAAGCAGGTACCTGTGTTTGTTAGCTTCTCCACTCTTCCTTCTTACGGTGGTGATCTGCCTCTCAGCTGGTACATTCCTCCCGTGAGTGTCTCCTGAGAGCACAGGCAAATAGAATCTTCTACATACTTCCAGTGAACCTGCCTAAAACGAAGAGGTAGCACAGGGAACCCATGTGCCCATCCCCCTGCCAACCTTGGTTCCTGGTTGTTGTGGGAGAGCTTCACTGTAAGTGAACAGTAATGCTTTCCTTTCTTCTCTTCTCTAGGCCTCTGTTGGGTTGACGCCACGGATATGTGAGGTATAGATTCTATTTTGACTAGATCCTCTCAAAGTACACCTCCTTTGTACACTCCCTTCAGTGAACTCCAACCCTCTGGTTTGTGCAGGGTCTCTTCATCAGGGAGGAAGACTATGCCCCACTGCCTTCCTCTTGTAGGATAAAAGTAAGGTAAGAACCTGTCAGGCCCTAGGGCCTAAGATATTTCCGTTTCTACTCCAAATTGTAGCATGTTCAGCTGTCCTCTCTTTGCTTCAAGAGTCATCTAGAGGGATGGAGAAAAGTCACAGCAGAAATATTTTGCAGTATAGAGTGATGAGAAACATACTTAGATCTTTGGGTTGTAGGAATCTTAATTCCTATCCCCAGGCTTAAACAGGTGTTTCCTGTGGACCAGCTTGCCCTGGCTATCTGGGTTCCTTTTCTTCACTTTCCTTACAGTTTAACACCAGCTGTTGGAATTTCTCTTGCAGCTCCAGTAGGTTGTTCTTTGGGTCAGTAGTTCCTAAGCTCTAGTTCCAAGACAGTGCTGATTACTCCCATATGAAGTTTTAACCAGCCTATAGCGAAAATGTTGGTGCAAGGTTACCAATTGCCCTTAATTTTTGGTATTCTGTTTTTTTGGTGTTCAATGTCCTTTTTAAAAAACATGAGACATAACTCATATACCATAAAATTCATGCCTCCAAAGTGTATAGTTCAGTGATCTTTTTTTTATATTTACAAGGTTGTGCAGTCATCCTTACTAATTCCAGAACATTTCATCATCCCAAAAAGAATAAATGCCCTTTTTAAAAATTAAGTGATAGTGAACATTATTTATACATTTTTTTAAGTTTCAAAGTAAAATTTTTAGACATGTATATGTGTGTCTGTGAACATGTACATATTTATTGGCCATGAAATCTGGGAACCACTACTCTGAGAGACATCTGGGATTCCTGTGTCCAAATCTGGGAAGGTTAAGAAGAAACAGTTTATAAGAATGTGCATAGTGTTCAGCTCTGATCTGGAGCCTTTTTTTCTGGTCACTGGCTTCACAGGCAAACATCTGTGTTCTGATGAGGAAGACCTTTCTGTGAGGTTTGTTTTCTTTTCTTTTTTTTTTTAATTTAATTTTTTATTTATTAAAATTTACATCCAAATTATGTTTTCTTATTTAACAAAATCTTTGCTGATTTTAATTAAGAGTTGTAGCTATTTTGTTATTATTTTAAAGATTTTATTTTTAAATAATCTGTACATCCAGCGTGAGGCTTGAACTCACAACCCCAAGATCAAGAGTTGTATGCTCCACCAGCTGAGCCAGCCAGATGCCCAGCTATGTTGTTATTTTGAAAAGGAATGAAATGCTAGTAGATACCTATAAGATACAGCATATGTTAACCAGAATTGCTGTGTATAAAACAGGTGAAATGAGAATTGTCCTACTTAAATTAGGGGTAGGGACCAGAATTTTATTCATTTAACTGTCCTCATTGCTCAACACTGGCTCTCAAGATGCCATCACAGAATAATAAGAGCTCAAAGATCATATTTGAAAATCACTTAAGAAATAAGCCTTTAGACTTTGCGGTATGGTGGCCTGATCAAGATAAAGGCTGGTGGCAGCATCCTAAAACCATGCTGAAATAGCCTCTTGAAGGCTAAATTTGAGTCAGCGCTGACATTGTAAACCTAAGACTGTCAAGTGATGACAGCTAACGCTAGCAGCACAATTGTGCACATGTAGAAAGAGACTCAGTGGGGCTCCTTGGCATGGCCAAGGTCTTAGAGTGTCAGAGGTAGAACTGGATCAAGAATTAGAACCTTCTGATTCTTGGCTTAGTGTTTCCCCTACTTTTTTCCAAATCTAATATGTTGCCTTTTTTTCACAATGTAATTTTGAAAAGATGTCCCCATTTTTCAAAATGTAATTACGTGCCTTGTTCTACATGTCTTTAGTTTTCTGGAAATCTATAATGAACGAGTGCGGGATCTGCTGAAGCAATCTGATCAAAAAAAGTCCTACAGTCTGCGGGTCAGGGAGCACCCAGAGATGGGGCCCTATGTACAAGGTGAGCCACTGTGGTCCTGGAAGTCTGAGACCAAACTGAATTCTGAGAAGCTTTCCTAATGGTCACTGATTCATATAACAGATGTATAGTGAATACTTACTATGTGCCACCTGCTGTACTAGATGCTGGATATATAGCAATAAACAAAAAAGACAATCCTGCCCTCAGAGGCAGGCTTACAATCTTGTGGGGGCTCAGGCAGAAAACAAACAATTAAAGTAGTGATAAAAAGCTAATAAAAAATAAATAGATGTCATGATGGAAAAGAGCATTGGGCAGTGTAGGCAGTCCATCTGCATAGCGTGGTCAGGAAACACTTATGTGAGGAGATTCAGAAGCCAGTCATGTGAAGAATGGTGTAGCAAGGGGAAGAGTGACTCAGGTAGAAGGAGCACTGTGAGCAAAAGCCCTGAGAGAAGGGCTGGGTGATTACAAGGAGACCGATATGTCTAAAGCATGGTGGATGAGAGGGAAAGTGGCATGGTATAAGGTTGGGTCTGTGGTGCCAGGTCCAGCAGGGCCTGGACTGACTCCCAGGTCAGGCATTCTCCTTTTCTGAGTACTTTGTCTTCCACTGGTGGTGATAGGGAAATGAGGAGATGTCACACATAGCATGGGTCAGAACTGCTTCCTCATTGAGTGCTGATACTTGGTGTTTGGTACCATTTGTCTTATTCCATTAGGCTAGGTCTTAATATTAAGTAGAAACAGTTGTGTTCTTTTGTGGAGGAAGTTTTTACCCTTTCAGGCCGCTATAAAAAAATAACACTCAAATTCTATGCTCCTATTCCTTCAGAGATATGCTAATTTAATTCCTGACAAAAGAGAGTTATATCAGACATCAAGAGTTGGTCTCTTCTTTGACCAGGGCATGACCGGTGGAGGTGTACCAGTCACTGATTCTGCTACCTTTGTCTTTTCCCAAATGTTCCATCATAAACAGCAGCCTGGAAACAACAAAAATGCCATTTGCTTTCCCAAGAGCCAGTGGAGTTTACTCTGTAAAACTGTGTGGATATGTATTTCTGTGTAAAACAATACTTTGAGGGCAGACCAGGAGTTGATGCAGTAGTGTCACAGTTTCTCACCTTTGTGTTTTATTTTAATGTGTGTGTGTGTGTGTGTGTGTGTGTGTGTGTGTGTGGTGGGGAAGTAGAGGAAACCTCAGACACAGTCCAGGTGTTCCCATTGCACAAAGGCTAAAATGAAGCTACAAGAAGCTAGGGGATATTCCCAAATCACACAGCTCACTGGGGCATGGTTGGAACTGGGAACATTGCCTAGAATAGGAGGAGATGAGTGGGACAGAATCCTGTACATCAGGGAGACCTGTGATCATAGATTCTTTGATTGGCATTGCACCTGAAACCCGGAGAAGGTAGGAACTTATGCATAGTCATTCAGCTTGGGTCATATACCCAAGGTCAGTGACAGGAACTGGACTGAAATCTCAGGGCTCTTTTGGATACCTTCATGGAGTGAACCCTCAGGGGGAGGGGGGATGGTTGGTAGGAAATAATTCTAACCCAGCAAAAAGTCTCTTAGCTCCTTTGGGTTACATGTTTCTTTTTTTTTTTTTTTTTTTAATTTTTTTTTTTTTAACGTTTATTTTTGAGACAGAGAGAGACAGAGCATGAACGGGTTAGGGGCAGAGAGAGAGGGAGACACAGAATCTGAAACAGACTCCAGGCTCTGAGCTGTCAGCACAGAGCCCGATGCGGGGTTTGAACTCACGGACCGTGAGATCATGACCCGAGCCGAAGTTGGATGCTTAACCGACTGAGCCACCCAGGCGCCCCTCCTTTGGGTTACATGTTTCTTAAAGTTGATTGGCATTTTCTCAAATCATGACAAATAAAGGTCAACATTCCTCCCATTTCTCAATGAAGGAGCCTTGAACTTAAGTTGTACAGAACCAGCCTTGGAAGCTAAGACTCTGAATAGTCACACTGAATTATTATTCCCCTTACTACTCTCTGATGGCATTACAGCAAACTTTTTACTTTTAGTTTTTTAAACATTTGCTTTCTTCATTTATTTACATTATCTGCCTACCTGCCTGCCTATATACGTGTCTGTGTACCTCCATCTTTGGGCTCATACATTCTGTGAATGTGATTCCAAAGTGGAAAGTGGTTTCTGCTTTGAAACCAATTCTCTGGGAATTTATTGAGTACCTACTAGATGCCTATACTATTCAGGGTGCCATAGGAAATATGAAAATATAAGAACTTACACTTCTAGTTCAGAATTGTGAGCTGAAACTTGAGAGTTGTCTAAATCAAAGGAAAGGAAGGGGGTAGCCCATTACCTTCCATTAAAAAGTTTATTAATTAGATGACAGAGTAAGTTCAAATCTGAAACGTACAAAGTTCTGCCCAAAGCACACATCAGAGGCTAGTGGTTATAGGGTCTGAAGTATTATCTAAGTGAGAAAAGGACAGTATTATGTTTTTGCCTTGGCCTTTATCTTAACATAAAGGGATAAGGTGCAAAGTAGAAGGTGTTGGAGGTAGGTAATTGGGTTTCTGAAAAAAAATTTTTTTTAATATTCTATGTGTTCAATCTACATGTTTGTTTTTTTTCTTTTTAATTCTTTTTTTAAAAAAATTTAATTCTTAAACCTTTTTTCCCCTTGCCTTTCTGCACTTACCAGGACCTCTGGTACCATATTAAATTAAAGTGCTAGCAGTTTTTAATCTTGTCCCCAGAGGAAAGCTTCAACATTTTACCATTAGGTATGATATTTGCAATAGTGTTTGTTTTTAATAAATATTATTTATCACATACTTATAAAAATATAGCAAAAATATAGGACCAGGTTTTTTAAAAAAATTTCCAATCTATGGCAAACCAAAACCTTGATAAAGTAAAGATGAATTAGGGGTGCCTGGCTAGCTCAGTTGGAGGAGGATGCAACTCTTGATCTTGGGGCTGTGAGTTTGAGCCCCACCTTGGGTGTAGAGATTAAAAATAAAATCTTAAAAAAAAAGATGAATTACTAGAAAAATGAGAAAGACATCTTGAATATAAGCTCAAATTCTTTTTACCAATTCAAAAGATATAAAATCACTTGTCATATTGTTATAAAAGTTCTTAAAACTCTCATTTCTGTTTCTTTTTTTTTTTTTTTTTTCTCATTTCTGTTTCTATCTCATTACATACTAGTAACAATTTGAGAACTGGCCCCAGTCTTTGGACCAGCTTTGAGAAACATTGCCATAGCAGATTAAGGGAATTCTCTTTTTTTTCTAAAAGTTTTACAAGAGTTTTTTTTATTTTTTATTTTTTGAGAGGGAGAGAGAGCATGAACGGGGGGGGGGGGGCAGAGGGAGAGGGAGAGAGGGAGAGAGAGAGAGAGAGAGAGAGAGAGAGAGAGAGAAAGAGAGAGAATGAATCCCAAGCAGGCTGTGATCCGCCAGCACAGAGCCCAATTTGGGACTTGAACCCACGAACCATAAGACCATGACCTGAGCTGAAACCGAATGAGCCACCCAGGCACTCCTAAATTTTTTGTTTTTTAACTTTGAAACAAATTAAACTTTTTATAAAGTTGCAAGTACAGTGTAAAGAACTTTTTTTCTTGAACCATTTGAGAGTGAATTGCGAACCTAATGACCCATCTCCCCTGATTATTTTAGGGTATTTTCCCTCCATTCCTCCAAATAGGAATGTTCTCCTGTATAATCACAGCACAACGACCGAAATCAGGAGATTAACTTTGGCATGTTACTACCATCTAATCATGAAAACCCATTTAAGTTTCCCTAACTATCCTGATAATTGCCCATTTGAGAATCACAGATTGCATTTAGTTTGTCTCTCTGGGACTCTTTAGTCTGGAAAGTTTCCTTGGTCTCTCTTTAACTTTCATGAACTTTGACAGCCATCAAGTAGTATACAGTTTTAATGTGCCCCATTACTTATGATATTTAAGGTGATATCTGCCAGCCTTTTTCACTCTGAAATTGCTATTTTCCTTTTGTGATCAACAAGTATTTGTGGGGCAGTACTGTGAAATCATGTACATATCCCATCGTCATCTAACTTTCAATTTATTTATTTCAGTTTAGATTCATGGTTTCCTATTTTATCCAATGGGTTATCTTCTTTTACTGTGATTTTTTTTATTTTGATGCACTCAGGAATCCTCTTTGAGTACGCTTCTGTGACATTTTGACACATCACTGTTATTTTTTTGAGCATCTCCTTGTTTTCTAGCACAGAGATATTCCAGGCCCATCTACTTTCTTTGCCTCAGTCTTGGAATCAGCCATTTCTCCCAGGAGTCCTGTTCCTTTTTAGTGGAGAAGAATATTTAGAAGCTAGGGTCTGGGTGCTATGTATGCCCAAATGTCCCTCTGAGTGGACAGAGCTAAGTAATCTGTGTTCACACCAGTACCTTTAATTGCAGTCCAACACAGCACAGTTCGTTCTGGATTTCTCTCTTTTCATATTTGTAATTCCTTTATCTAACAGGGGAGATACTTCTTTGATCTACCTTCCTACATGTGATCTGTCTCCTTGCCATTGCTGTCCTCTTTCTCATGTGGGTGTCCACCTCGTGCACATGCTGGGCTTCTTGAGTCTGCTGTTTAATGACCCTTTATCAGTTGTGGATATTTTTTAGTCGTTATTTATTCTAATATTGCTTTTTTTCCACTCTTTTCCTTCTATAACTCCACTTACAGGTATGTTAGACCATTTCCTTATCTGTGCTATGATTTTTACCCTCTTGTCTATATTTTTTATATTTTGTCTTTCTGTGCTTTATTTTGGGTATATATGATTCTGACCTATGTTTCTACTCACTTTTTTTTTCAGTTGTATCTAACCTGCTATTAAGCTTAGATATTGAATTCTTATTTTCACTGTAGTACTTTTTATTTCCCAAATCTCCATTTGATCCTTTCATTACAATTTCCAGTTTTCTGTGAAGTTTTATAATCTTGCTTTTAGTTCCTTGAAAATAGTAAGCAGAGTTACTTTAAAGTTACCATAACCCCAAGGTCTGAATTTTTCTTGCATTTATATTGCCTATTATTATTTTTTAAAATTTTTATTTAAAAAAATTCTTTTATGCCAATACCATGCTGTCTTGATGATTACAGCTTTGTAGTAGAGGCTAAAGTCTGGGATTGTGATGCCTCCTGCTTTGGTCTTCTTCAATATTAATTTGGCCATTTGGGGTCTTTTGTGGTTCTATACAAATTTTAGGATTGCTTCTGCTTCGAGAAGAATGCTGGTGCTAGTTTGATTGGGATTGCATTGAATGTGTA
Organism: Panthera onca; assembly: GCF_046562875.1. Lineage (NCBI taxonomy): Eukaryota > Metazoa > Chordata > Mammalia > Carnivora > Felidae > Panthera > Panthera onca. Next base: position 60,420,385 of record NC_138344.1, on the reverse strand, counting down.
GATACCTTTGGGTAGTAGTGACATTTTAACAATATTTATTCTTCCAGTCCATGAGCATAGAATGTTTTTCCATTTCTTTGTATCTTCAATTTCTTTCATAAGCTTTCTATAGTTTTCAGCATACAGATCTTTTACATCTTTGGTTAGGTTTATTCCTAGGTATTTTATGCTTCTTGGTGCAATTGTGAATGGGATCAGTTTCTTTATTTGTCTTTCTGTTGCTTCATTATTAGTGTATAAGAATGCAGCTGATTTCTGTACATTAATTTTGTTTCCTGCGACTTTGCTGAATTTATGTATCAGTTCTAGCAGACTTGGTGGAGTCTATTGGGTTTTCCATGTAGTAGTATGTCATCTGCAAAAAGTGAAAGCTTGACTTGATCTTTGCCAATTTTGATGCCTTTGATTTCCTTTTGTTGTCTGATTGCTGATGTTAGAACTTCCAACACTATGTTTAACAACGACGGTGAGAGTGGACATCCCTGTCGTGTTTCCCTCAGGGGGAAAGCTCTCAGTTTTTCCCCATATTGGATGATATTAGCTGTGGGCTTTTCATAAATGGCTTTTATGATATTTAAGTATGTTCCTTCTATCCCGACTTTCTCGAGGGTTTTTATTAAGAAACGATGCTGAATTTTGTCAAATGCTTTTTCTGCATCGATTGACAGGATCATATGATTCTTATCTTTTCTTTTACTAATGTGATGTATCACATTGATTGATCTGCGAATGTTGAACCAGCCCCACAGCCCAGGAATGAATCCCACTAGATCATGGTGAATAATTCTTTTATATTGCCTATTATTTTTGCTGGTTTTCATTTATTTATTGCCAGATCTACTTGGATGTTTGGTTTGTTACAATTTTGTGCCAGATAGTGTTGGCTAAATTTTTTTCTAGAAATAATTTGAAGGTGTAGGACAATGGTATCTTTCTATGCAGAAGACTTCTCTTTATTTGTCCAGGTTTCTGCATATGCTAGTGATCCAGAATCACCTCAGTCCAATTTAAGTTTTGGCAACGTTCAAAGCTGCGTTGCAAACCCTTCAAAGGCTATGTACTTCTAACTCTTTTATTCCTGTGTGTTAGCCCTTTGGGTTTCCAGCTCAAGTGGTGTTCTATAGGGCAACTGTGGGTGGGATCTGGACTGCAGTCTGGGTTTCTCTAGACCAGTGAGGTTGTCAAGGGAACTGCTCTGAGTCATATCCCCTCAAGATCTGGCAACTGACCTCAGAGGAAAAGTGTCCCCAGATGCTGGCCTCTTTTCTCTGGGCTTCCATCTTCGCCCAGTATATGGCCAGAAAATTTTTAATATCTGGGTATCCCTCTGTGCCTCAATACGTATGTCTTTAATATTACTTGTCCAGATTTTTCTAATAGTCTGTACTGGAAGGATTGATTTGTGTTATCTCACTTACCATTACCACAATTTTTAAAACTTTTTATTAGAGAGAATTTTGAACACACACAAAAATAGGCTAATATAATGAACCCCCATGTATTCATCACCCAGTTACAATAATCATTAACCCCTGGCCAGTTTTGCTGTACCTATATTCCTGTCTACTTTCCCTCATTCTGTGTTGTTTTAAGGCAAATTGTGTATGTCACATCAATTCATCTATAATATTTTAGTATGTAGCCCTAAAAGATAAAGATTAAAAAAAAAACATAACCATAAAACTAATTATAACATCTAAATAATAATAATTTCTTTTTTATTTATTATTTTATTTCATTAAAAAATCTTATTTTTTAAATTTTAGTTTATATCCAGTATAGTTAACATACAGTGTTATATTAGTTTCATGTGTACTATATAATGATCCAGCAATTCCATACATCACCCAGGGCTCATCATGATAAGGGTACTTACAATCTCCATCACCTATTTCACCCATCTCCCCAACCACCTCCCCTCTGATAACCATCAGTTTGTTCTCTATAGTTTAAGAGTCTGTTTTTTTGTTTGTCTCTTTTTTTCCCCTTTGTTCTTTTGTTTTGTTTCTTAAATTCCACATATGAGTGAAATCATATGGTGTTTGTCTTTATTTCTTATTTCACTGAGCATTATACTTCTTAGCTTCATCTACATTGTTGCAAGGTTTCATTCTTTTTTTTTTTTTAATTTTTTTTTTTAACGTTTAATTATTTTTGAGACAGAGACAGAGCATGAACAGGGGAGGGGCACAGAGAGAGGGAGACACAGAATCCGAAACAGGCTCCAGGCTCTGAGCACAGAGCCCGATGTGGGGCTCGAACCCACGGACTGAGAGATCATGACCCGAGCCGAAGTCGGACGCCCAGGCCACCCAGGCGCCCCACAAGGTTTCATTCTTTAAAAAAATTCTTTTAATGTTTATTTATTTTTGAGAGAGAGAGAGAGAGAGAGAGCGAGCGAACATGAGCAGAAGAGGCAGAGAGAGAGGGAGACACAGAATCCAAAGCCGACTCCAAGCTCTGAGCTGTTAGCACAGAGCCCGACCCAGGGCTTGAACTCATGATCTGCGAGATCATGACCTGAGCTGAAGTCGGATGCTCAACCAACTGAGCCGCACAGGCACCCCAAGATTTCATTCTTTTTTTTATGGCTGAGCAATATTCCATTGTATATATATATATATATATATACACCACAATTTCTGTTTGTTTGTTTTTTTGAGAGAGAGAAAACAAGCAGGGGAGAGGGGCAAAGGGAGGGAGGAAGAGAATCCCAAACAGGCTGTATGCTCAGTGTGGAGCCCAACTTGGGGCTTGATCCCACAACTCCATGTTCATAACCTGAGGTGAAATCAAGAGTAGGATGCCCACTGACTGAGTCACCCAGGTGCCCTTATACCACAATTCCTTTATCCATTCGTCTATCGATGGACCCTGGGCTGCTTCCATATTTTGGCTATTGTAAATAATGCAATACACAGAGGTGCATATATCTTTTCAAATTAGAATTTTTGTGTTCTTGGGGCCCCTGAGTCACTCAGTCGGTTGAGTATCTGATTCCTACTCAGGTCATGATCTCACATTTGGTGAGTTTGAGCCCCACATCAGGCTCTGTGCTGACAGCTCAGAGCCTGGAGCCTGCTTCGGATTCTGTGTCTCCCTCTCTCTCTGCCCCTCCTCTGATCATGCGCTCGCTCGCTCGCTCTCTCTCTCTCCAAATAAAGAAACATTAAAAAAATTAAAAAAAAAAAGAATTTTTGTATTCTTTGAGTAAATAGTGGAATTATTGGGCCATATGGTAGTTCTATTTTTAATTTTTTGAGGAACCTCCACACTGTTTTCCATAGCGGCCACACCAGTTTACATTCCTACCAACAGTGCACGAGGGTTCCTTCTTCTCCATGTCCTTGCCAACACTTGTTGTTTCTTCTGTTTTTGATTTTAGCCATTCTGACACGTGTGAGGTGATATCTCATTGTGGCTTTACCAATAATTTCTTAAAATAAAGAAATCCAGGCAGTGTTGAAATTGCTTTGCTAATTTGTAGCCTAATTGTATTCAGCAATGAGCCAGTGAAGTTACTTTTTTCCTGAATCTCTGACTCAGTTGTGAAGGCACTTTTTGATTTGGTCACTAATGACCCATAAAGACTTGCTTTCATATCCTTAAGCTCCTCTTTACCTATCTAAAGCCTACCTATTCTGTGACTAAATTCAAGTCTCAATTCCTTCATGGAGCCTGCCCTGGCCACTCCTCTGATTGCCTTAGCATTTATTATCTCTTCTACTCCTATGGCATTTGGCCATATGGTTTTGTATAGTATAACTTCTTACGCTTGTAAACTGTGTTTGCATAGGGACATGTGTACTGTATGTTTTGCATGCCAAATTGAGTCTGCCGTCTGGTGGGGCACATAGCATCTGTTTACCTCAGAAATTTTGTGAGGGCCAAATGTGAGGGAATATAAAATCTTTTCTCATACTCTATGTAGCTAAATTGTAAGGAATTGCTGTTGTTTTTGTTGTTGTTAGCAGAACCACTGTATGAATTCTAGACTATATTTTCTGTGAGGGCAGAGATCTGTGGTTCCAGAGCCTATCATAATGCCTGACAATAGGCTTCCAATAAATATTTGTGGATTTAATTTATTATCTTAATGAATTTAGTCAAGGTCTCTTATTCTTGTCTATCAAATTATATAAAATAGGGTAAAGTTAATGACCTACAGGAAGAAGTTAAACTTTATCAAACATTTTATTTATTTTGCTTTTTCCTCCCTCACAAATCTGATAGGTTTATCTCAACATGTAGTTACCAACTATAAGCAAGTAATTCAACTCTTGGAGGAGGGAATAGCAAACAGGTAACAGGTTTATTTGTTGCTGTCCTTCTTTCAGCCTCATTCTTCTTTCCTGTGTTCTCATCTCCCTTTTGGAGTATATGATTATACTTCTCTCTGTAGCTTCCCACATTCACAATCAGGAGACCTTTCTCAGAACAGTAATGTACCCAGCGGAAGGGGCAGTAGCTAAGATTTCATGCATTTCTCACTAGTAGATAGGCTGGAGTTTGTTCTGGATATAATAATATTAGGCAGTAAGCCCAGAGTTACTCTGTGCTTTGTCTTATAATACACAACTTTTGCTATTTTGACTAAAGAAAGATTCTTGCCTGCATTGTTCTTTCTGTAGGCTTGATAGAGATAAGAACCAGTATAGTTTAAAATGTTTCAGAAAACCACTTTTCTTCTAGTTTGATATATTTGTAAAGGATACCTAAAAAAAGACTGTTTTGAATCTGCTATGAATAAGTGCTGTAGACTCTCCTAAAAGCTATTGTAAGATAACATTCCATATTGTTGGTTACTAGGAAATACTGAGACTGTTACTAGTATATGCCTGAAAGAACAGACTTTTTTACCTGGGAAAAATGTTGGGATTTAGTCTCCTATTTACCCTATTAATAGCATGTCCAAGTTAATTGACCATAAAAGAATAACTTTATTTTTTAATTTTTAAATGTTTTACTCATTTTTGAGAGCATGCAAGCAGGGGAGGGGCAGAGAGAGGAGGACAGAGGATCCGAAGCAGGCTGTGTGCTCACAGCTGCGAGCACGATATGGGGCTTGAACTCACAAACCCTGAGATCATGACTTGAGCCGAAGTCAGATGCTCACCTGACTGAGCCACTCAGGGGCCCCAAAAGAAGAACTTTAAGTTTGACATTCTACTCTTTAGGTTTCATGGAACTATCCTGGAGGACCTTGACTCTGGTCTTCAGGATACCCTGTGTTCCTTGATTTTTAAGTGTCAGGCTTCACTTTTTCCTCTTTATCCTTGAATCATGACACCTGTCTTTGGAGTTTGACTCTTCTTCCATTCTCCAGCTCCTCTGAGAACAGAAGTCAGTAAGATGGTCTTAAACTGAAACATGATTGACTTAGATTTAGATGAAGGGAAGACTCTTCTGACTTTAAGGATTAATATTTCAATGAATTCTAAAGGAGGTTATGCATTCCACCTTGCTTAAGTATGACTTTGACATAATTCAGGATCTCATTTCAAATCCCTTTCTGACACTACAACATTAATATTTAGTGTTTAATCACGTTTTACTTTTTCTTTGAGGCTTCTCCGACAAGCTCTCTATTTCCTCTTGTTTTCTTTAAATGGGTCTATTTTGGGGATATTCTTCCAGGTTGGCGACACTCTAGTATTCCCCTTTTCAACTCTGATTTTTGCTGCTTTTGCTTAAAAATGTCCTAATGTGGTTTAATATGATGCTACACTGCCTTTTATTCTCAGATATCCATACCTAGAATGCTGCTTCTGCCATCTTTGGACCACTCTCCTAACTAAACTGGACTAAATATGGATGTTTTGTGATTCTCACCTGTGAACCTCGACACTAACACTTCTTGTGTTCCCCTTGGATTCTTAAGGATCCACCGTGCGTAAACAATACCTATCCTAATTGTCTTCCTTTATGTACACAGAATCACAGCAGCCACTCATGTTCATGAAGCCAGTAGCAGATCCCATGCCATCTTCACTATCTACTATACACAGGTTGGTTACCCCTTTATTTGCTTAGATCTCTTCCTTTCTCAGGCCCTTTTGACGGCTTTCTTGTCTTTTCTTACTTCTTTTCCTTTCTTCTTACCTTTCCATTTACAGGTCCTTTACTGTGATCTAATGTCACAAGGAGGACCTACATACAATCTCCTAAGCTCTACACCAGAAAGGGTGGAGGCAGTTTCATAAAAACTAATCAAAATATCTTCAACTTATATTTACTTTTAACATTTCAAAGCACTTTTACATCTATGTGATCAATATGAGCATTTAAAACAAGCAAGGGGCACCTAGGCGGTTCAGTTGGTTAAGTGTCCAACTCTTGATGTTGGCTTAGGTCATGATCCCATGGTTTGTGGGATCGAGCCCCATGTTGGGCTCTGCACTGGCAGCACAGAGCCTGCCTGAGATCCTCTCTCTTCCCCTCCCAGCTCTCTCTTCCATGTACTCTCTCTCTCTCAAAATAAATAAATAAACATTAAAAAGATAAAACAAGGAGCGAGACTGAAATAAATATAAGTGTTAAAATGAAAAGGTTGAAGATTTACTTCTATTATGATGGAGTAAAGAGATCAACAAATCCTATCCCTCAAAAGCAACTATAAACCTCATCAAAACTGTCAAAATAACCATTTCTCCTCTCTAAAAATAGACCAGAGTCATATAATAAACCACACATTTGTTTAAGAAAACTACCAAATTGCAGGTAAGAATAGTACAAACCTGTGGTGTGTTGCCTTAGGCTGTTACTATCCCTACCTGTCTCTGTTAATGAGGTAGTTGAGTGAGGGAACAGAAGGCCATGAAAGCCAGCACCTTTGTTGCTACCGCTGCTAGAGGAGTTCACATGATTTGGACCTTTTTCAAGTTAGAGTGGTGCTATTGATGGCAAGGAACAGGAGATCAATAGCTCCCTTAAGACTGAGGTTGTGAGTCTGTTTCACGCAAGAAATGAACTGGAAAATTATCTGGGGATTTAACAGGAAGTTCTGGAAGATGATGCAGCCATAGCAGACTTGATAAGATCTTCACATATCCTGTATTGAACAGAACCTAAACCTAAAACTGAACTTTTAATGCATTCCCCAGCCCACACATAGATCCATTAACAGAGAATAGAGATTTTATTGGCTCAAGATGTTTGATTATAATTTATGACCTGTCTTTTGTTGAATACTTAGCTATGTAGACACAGAGTGGCCCCCAAAAGGCCAAGCTTAGAGGTAAAAACAACTAAAGAAAAAAACTGAACAGAGAATTCTTTGGCTATATATTGCTGGGGAGGCAGATTTTAGAGATTTTTAGCCTAGGCAAGTTACGAGAGAAACCCAACAACCACTGCCACTTTCAAGGGGAAAAAAAATAACAGAATTCAGAGTTGTTACAGTATGTTATCTAAAATGGCTAGTATTCGACCAAAAATATTAGACATGCAAAAGCAAGTAAGAAACTACAACTCATGGCCATGGGGGGAAAAACAAACAAACAAACAAACAAACAGTAACAGTCAGTAGAAATTGATTCTAAGTGCTCCAGATGTTAAATTGTTTAATGATGCCAGTGACTCTAGAAAATTTCAATAAAATCCTAGAAATTGTTGTATAAAATGGGAGTCCCAGAATTGAGCTGTATAATAACTGAAACAAAAAAATTTACTAGTGGGACTTAAGTAGATATGAGATGGCAGAAGAATTACTGAACTTGCATACAGACAAGTAGAAACCAAACATTTTGAAGAAAAGAGAGTAAAAAGATTAAAGAAAAAAGCACAGAGCCTCAAAGACCTGTTGGACCACAGCAAATGTGTTAACATAAGTGTAATGGAGATCCCAGAAAGACACAAGAAAATAAGCATAAGAAAAATTTGAAAAATAGTGGCCAAAAGTTCCAATATTTGTTGAAAATCATTAATGTACAGATAGAAGTATTTTGAAATCTCTGAGTAAAATAAATATAAAAAGATTCATACCTAGACACATCATAGTCAAATTATTGAAAGACAAAAAGCAAATCTTGAATACAGCTAGAGAAAAATGACTCAGGATATATAAGAGAACAATTACATGATTAATGGACAACTTCTCACCAGAAATATTGGACCTCAGAAAACAGAGTACTGAAAGGAAATAAAACTGTCAACCAAGAATTCTCTATGCAGCAAAACTAACTTCCCAAAATTAAGATGAAATAAGAACATTCCTAGATAAAAAAGAAAAAAAAACCCAGAATTTATTGCTAGCAAGCCTACCTTACAAGAAAACCAAATGAAATGTTTCATGCTGAAAGAAAGTAATGTCAGTAACTTAAGTCTACAAGAAGAAACGAAAAGTGCTGAGAATAGGAAATATGTAGGTTAATATAACAAGCTACATAAATATATTTTTTCTCCTAATGTTATTAAAAATAAGATTGTATAAAACAATAATTATAATGCTGTATTATAATCACTATACATTACATACATTGTCATACATATTGACACTAATAGGACAAAGGAATAGGAAGGAAAAGGAGATCTATTCAAGCAAAGTTTCTATATTTATAGGAATGAAGTTAGTATTGTTTTGAAGTTGATTGTGATAAGTTGTGATGCATGTTGTCATCTGTAGAGCAATCACTAAGAAAGTAGCTAAAAAATGTAATTCAAAAATCAGAAATTTGGGGCGCCTGGGTGGCTTGGTCGGTTAAGCGTCCGACTTCGGCTCAGGTCATGATCTCACCGTCTGTGAGTTTGAGCCCCGCGTCGGGCTCTGTGCTGACAGCTCAGAGCCTGGAACCTGTTTCAGATTCTGTGTCCCCTCTCTCTCTGCTCCTCCCCTGTTCATGCTCTGTCTCTCTCTGTCTCAAAAATAAATAAACGTTAAAAAAAAATTAAAAAACAAAAAACCAAAAATCAGAAATTAAAATGACATACTAAAAATAATTATTTAACACAGAAAAGGCAATGAAGAGAGAACGGAAGTGTAAAAAATATATGAGACATTTGGAAAATAAATAGAGTAGGAATAGTTTTGAACACATCAGTAATTCCATTAAGTGTGATTGGATGAGAGTACAAATTGTCAGATTGGATAAAAACAGAACTCAACTATATGCTGTCTACAAGAAACAGCCCTTAGATCCAAAGATACAAGTATGTTGAAAGTAAAGGGATAGAAAAATATACACCATGCAAATAGTGACCATAAGAGACTTACAGTACTATGTTAATGTCAGGCAAAAAATAAATTTTAAGACAAATACTATAGACAGAAAGGGACATTTCATAATGTTAAAAGGTCTGTGCATCAAAAAGATGTAAAATTAGGGGCACCTGGGTGGCTCAGTTGGCTAAGGGTCCGACTTTGGCTCAGGTCATGAACTCATGGTTTGTGAGTTGGAGCCCTGCATTGGGCTCTTTGGAGCCTGGAGCCTGCTTTGGATTCTGTGTCTCATTCTCTCTCTGCCCCTCCCCCACTTGTGCTCTGTTTCTCTCTGCCTCTCAAAAATAAATAAATGTTAAAAAAAAAAAGTTATAACAATTATACATGTATGTGCTTTCAACAGTAGAGCTCTAAGATGTAAGAAGAAATAGAAATAGACAGTTCAGTTACAGTAGTTGGAGATTTCAGTAATCCACTTTCAGTAATTGGTAGAACAACTTGGCAGAAATCGGCAAAGATATAGATTTGATCAACATTATCAACCAACGTGACCTGACATTTAACACTTAACATCTACAGAATACATTTTCTTTCTTTCTTTTAAAGTAAGCTCCACGCCCACGTGGGGCTTAAACTCCCAACCCTGGGATCAAGAGTCAGATGCTCCACCGACTGAGCCAGCCAGGTGCCCCTAGAATACATTTTCAAGTGCACCTAGACCATTCTCCAGGATAAACCATATATTGAATAAAGCTAAAGTATGCAGTTGTAAGTTAAATAAGTTCTGGGGATGTAAAGTACAACTTTATGACTAGAGTTAACAATGATAGATTATTATTTGAAAGTTGCTAAGAGATCTTAAAAATTCACATCACAAGGACAAAAAAATTATAATCGTGTGAAGTAATGGATGTCAAAACTTATTGTGGTAATCATTTTGCAATATATTCATATATCAAATCATTATGTTATACATCTTAAACTTATGCAATGTATATCAATTATATCTCAATAAAACTGGAAAAACAAATTATGGCACATTTACATTTAATGTTCTCTACCTTACAAAAATGATACATCAACTAATCATAATATGTAGGACTTTAGTTGGATTCTGATTCAAAGAAACTAAAAAAAAATTGAATAGGAAATTTGAACAATGACTAGATATTTGATGCTCTGAGAAATTGTTGATAATGTTCTAGGTATACCGATAGTATTGTGGTTGTGTTTTTTAAGGGTTTTTTAGAGATGCATACTGTAATATTTACAGTTGAAATTGTAGTGATGAATTGACTTCACAATAATGTGGGTGGTGAAATAGTGGGGATATAAGCAAAGTGAGCCTGGCCATATGTTGACAGGTACCTGAGAACTCATTATACTGTTTTTCTACTGTCCTATATGTTTGGAACTTACCCTAATAAAAATATTTTTAAGGTAAAAATAAAAGGCTAAGACAGTGTGGCATTAACATTAAGATAGACAAATAGATCCATGGAATAGAAGGGAGTCCAAAATAAATCTATGTACAGGCAACTGTCTTTTCACAAACTTGGCAAAGACAATTCAGTGGAGAATGTGTAATCTTTTCAACAAATGGTGGTAGGACAATTGGATAGCCATATGTTAAAAAGAAAACAAACCCCTACAAAACCAAAAAAACAAAACAAAACCCACACCAAAACCAGAAGAAAACAACTGTAATCCATACCTTGCACTTTATCCAGAAATTAACTCCAACTAAACCATAGATATAAATGTAAGGCCTGAAACTATTAAATTTGAAAATAACTTGGGAGAACCTTCGTGATACTGGATTAGGCAAAGGGTTTTTCGGTAAATTGAACAAAAGAACAAATTGAAATTTGCAATTGGTCAAAATTTAAAACGTTTCTTTGAAAGACATTATTAAGAGAATTTTTAAAAAGCCACAGATAGGAAAAATATATCTGTAAAACATACCTGATAAAGGATTTGTATCCATAATATATATAGAACTATCTAAACTCAGTGTAATAAGAAAACAACTTACAACAGTGGGCAAAAATTTTAAGCCAGCACTTCACTAAAGAAAATATATAGATGGTTATCAAGCCCTTGAAAAGATGCAGACATCATTAATCATTAAGGGAGTGAAAGTTAAATGAGATACCACTATCCACCTTTTAAAATACCTAAATTTATTTATTTTTAAATGTTTATTTATATTTGAGAGAGATAGAGACAGAGTGCGAGCTGGGGAGGGGCAGAGAGATGGGGAGACACAGAATCTGAAGCAGGCTCCAGGCTCCACAGAGCCCAATGTGGGGCTCGAACTCACAAACTGTGAGATCATGATCTGAGCCGAAGTTGGACGCTTAACCGACTGAGTCACCCAGGCATCCCTAAAATACCTAAATTTAATAGAGTGATTGTACTAAATCATGACCTGCTATGTAGGAGCTGAAGTTCTTGTCCACTATATTACCAGTTGGAATATAAAATGGTACAACTTTGGAAAAGAATTTAAACATATATCTACCATATGATCCAGCCATTCCATGCCTAGCTATTTTTCCCAAGAGAAAAGAAATTGTATGTTTGTACAAAGACTTGGACTCAAATATTCATAGCAGCTTTATTTGTAATTGCTCAAAGCTGGACATGATCCAAATGTCAATCAAGAGGTGAAGAAGGGATAAGTTGAACCTGATATATTCACACAATGGAATATTACTCAGCAATAAAAAGGAATGAACTCTTGATACATACCTCAACACGGATGAATCTCAAAATAGTTATGCACAGTGAAAGAAGCCAGACATTGTATAATTCCATTTGTATGAAATACACTGAGAAGACAAATTTAAGAATTTTTAATGTTTATTTTTGAGAGCGTGAGCAGGGGAGGGGGAGAGAGAAAGGGAGACACAAAATCTGAAGAAGCAGGCTCCAGGCTCTGAGCTGTCAGCACAGAGCCCTAGGAGGGGCTCAGATCCATGAACCACGTGATCTTGACCTGAGCCGAAGTTGGACAGTTAACAGACTGAGCCTCCCAGCGCCCCTGAGAAGACAAATTTATATGTAGAAAATTGGTGAGTGGTTGTCTGGGGAAAGGGATGGGAATGGAGATTGATTGTGTTCTGACTTGGGGGAACTTGGGGAGTTATTGGAAATGTTTTAAAACTGGATTTTGGGGCACCTGGGTGACTCAGCTGTTTGAGTGTCTGACTCTTGATTTCCATTCAGGTTATGATCCCAGTATTGTGGGATCAAGCCCTGTGTCGGGCTCTATGCTGAGCGTGAAGCCTACTTAAGATTCTCTCCCTCCCCCTCTCCCCCTCTTCCCTGCTCACACGTGCTCACCCTCTCTCTCTCTAAAATGAAAAACACCCCCCACCCAAAAAAAACCCTCTTGGATTTTGGTGATCGATGCACAACATTAAAATAAAACAACAAAACCCTACACTTAATTTTTTTTTTAAAGGAAAAATAGGTTTTTTTCTTGAGAGCTGGATGGCTCCTGAATTGAGAACATAGGTAGAGTGCTTGCCCTAGTAAGTGAACATGCTGTGACTCCAGTTGGGGGCCCTACACCTGCTGTGGATCTCTACTGATGAGAGTCAGTCCCCAGGAGGGGAGTCAAGCATTTGCCTGCTAAATTGTAGTAAAATTTCTGGTACCTCTGAAAATTGTGCTCAGAGGACCTCATGGGGATTTGCCCACTGTGGAAATCCTGCTCTATTTTCTTTTTTAAAAAAAATTTTTTAATGTTTATTTATTTTTGAGAGACACACACACAACATAAGCAGGGGAAGGGCATAGCGAGAGGGAGACACAGAATCCAAAGCAGGCTCCAGGCTCTGAGCTGTCAGCACAGAGCCCAACATAGGGTTCAAACCCGTGAACCGCAAGATCATGACCTGAGCTGAAGTCGGACATTCAACTGACTGAGCCACCCAGGCACCCCCCTCCTTTTTTTGTTTTTGTTTTTTTTTTTTTAATTTTTGTCCTGCTCTATTTTCAATGAAGTAAGGACCCAGAGCTTACTGATTGACTTATCAAACTTTGAGAGCTCATCCGGTTCAGAGCACATTCATATACACATTTTTTGAGTGATTTGGCTAAAAATCCAGAATATCACCTTGTTCAGGGAGGGTGTCTAAGGGGGAAATACTACACTTTTCCAAATGACAAGCTTTAAATGTGCTTTCTCCCTTAGGCAATCCTGGAGAACAACCTCCCCTCTGAAATTGCTAGCAAGATCAACCTTGTGGACCTAGCAGGCAGGTAATTAGGATCTCAGAGCCAAGGGGAATTAATCCCTTGACCTTGTTCTTGCCCATTTTACAGGGAATAAACTTGTTCCACCTTTTCCACATATCAGTCATCCTGAGAAAATTACAAAAGAAACAAATTGTTGAATGCCATGTTAAGAAATTATAGTTTTCTAGGGTCTGCAAAATCTCCGATGTCAGGGGTTCTAAGTCTTAGCTGCTTATTAACATCACCTGGGGCCTTTAAAAATTCTCAGTGCCTGGGTTTCACCTCTGATCAAATAAATAGCATTATTAGTGGCACCAGAGGCAGTGCAGATGTCAGTAGTTTTTGAAGCTGCCCAGGTGATTCTAGTGTATAGTCAAGATGAAAAACCACTGCTCTAAGTGGAAGTAACCGGTTTAGTATACTTTTTTTTTTTTGACTTAATATTGGTTTCATGCAGCTATCATTACTGGAAAAAAAAAGAAAGCAAGCTTATAAAAATACCATGGCATAGAGGAGAAGATACGACCTTCTAAGTATTAGAAGAAAGCATGGATTGTAGTCACACGTATATTCAGAGAGAAGAAAGTCATCTTTCTTCTGTGGTCACACACAAAAGTGTGAGATGAGATAAAGCAAATTTTCTTATTTTAAAACTTAATTTATTACTATGGTACATCATTCCCTTAAAAATGAAGTGTTGTCTCTGTCAGTTGCAACTCTGGCATTTTGGGAGAAAAAAATGAAATGCTCTCTGAAAGAAACTATATCAGGCACCTGGAAGTGTGAATCTTCAATATTTCCCATTGACTTAAAAAAGAAATTTAAAACAATTGACAGATAACGACCCAGATACCATAAAGCCATTAATAGGTGAAATTAAAACAAAGATTGGGCAGATGTGAGTATATGAAAAATCTATGCTAATATCATTACTGTAAATGAGCATTAGTTAGCTGAAAGTGCTCTGGCAGTCAAAATAAAAATGTAATGAATTATTTGATTTCTATTGCCTGAGAAGTGGAAGAATGCCAGTTGGTTACAAGATGGTAATACTTTTTCGGGCACTGAATTCTAAAAAGAATTTATCATGTGGGCTTCTTACATAATGTACAACATAATGGATAGTGTCTTTCAGCAGTATTATAAGGACAGTGTCTTCCTGTTTGTTTTTCTTCTTCTTTTCATTGATTATTTAGTGAAAGAGCAGATCCCAGTTACTGTAAGGACCGGATTACTGAAGGAGCCAATATCAACAAGTCTCTTGTGACTCTGGGAATTGTCATCTCCACTTTAGGTATTTTGCTGATAGACTGGATCATCAGAGTGGGAGGGAGACTTTGGAAAATAACTCCTATATTTTCATCTTGTCAAGCTGGGATAGACATTTACAAGGTCCTTTTTTTATAAACTTAGCTTCTGGGTGAATATCGTAAAAACTGATACTTGTCTGTGATTGAGAACACTATGGTCATCCTCCCATCCCTCTCGTTTCAGAAAGAGAGGAGACTGAAATATCATGTGACCAGATACTCCATGTCATGAGTCCAAAGTCTAATTCAGGGTTCAAACTTGTAGCATCCTATCATATGCAGAGAGGGATTAGGAAGTGTGATACTTAAATTTGTGTTCTCCAACCATTGTTTTACTGCGTGTGTTTCATGATTCCTTTTTCCCTCCACTTTTATTATTTTTTTGTCTTTAAAGCCCAGAATTCTCAAGCATTCAGCAGCTGCCAGAGCCTCAACAGTGCAGCCAGTGATGGTGGTGACAGTGGGATCCCTAGCTCTCCTTCTGGGACAAGCAGTGGAGGGGGGCCCTCTCGGAGGCAGTCTTATATCCCATACCGGGACTCCGTGTTGACCTGGCTGCTGAAGGACAGCCTTGGCGGCAACTCCAAAACTATCATGGTTGCCAGTGAGTGGGATGCTGGAGCTGGTTCTGTGTTGGGACTGGTACTCTGCCTCAGAGAAGGGGCCATGACCACCTGCTTCATTAAGGGTCTCATAATACAGCATGGATGATAGCAGTAAGGCAAGTGGTTACAGGCTGGGTCGGAAGGGCTTGGCATCATTTTTAACTTTCTCCTTCTACCTCAGCTGTGTCTCCTGCACATACTAGCTACAGTGAGACCATGAGCACACTGAGATATGCATCTAATGCCAAACACATCGTCAACAAGCCTCGGGTAAATGAGGTGAGACCTTTATTTGAAGTCCTGGTTTGGTATTGTTTACATTAAGTTCTTTTATTCTCTCACTGATTTCTTTCTCCTTACAGTCACCTCAACTTGCCTGACCTTCTCCAAATAAAGAGTGAAATTCTTTGTTTCAGAGTCATACCCTTCTCCCATATCTTTACTGACTCCATTTCACTTGCCTTTTTGAATAGTTTATTTTAGATACTTCTCTGAGGCCATCCCTGGTGTACCACTGCCACCTTAAGGGAGATCATTTAAAAGTTTCTGTGTTTATTGCTTTTGAGTTTATGTTGATGTATGCTTCTGTTTTATTTCTTTTCTTTTTCTTTTTTTTTTTTTTTTAAGTTTATTTATTTTGAGAGAGACAGAGACAGTGTAAGTGGTGGAGGGGTGGATAGAGAGGGAGACAGAGAATCCGAAGCAGGCTCTGTACTATCATTGTGGAGCCTGACAAGGGGACTGTCCCCATGAAACCACAAGGTTTCATAACCTGAGCTGAAACCAGGAGTTGGACGCTTGACCAACTGAGCCACCCAGGCACCCCTGTTTTCTTTCTTTTCTATGCAAACTGCAGTGATTTCTCTGTTTCGGGCTAAAAGGGGCTTGTAAGGAATTTAATAGTTTTGAAAGTTGATTAATAATGAAAAATTCCTGGGGTGCCTGGGTGGCGCAGTCGGTTAAGCGTCCGACTTCAGCTCAGGTCACGATCTCGCGGTCCGTGAGTTCGAGCCCTGCGTCGGGCTCTGGGCTGATGGCTCAGAGCCTGGAGCCTGCTTCTGATTCTGTGTCTCCCTCTCTCTCTGCCCCTCCCCCGTTCATGCTCTGTCTCTCTCTGTCTCAAAAATAAATAAACGTTAAAAAAAATTTTTTTTTAAAAATAATGAAAAATTCCTTATCTTTGCAGTTTCAGTGAAAAGTTTCAGGGCTGGAATCATAAACTGGTGGCTAGACCTTTATAGCCCATTTATGAACTGTTTTAAAAGGCAATGTAATTAAGTAGGTACTAAATTCAGTCACACTATAGGAAGGCCAGCATCTACCACCTATTTGTGCTGCTTTTTGGGTTACCTGTCAACCTCCTGCTCAAGGACACTGATTCTCATACTTTATCAGAATCAACTCCTTGAGGGTTGGTTAAACTGGGCCCTGGCCCTCAAGAGTTTCTGATTTGGTAGGTGTTGGTGGGGGGCAGAATTTGCATTTCTAACAAGTTTTTAGATAAAGTTGATAGGGTTCTGGGATCATACTTTGAGAAGACTGCCTCAGAAGTTACTCCAAAGGAGTAAACCACTTTTTCCGAACTAATTCTCTGTTTTATTTTAAAGCTGGTTGAGGCCTGATATCATTCAGTGGTGACCAAGTTTTTTATGTTTCAGGATGCCAATATAAAACTGATCCGAGAACTCAGGGAGGAGATCAGAAGACTAAAAGCCATGCTGTTGAGCTTCGAACTGGTATTCAGGCAATCGGAACTTTTCTGTACACAAAACCTGCTTTTCTTCTGCATGGAAGCTGAGCTCTGCTGCATTTTGTGTTTTCACTTAAGTGACACTTGTAGAACAGAGTCAGGAACAAAGACAGGACTTAGATTACTCTGATTACCTGAGTAGTTTCGGATGGGGTGGGCATCATCAATATATCATCTTTGCTGTCCGAAGGGCAATTGCCTGAATGGCTGTTATTCTGTGTGTAAGAGGATTAAGAGAATGGGCCCCTCCAGAAGAATTTCTTTGAATTTTCCTTCTTTGTACCAAATTGATCCCCAATATTTAAGCTTCTGATTTGTTTCTGATTTTAATGATAAGGTCGTTTTTTTTTTTAATCTGCCCTTCTTTTCCTTCATAAGAGTAAGGGTGAGACCCATGAAGCACATCTTTCTCTTTGTGCAGAGAAACTTCAGTTCATTGAATGAGGAAAAGGATGAGAATCTGAAGGAGCTGGTTCTCCAAAATGAATTGAAGGTGGGTTTGTTGGGTGGACTCATTTATGGTTTATATCACCCTGGTAGTGGGTCTCATCTCCTTCCATTATTCCTCAGTCAAGACTGCTCCCTCCTCAGGACGGAGAGGTTCTATCTAGTTTAGAGACAGTTGTCTCCATTGAGCCTTGAGTGGGGAGTGTGTTTGCCTTAGGGACTGGTGACTGGCTTTCTTTGTTTTGTTCTCTTAGGGGTTCATGATAACTTCCTTTGGATAGGGACAGTAGCCTAGAAAAAAAAAATATTTTCCAGTCAAAAAATCAACTAACTGACATGTATTCGTTGAGTACCAAATAGGTGCTCAGCATGATGCTTCCAGAGATACAAAGAAGTTCCTTCCCTCAACTGGCTTGCAGTCTAGTTGGAAACACACTTAGAGAATGGTTAAATGAAATGAACTATACGAGTTATATGAAAAGAGCTTAGGGAAGGAAGAAATCAGTATGGCTTGGAATTTTCAGTGCAGGCATCACAACGCTGGAAGCTAGAGAAGTTGAACTAGACCTTGAAAGATCAGTGGATTGTGTTAGATAGGGAGAAAGGGGTACGACATTTTGGGTGAGGGTGGGATAACATAAGAAAAGCCATAGAACCAAAAGAATGAACTGGTGTGGGAGGCCACGTGGAAGCACAGAGTGTGAGGAAGACTGAGCTGGCGAGAATAGGTGCTCATGGAAGAGAGTAGTGGAGGTGATGTTAGGGCCAGTTTAGGAGGTTTGAATTTGACATACACAGGATTAGTCATGGCTTCTTGAACCAGGTTGGGTGACATAATAATGGAGTCTATTGGTGACATTTAATATGACAGTTGTATGTAGGACTAATTGAAGAGAGGGAAGACTGGAAGCAGAGAGACCAACCAGGAAAGAGACTGATTTTGCGACCCTGTGAACGTGAGGACAAGACATGTGGGGAGGTTAGGTTACATGGTGATTCCTGGAGACATTTGTGAGGAAGAAATGGCAGGCATTGTTTGGTGACAGGTTCGATTTAGATACCACAACCAAATGTCCCAATTCCTGGTATTCTGTCGCCTCATCCTTATCCATTATAAAGTATCCTGGCTACGTCAATATTTTGTTACCCAGACTAAACTTTAGGACTACATCACGCATCCAGATATCTCTCAAAAATTCTGTGTTTAAATATATGTTCTGATTTTTGGTTCAGAAAATACCACCCCTGTGTATATAAGAGATGAAGTACAGAGTCAAAATCACTCCGTTATACATTCTGGCAGACCTGGACTCGAATCTGCCACTTGCTGGCCTTCTGACCTTAGGCTTTGTAGGGGTAGGTGACGAAAGCCAGCCAGAAGGGGTACTTCCGGTTAGCTGAGCCACGCTGGCTAAACTGTAAGCCACCATGCACTGCTGCTCACCTCTGCCGGGTCCTAATCCAACCCAGCCCTTCGCAGTACCTGGTAGTTTCACTCTTTGCAGACTTCAACTCAATGATTATAATGTTAAAAATGACATTTCTAGGGTACATAAAACACTTGTACCTAAACTTGGCATACTTGGTTTTTTCTCACATTCTCTGTTTATGAAAAGTACTTAGCTGAATCCAGGTCCTTTTCCTGGGCTTCCTCAGTTCTTCCATTCCCAGGATAACTTTTCTGCCTGGACATTAATTTCCACCAAAAGAAGAAAAAAAAGCACCTTATACTCAACACTGTTCATTCACGTTCCCCAAATGGCCTTAGCTTAAGGCCTGTAATTTGCTATATTATATATATTTAAACTCTGTTCCTGATATATAGTAAGCCCTTAGTATTTTATTGTTGTTATTACATGTTCTTTTAGACCAGTTTCTTATAATCTTCTTTCTACCTGAGGAGATTGATCTTGATGCTTTGTGTATCTTTGAGCCTGATACAAGCTTATATTCGGATTTGAGGTTCTACACCTTGAGAAAGAAGTGTTAGGTCATAAAAGGATTCCCAGTATGGATCACGTAGAAGAAGGATGGGGAAAGGGGAGTTGTAAACATACATGTATGAATAACATGTCAAATAATAAAACAAAGTAACATTTATGGCATTTTTTCGAGTTATAAAAACAATACATGTTTGTTGAAGAAAACTTTAAGAATACCCTTTACTGAGGGAGTTTATAAAAGTAACTCTTGCTTATTGAAGAAATTTTGGAAACAGCTCACATAGGAGGTACAAGGGCCTATGTGGAGCTTTGAATAGTAACAGTGAAGAAGGTGAGGAAGGAATGCCATGAGGAATCAGAGCATGGTGGCTTCTGACCTTATGTCTGCTCCGTGGACTGTTGGGCGTCTAAAACTGCCTCCTGTCTCTGCAGATAGACCAGCTGACTAAAGACTGGACCCGGAAGTGGAATGAGTGGAAGGCCCTCCTGGAGCATTACAGAGTGGACATCAACAGGAGGCGGGCTGGAGTGGTCATTGACTCCAGTCTGCCACACCTGATGGCCTTGGAGGATGATGTACTCAGCACAGGAGTCGTGCTGTATCACCTGAAGGTGAGCAGGCTGGTTCATTGCCTCCTTCCCTGAGCCACTGGCTCCAGAGTCAAGGAGGGAGAAGCCAAATGCAGTAGCTATGCATCTACGAATTGAGTCAGATGCCACAGAGCTGTGTTCAGGTTTGCCCTCTGGAAAATGGGCTAGCAAGCCAAGGGTGATTGATTTGTTTGCTTTTGTATGATTAGAGCAGAAAACTGGGAATCAGAACAATTATTTGTTTTTCTCTGGCTGCTACTATTGCTCTTATATAACTTACTTTTGTTCTCTGTGATTTAATTTCATCATTTTAAAGTAAGAATGATGCTGCTTGTATTCCTTTTCTGGCTTCCTGAAGCACGGAAGTGCAGGCATGGAGGTAAAATCCTAACCTTGAAAAGCGGTTAGCACTCCTGAGCTCTGCACATGCAAGCCGCTCACAGACAGCTTTCAGAGGCTAAAGAGGGACTCAAGATCTGAAACAGTTTCCTTCTCCTATCTCCCCACTCCTCAACCTCCTGCTTCTCATTACTAGGTTTACCAGGGAAAGAAGAGAGGCAAATGAAAGCAGATATAGATGGCTTAAAGAAAGCATGAGGGATGTGGCACCTGGGTGGCTCGGTTGGTTGAGCATGCCACTCTGGATTTCAGCTCGGGTCATGATCTTGCGGTTTGTGGGTTCGAGCTCCACAACGGGCTCTGCACTGATAGCACAGAACCTGCTTGTGATTCTCTATATCTCTCTCTCTCTGTCCCTCCCCAGCACGCTCTAAGTAGATAAAAAAGAAAGAAAGAAAGAAAGAAAGAAAGAAAGAAAGAAAGAAAGAAAGAAAGAAAGAAAGAAAAAAAAAAAAAAAGCGTGAGGAAGACCCCAGAGTGCTGGTGGGCCAGCAGGGTGGGGAAGGGCAGGGCACAACATGCAGCCATCTGGAACAGTGGAACAAACTCCTGCCTTCCAAGAAGGATCTGGATCACCTGGTTCTTTGTCACATGGAAGCAGGTCCTCATTTCTAAATGAAGCATTTTGAGATGTAGTGCCCAATGGTAGTCATTCATACCCTGTCCTCATCAAAAGTATTTGTCCTCCTATAAAAGGACATTCCCTGTGGATGACAGAACATACTGTATGTGGCCAAAATCCCTACGCTCACTGAAAATCCAGTCTTCATTCTCCTAATTGTCCCCAGCTGCCGTTTGAAAGGAACAGGGTTTATGAGGGGTATGTAACACTGCTCTCATCCCTGGAGAAATCAGGCTCCTATCACTGCAGTGTATATGGTAGCGAAATGTTAGCAAAGCTCATCCTGTTTAGAAAGTCTGTGTTCTTAGGATAAGCCCTCAGGGAAGTTGTCAGAGACTGAGCCTCTCAGAAAGTTAAAGTATTTTATTTTCCGACACAGAGTATAAATTAGCTCCGTGAAAATGCCTCAGGCAGAAGCTGTTACCTAAATAACAGATCTGAATACCAAAGGCTGTCTATCAATCCTTCTATTAGAACCATAGGGAGAGGTTGGAGGTCAGGAAGAGACCAGTGGATTAAAATGGTTAATATTTGAATAGAAATGATCTGATGTATTGAGTAGATGTGGAGTGAGCAGGTGAAGCTAGACGTCATGTGGTAGGGCTAAGTGTGGCAGCAGAGGGTTAAAGGACATGACTCAGATTGAATCAGAGAGGAGAGGTGAGCACAGGCCTCATCTGAATGTTGGGAGCGCTGGTTTTCAGTGTGGGGTCTGTGCACACTGAGGGTGGTGCCCCCTCCTAGATGCATTCCCAGTGAACCTGGGGGATGAGGTTTTAGTCTAGTTCTAATCCTGGCATTTCTGCATTTTTTCCCTTTTTGTTGGTTTAGATCCTATTTTGGGTAATGGTAGAGCAGTAATCACTCAAGATTCTCTGTATTTTTGTTTGCTTTGCTAACTTGGTTATAGACCTGTCACGAATCCCTAGCGTTGCTCTGGACGCTCTTTTCCATTGGGTCACCTTGGGAAGTACCTTGGATGGACAGAGGGAAGGTTGGGTGGAGCACAGGTTACTGGTATCCTGGACTTCATCCTCATGCTGTTCACTCTCCCTGCATAAAGAAACAGAGGGGGCAGCAAGCACAGCAATCATCTCAGTCCTTGTTAAATGAGATGCCTTTGTGGTTTTTTTGGTAGTTTCTTCCCTGTAGATGTAGAAGTTGTGATATACTGTGAGGAATGCATTTCATCATCAGGACTGACCCTGAACCCAAGGGGTCCTGACCCCTTTTCCTCGATTTTGTTTGATGGTATTTGTGGAGGCCAGCATCCATTTGTTTGTGTGGCTGAGCAGGAAGGGCTGGGCTCTGGCTGTCTGGGGGTGGTGGGAAGCACAGTGAGGCCAGAGTCTCATTCATTGCTTCTAGGAGGCTGCCTTCTCACCAGCTATTTTTGGGGAGCTGCAGGGACATCCCCCTTCTGGCTGCTGACAGTGAAAACAGGTGGGAAACTCTCTGGTCACTTCCAGTTACGAGGGAGGTGGTATGGTGAGGCTGGACAAGCATGGGCTCAGGCCCAGAGAGACCTCAATTCTAGCCATGGCTCTCCTATTTAAATTTTTTTTTCTAATAATTTTTTTTAAAGTTTATTTATTTTGAGAGAGAAACAGACAGTACATATGGAGGAGGGGCAGAAAGAGAGCGAGACAGAGAATCCCAAGCAGGCTCTGCACTGTCAGCTTGGAGCCTGATGTGGGGCTTGAACTCATGAAACCGTGAGATCATAACGTGAGCCAAAACCAGGAGTCAGACATGCTTAACCAACTGAGCCACCCAGGTGCCTCTTAAAATATTTTTAATGTTTATTTATTTTTGAGAGAGAGAAAGACAGAGAGCAAGCACAAGTTGGGGGAGGGGGAGAGAAAGAGGGGGACGCAGAACCCAAAGCAGGCTCCAGGCTCTGACCTGTCAGCACAGAGTCTGATGCAGGGCTCAAAAGTCAGACCACAAGATCATGACCTTTAACATTTAACCAACTCAGACATTTAACCGATTGAATCACCCAGATGCCCCAGCCATGGCTCTCCTATTTAGTGTGTAGGCTCCCTGAGCAACTTTCCCCATCAGCTTCAGATTCCTTATATATAAAAGGGGGATAATGAGTATATTTTAGGTTGCTCAAGGATTAAATAAGAGCTGTCTGTAAAGCACTCACTGCAATGCCTGGGACATAGTGGATGGTTATTCAATACCTGATAAATATGTATCTAAACTCAGCATCCTTGTTGTCATAGTGCTGCCTTCTACAAACAGAGCTATGTGTTCTTAAAAGAATTGCTATAATCCAAGGGCCAAAAGGCCCTGTTATCTACTAACCCAGTAATTTGTTTATGCTAACTCCTTTTTCCCCTCCTTACACTCTCTTCTAGTCCTTTTTGATTCTAGACATGCTTTTCTCCCATTTGTGCTTTACCCTTCTTAAAATCTGGTATCTCTCAAACTTCATTTGTGGACCAAGAAGTTAAAAATCTTGTGCTCCATACATCTTCGTAAAATACGTGTCTCTTGGAGACTAAATGGACCAAACTTGGACCACACCAACCTTAGTCCCTAGAGAAAAGCTCTGCCTTTGCGCCCTCTTCCTCGGACTGGAGATTATCTGACCGACAGCCATGACTGTTCCCTAACATCAGGCCATGGGACAGAAAGGAGTTTGTCAACACTAGTTGACTTTGCAAAGAGCTGGTGCTGCTTTTTTCTGTATTTTTTGCCCCTGCCTTCTCAGGAGCTTCCTGGGCTGCAGTGGGTGGGCAGAGCAGTCAGAACAACCTGGACCAAAGTTGAGAAGTGGTGTGGGAAAGGCCGGGGTGGGCATGGGAAGACAGTGAAAACACTCCACCAGGTGGGTTCTGCTTTGGGGGCAAGCTGTGTCCCTTTTTATTCTCATTTAAAGGGCTTTGTTTTTCCTTTTAGGAGGGGACAACAAAAATAGGAAGGATTGACTCAGATCAGGAACAGGACATTGGTAAGTGATAGAGCATCTGGGTCTGACACTGTGGTGGATACTCATGCCTGACTGGTCTCTTTAGAGGAACCTGATGATGCTCTGAGAGGAAGGAATCCTTGAGGATCAAGGGGCTATTACTCTTTTGTTGCTACATTGTGGTGGTTGTTGTGTGTCAGGGACATGATAGGAGGAGATCCACACCATGGGAGAATCCAGATCTGGGTGGTTTTCAGGTGGTGGCTCTTCCTCTCTTGTCATAATGTAAGATCTTCTAGATGTGGATTCCGATCTCGCAGAAAGGGTGTTTCCCTGGGTTGTTTCCCCACCCACGTGACCCCCATCTCTTGTGTAGTTCTGCAGGGGCAGTGGATTGAGAGAGACCACTGCACTATCACGAGTGCCTGTGGGGTGGTCATTCTGCGGCCTGCCCAGGGGGCCCGCTGCACAGTCAATGGCCGGGAGGTCACTGCCTCCTGTCGTCTGACCCAAGGTAAGACTGTTTATAGCCCTGTTTATACCGGGATAAGTGATGAACTAGCTTCCTTCTCATGGGCCAAACCCACAGAACTCAGTGAAGCAGGCTTTAAACATGGAATACTCATCCTCTGCACCCAGAGATCTGAAGATCTGAAGATTTCCTAATACCATCCTCTTCCCAAGGCCCCAATTCCAGGTCCCAAGGTGGAGAATGACTCTCTGAAATCTCTCCCTGTGTTTGCTAGCTCTGTGTCCTTGGGAAAGTCTCTGGACATCAATTTTTTCATCTGTAAAATGGCGATAAGAGAATTGTTGTGAAGACTGAATGAGTTAATTTGTGTAATGTTCTTAACAGTATTCTTGTCACCTAGTAAATACTCATTATCACTATTACTATTACTACTATTATTAATCTGTTCAAATTCCATCTTTCCTTTGACGCTGAGCTTATATTCCCCCTCTTCCATGAAGCATTCCCTAACTAGTCCATGAGGAACTCATTTTGCTTTCCCTCAGAATAGCAGAACTCCTCCTGTTCATTTTGTTAGTTCAGTACATATGCTGTGGGATATCCAATGAATACATATCTTATTGACTCACCTAAGTTATAAGCTTGTTGGGGGCAGGACTTTGTCTCTCAGAAGGGCACCCTGCACATAATACATACGGAGAACGTGAGCTGTTGGTTCATTCTCCCCTGTCTCTGCCACAGGAGCAGTCATAACGCTGGGGAAGGCACAGAAGTTCCGATTCAACCACCCAGCAGAGGCCGCTGTCCTGCGGCAGAGAAGGCAGGTTAGTGTGCTGTGTTTTCAAGGTGACTGCCAGCCGCCCTGCTCCTTTCAAAGGGACAAGTTTGAGCTTTATCTGGTTCTCTTGGGGTGGGGTTGGTGATAGCAGCCTTACCGCACTCATTCCTCGTTCCCAGGTCGGAGAGGTTGTCGGTGGCAATGGCTCTTTGGAATGGTTGGATTTGGACGGAGATGTCACTGCCTCCCGGTTGGGTCTCTGCCCTTTGCTTTGGAAGGAGAGGTGAGAATCTTGTGCTCATTTTGCTATGGAACCTACTGTTCTTACTTCTTAGTCTAATACAACATGGAGCAGGGAGGAAGTGAGTATAATAGCCAAGCTCTGAATGAGGCCTGGTCTCAACCAACTTGTGCAAGTGATGGAATGTTACTGAACTAGCTGCTTAGCTTCTAGTTGGCAAGGAAGCAGTCTTAGCCCTCATTCATTTCCTGTTTGTTATTACAACTTCCTTCATCACTGAAAGGAGTATATATCATTTGATGTTTCCTGTCGCCAGTTTCTTCTGTCAGCAAGATTTGAACATGACATGTTTGTACATAACTTTGAGACTGCTTCTCAACTTACCTCCCCATGTGCCCCTTTAAATTCTGGCTGGCCTGTGTGTGAGGTCACAAGGTGTGTCAACTTTCAGGACTGTGGCTTCCTCTGAGTTTTTAAAGATAGTCTGTGACTGAGAATCCTTTCTTTTCTCAATACCAAAGGGTCCAGAACTACACATAAGAGGGTCAGGAACTCTCAGAACAATATGAAAATATCTTGGAGTTCTGCCCTCTCATACCCACTGCGCCTGCATTGTGATCGTGAAAACATGGAATCAAAGTTTTATATGTGATTGGTGGCCATTACTTTTCTTCTTCACAGTCCTTCTTCATCTATTTCTCCACAGAATCCCCTTCCCAGATCTACATGTCTCGTAGGTTTGATACTGTGAACAGTGGTATCCTTCTGGTCCTGTAAGCCAAAGTAGCCTCTTACTTGGGGATGTTCTGTAGAAAATGTCAGCAGGACACCCACTGCCTGTGAGACCAGTGGTGTTGGGAGGCTGCCCAGCACTGAGGCCAGGGTTCCTGGGAGATTATGATGGCTATTTCCCCTGGTTCCTTCCAGGGAATCTAGCTGCTGTTTTCTTAGGCCAGGAACATTTGCTGGCAGCTGATGAAAAGTCTTGGTCTGACATTGGTGGTGAGGTGTGTTGGATGTAGGGGCAGAGTGCTGCGATGCATGAATAGCAGGCAAGTCCTCACATGTGGGCTACTGAGGATGGAAGGACGAAGCACCAGAGTCTCAGGCAGGATGACTCCAGTGTTGCGTGACCAGGGGCTCTGTGGGGTGACAGGGAAGGTGGGAGAGGTGACACAGCTGGAACATATCAAGGCCAAGGTGGAGTAAGGAGCTGCTGGAGCTCTTGTTTCATGAGAGTACAGTCATGAGAGGAGGTCTTGTCTTAGGTAAGATTTCTACTGTGGGAAGACGCATTGGAGATCTGTCTTTCCCAGAGTTCAGAGATTTACAGAGAACAGCTCGGCAACTTAATGAGCTGTGAGGTTGAAGAGTTATCTTGGAGTTGGATAAAGCTCCTTGACATCCTGGAATTATGAAGTAAAAGCTTTGTGGCCTTAAGCAAGTTACTGAGTCTCTGAGCCTAGTCCCTCACCTCTAAGTAAGGATACTACCATCTGTCTCTGGGAGGTCCTCATGATAGGGTTTGAAAGAGCAAGTGCACGTGGAGAGCTCTGCCTTCTGCCTGGCACTCCCAGCCTCGCTGCTGAAGGCCCTTGTGCCGAGCTGCCCAGGTACATAATCTCCCTTTTGTTTTCCTGTCCTCCCACCTCATCTCAGCTGACCCATCCACCCTAGAGAACACTGGTCTTCTCCTGCCTTTTTTTTTTTTTTTTTTTAACTTTTATTTATTATTGAGAGACAGAGAGACACAGAGCGTGAGCAGGGGAAGGGTAGAGAGAGGGGGAGACACAGAATCTGAAGTAGGCTCCAGGCTCCGAGCTGTCAGCACAGAGCCTGACGCAGGGCCCGAACCCATGAACCATGAGATCATGACCTGAGCCGAAGTCGGATGCTTAACTGACTGAGCCACCCAGCTGCCCCCTTCTCCTGCCTTTTAAAGGTCTTCTTGGGCTCTCTAGCCCCAGGGGCACTGGTGTGACCTTTCAGTAACATCAAGAATGCACCCTTTCATTTGGAGAGGACAGAGAGGGATTGAAGAATCAAGGCCTCTCCCACTTGCTGCCTCCAGTCTTTAGCACCAGCTCCAGGAGTCCGTGGGCTGGGCTGGTCCTACGCAGCTACC
Source organism: Panthera onca (assembly GCF_046562875.1). Taxonomy (NCBI): domain Eukaryota; kingdom Metazoa; phylum Chordata; class Mammalia; order Carnivora; family Felidae; genus Panthera; species Panthera onca. Next base: position 60,392,774 of record NC_138344.1, on the reverse strand, counting down.
ATAGTCACCATCTGTGTGCCAGCCCCTGGTGGAAGTGGGGTGGTATGGGCCTCAAGCCTGTGATTGGGCAGAGGGACCAGGGAGAGAACCCGTGAGAGAGAACACTGTATGTCGTCAGCTGGGCTCCCAGACTGTGTGTGTGGCTGTGTCTCCATAAGAGTCTCCTCTGCTCTGGTGAGCTTAGCTCCAGAGCCTCCCCTTGTCCTAGAGTTTTCTTCTCTCATTTTTCTCTCTGGGGGAGCACTCACAGGGAGCCTGCAAAGGTGGAGCTGACTCCAGAGCCAGAGGGGATTGGTCAACCTGTCTCTTTTTATCCCTTGCAGCAGTGACCTGGACCACAGAGGAGTTTGTCTTTGAAAACTTTTTTTTTTTTTTGCATTTTCCTCTTTGGAATTTTGGGGACTTAACCTTAAGTGCTTAGAGCCTGGGAGACCCTGTCGCTGCTGCCACTGCCACTGTTGCCTTAGTGAGTACCTGTGGCTGCATTCTGCTGCAGAAGCTGTCAGGCCTCCAAGCAGCTGGGAGAGAGGGCGGGGGAGGGCGTTATGGAGTCCTGGCAAGCAGGTGACCAGACAGCAGTGGGGAGATGCTGGAGCCACCTAAGATGAAGGGCAGTCATCTGACAGAGACAGAGGTCCTTGGCTGGCAGATAACTGAAGACTTGCCAGTAGTAATAAGCCCGGACATGTAACATAAGGTTGCTTCCCCCACTCCCCCACCCCCAACCTGCTTTCTGGGAACTTGACTGATGTGCTTAGCAGAGGAGCCATTTTTATTCTGATGGTGTGTGGCCATCTCAGGTGAATGTGCTGGGTCTATAGTGATCATCTCAGACAGCTTCCCTGTGCAGGTCTTGTTGGTGCATGAAGGAAGCTGCATTGGGTCAGCAGAAGCTAACTGGCTAGCTGCTGCTTCCCTAGGGGAAGGGTAGAGGGAACCCTCTTCTGTGGAGAAGCAAATTGTGAATCTGAGGGTTGTGAGACAGGCAGAGAAGGAAGCTGAATACTCTCTGGGGATTAAGAATAAAGGTACCTCCCCTGCTCCTTGCGTCTGATGGTCTGGACTTTAGCTGAGTTTGTCCAAGACCCTCTTAGGGGCTAATGCTTGTAATTCAGCCATGTCTGTGGTCAGACAAATTTTGGAGCGGTAATCTAGCATGCATACAAACATACGTATAATCTGTTTCCCATTAGCACCTTTTCTCTTTGTGTGGTGTTAACTGGTTTTCTCTTCTAACTGCTGTCCTTAGCCTTTTGCCTCACATATGAACAGAGTGCCTTTCCTCTTTCCTGTATATTCCACTGTGTGTGTTTGGCCTTTTGCCCATAGTAGTCAGAGCCAGTCTCCCCCAGGACACACGCACTCAAGTATCTGGGCCTGTCCCAGTTCTTGGGCCCATTGTAGATTGAGTCCCCTCCCAGACTCCTTCCCAGGGAGGAGATTGCCATCGTGTCACTTCGTACCCCCCCCCCCCCCCCGCCCGCCGCCATACATCCTTCACTCTCCTCTTAAGGCTGCATTAAGAAATCTTAATTTCTTCTAAGACAAAAGGCAGCAAACTTTCTGTAAAGAACTAGATAGTTGGTTTGGGTTTTGTTGTTGTTATTTTTACCAGATAGTATTTTAGGGTTTGTGGGCCATACAGTCTCTGCCGCAGCTGCACAAGCAGCCTAGATATAAACACTCATAAACGAATGAGTGTTCCAATAACACTTTATTCACAAAGATAGGCAGCAGACCACATTTGGTTCACAGGCTATAATTTATGGACCTCTGCTTTGATATACCCTCTGTGATTTCATTCTTCTCTACAAAGTAGTAAATTTAAGCTGGGTGAACCCCTCCCCCCCGCCCCCCACCCCTGCCCAGAGCACTGCTCCGACTGTCTAATGTCAAGTCAGTAAATGGGCCTTGAGAGTCAGGGCATCCTTGGACTGGAATGAGTGCTAAGGACTGGCTAAGGGAGAGCAGATGCGGGCTCTTTTGTTAGCCTGTGGCAGCTCCCAAGCCCTTCTAGTCACTTCCTACTCCCTAGGGCCACCACCCTGGAATGCCCATGCAGTGGCTCTTTTAGAAATCTGAACGACAGAGGGGCGCCTGGTGGCTCAGCCGGTTGAGTGTCCAACTTTGGCTCACGTCACCATCTCACAGTTAGTGGGTTTGAGTCCCATGTTGGACTTTGCGCTGACAGCACGGTGTCTGCTTCCAAATTCTCTGTCTCCCTGTCTCTCTGCCCCTCCCTGGCTCACACATGCACTCTCCCTCTCAAAAATAAACATTAAGAAGGAAGGAAGGAAGGAAGGCAGGAGGGAGGGAGGAAAAGAGAGACAAAGGGAGGAAGGAAGGAAGGAAGGAAGGAAGGAAGGAAGGAAGGAACCTGAATGACAGAGATGGGGAGACCCTGCAGAAACAGCATGTGAGGTCCTTGTATAGGAGGCCATGTGTGCCCCTGGGAAAAGCCATGCAGGGAGAAGCTGTCAGTCTTCTGAGGAAGGCTGTGACTCATCCACGGCCACACAGGTACCTGAAGGCAGAATAAAGCATGACTGCAATCCAGAATTCTTTTTAAACTTTGTATTATGTATAATTCCAAATACACTACTAGTGATCAAGTCATGGCTAATCTTGTTTCGTTTATATCCCCACTCCCTTTCCATTTTCCCCTACTGTCCCCCACACTGGATTTGAACAAATCCCAATTTCACCAGTAAATACTTCAGTGTATATCTCCGAAGTTATGGTACAACCTGAAACTCGTGAGCCCTATTCTTGGGCTCATTCACTGAGAATAGCCCTTGAGTGGAGACCAGCCGTCCTCTGGGTCTCAGTGCATATAAATCTCTTTCCTCTAGATTGGCTACCTTTTTCCTACTCCCATGTCACAGAGTGTTTCTGTTTCAGAAAACAGAGATGCATGATGAACATGTAGGGGAGTTTCTATTCCCACAGTGGTTGTTGGAGCTTCTGCCTCTACTCTGTTTCCAGCACATTTTGAGCAGATACCTTTTATTCTTTTTTAAAGGCCAAAGCTCCTTGATTTAGCTAAAATGTTTTTGTTTTTTAAAGCTGCTTTACTTTCCTGGTTATTTTCCTTAACTAGAATGAACTTGTGTTTCTGGTAGACTCACAGTCTAAGGATATGCTAGTCTGAGGACCATTCTCCCCTCCTTCACTGTGACATCATGAGCTGCCTGTGACAGCGTGCCTGGGACAGTGTGTGTCTCAAGTTGCTAGAAGTTCAAAGCCCTCTCTGCCCTGTTGAATTCATGGCTCTCTCAGAAAAGCTTAGACTACCACTGGTTTGCCCTGAACTGGGCTTGCATTTCCCTTGGGTAACCCCGGCCCCTCTGTGATAGGAAAGTGCTGGAAGAGCAGAGCGACCAGGACCGCCAGCCACTGGGGGCTGGAGTGGCGCCCCACAGGGCCGCCATTCAGCACCAGCACTACGTGGGGGATTTGAGGCAGCGGATCCTAGCAGGACAGATTAGAGCCAGACAGGAACTGGAGTTTGACCAAGCACACCTCAGCCGGCAAATTAAAGACAGTAGGTGCCCACTGCTCACTGTGTTTGCTTCACCTTTTCATCTCTTCATTTTCATGCTTCCGCATCCTTCTGTATTCTCTCCTTTGTTGCCTTTATGATTTGATGGAATCTTTGGTATTAGGTGTTCTCTCCCCTCTTTTAGAAACCAGGGGCTCTTATGAGGGGCTGGAAGCAAGAATAAGGAAGCGACCTTCCTTATTGCCCCTCAGAGTGATGGACCTCCTGCTCTCTCTTCACGCGCACATTTATTTGTGCTTTGGTGCCTGTCCCAGCATGTGCTAATGCCTGGGGGCTTCCTTCCCTAGCCCTGTGGTAAGGGGGCCTGGCATCCCTCATATCTTGGCCAGGGCTTTCCCTCCATTCAGGTCCAACCACAGCCAGAGTTGTGTGAGTCTACACCACACGGGCAGGGAGAGAGGTGCTGCCCTTCTCTCAGGGTGTCTTTGGTTCCCAGACCAGCAGTGGCTGCTCATAGAAGAGCCCTGGCTGGCTGGCTTGCAGCAGCAGCAACAGCAACAGCAGCAAGACCACATCGCAGAGAAAGAACTCGAGGCTTGTGTGCGACCTGGTGCTTGGCTCCAGACAGATCTTGAGACTCTGCCTCCCCCACTGGTCCGAAGCCAGAAGAGGGAGGTGCGACTGCAGCTTGGGCGCAGGAACGTGCTTCGGGCAGCACAGAGGGACATCTGGCGAAGAAAAGCCTCCTTCCAGCTAGAGAGAATCATCAAGAAGCAGAGGCTGCTGGAGGCCCAGACAGGACTGGAGCAGCCCAAGGCATTGTGTGGGCTCCAGGATGACCACACCCAGAAGCCCCCATACCGGCTCTCTGGTGCTGGTGCGATGGTCCGAGGATCTCAACACAGAAGCAGACTGACAGATTGCCGTTCTCTGAGCCTCCAGAGGCTCTGCAGCCAGTATTTTCCCAGGCTACACAGGTACAGCCAGCTGTGGTCACCTGAAATCACTGGCTGAGGTTTACAGCCTTGTTGCCCAGTCAGTGTTCTTCACTTCCCAGTGCCATGGTTTCTCAGTCTGTGAAATGGGAAGATTTGCTTCCTCCTCTTTTTCCCACCACTTTTTCCCTCTTCTTTCTCTGTAGGTGAGATCTTCTAAGACTTAAGCTTTTCTCTTCTCCCACCCCGAGTGGCAACTCTTGCTACTTTGGTGATATCTTCCAAGTGAGAATCTCAGCCTCATTTTTCACCTGCTCTTTAGACCCTGGCTGTGCACATACATTCCTTGTGTTTGTCCTGCCACCACCTCCCTCTCCTCTTGCCTCACACCGGACTGTGTTCCCACATGCTTCCTTCTCCTCCCTCCCTTCCACCTGTCCTGCCACCTCAAGTGAGCTTCCTCACCCTACCTTCCAACTGGTAAGCTAGTGGAACACTAGCTGATTCTTGGGTCCAATTTGGGATCTTCTTTTTTTTTTTTCTTTTCCCCTTCACTCCTTATATTCAGTCAAGGTGAGGGTGGACTGTGTCTACTTCTCTGTATCCTCCAGGCTTACCTCAGAGCCTTGCCCATGGTATGTGTAGACTTCACGCCTTTTCATTCTGTTGGCTCACCTCTCTGGTCTTCAGAGTACTAGGCAGGCTTTTTTTTTTTTTTTTTAAAGACTTTTATTAAAAATTTTCAAACATAGACTAAGTTGAGAGAATAGTGTCCCTATCACCCACATTCAGGAGTTTCCAACATCTACCATGCTTGCTTTAATCTCCTCTCCTTCCTTTTCCTGATGAAATATTTTTGTTTGTTTTGAGAGAGAGAGAGAGAGCACGTCCACGCACAAGTTGGGGAGGGGCAGAGAGAGGGAGAAGAGAATCCCAAGCAGGCTCCACACCACTAGCACAGAGCCCAGTGCAGGGCTCAAACTCACGAAACTGTGAGATCATGACCTGGGCAGAAAACAAGAGTTGATCACTTCACCAAATGAGCCACCTAGTCTCCCCTCTGATGAAGTATTTTTAAAGCAACTCTTAGATACCGTGTCATTTCAATCCTACATCAAGTATACACCTAAAAAAATAAGAACTTTCCTTCGAACCACATTTCATTATTCACTTAACAAAATTAAGATTAATTATTCGATATAACCCAAAACCTAGGCCATATCAAATTTCTCTAATTGCCTCAAAAATATGTATTTACACTTCACATTAAGATCCAAATAGGATTTACACACTGCATGTGGTTATGTCTTTTAAGTTCCTTTTTCTTTTATTTCATTTTTATTTCTTCATATCACTGATTTGTTAAAAGTGTATCAGTTCTGTAGAATATGATGCTTTATAGGTTTGCCTGTTTGATTCCTTGTGGTGTCATTTAGATGGTTCCTCTGTTCCTCACGCTGCCTATTAAATGGAAGTTTTCCCTAAAGGCATGATTACATTCAGATTCAGTTCAATTTTTTTGTAAGATAAAGAAATTAAGGAACAGAGTGTACCTGGGCCTCTTTGAAGCCAGGGCTATAGTCCACAGTTGCTTTTTGTACCCATAGAGCTTTTCTCTGACTTCAAATGCTAGGGGACAGTGACATTGGCCTAGTTTTTAACCTCTTTTACAGAAAACTAAGTGGGACTTTATATTCCCTTTGTGAGCAGGCAATAGGGACCTTCTACTTTTCTGAGATGGATTTCCTTATCTCCACAGTATTTTCCTGAGTCGAGATCCCTCCACCATGGTACCTCCTTTGCCTGATCCTACTGACCAAATATCAGAGACATTTCCATCAGAAGAATATTTGCCCCAGGCTGCTTCTTACCCTCCAAGGACAGGGCATTTCAGCAAGAATGCCCTCTGTTCCTCAGGCAAGGGGCATCTCTGCAAAGCCAGGGGGGCCTTGGCAAGGAAAGGAGCCTCAGCCTCAGGCACCTGTCTCACTGTGAGTTCTGAGTCTGCCAGCATCCAGGAAATGGAGAGCGTGGGTAAGCAGCCCTGTTGGATGGTGTCCCAGAGCTTAGCATCTCTTGACCATTTAGCTAACAAGCTAAAGCCAAAGGATGAGCCAGAAGCACTCAGCCCTTCCACCTATACCAGGAGGGGTAGGGGACTAGCAGACTCTGACCACACACGATCAAGGTGGCGTAAAGAAGGGAACGTTGGGACCCACAAGACTGCTAAGGGAGCCAGATGCAGTTCCTCACATCCCTGTGGACCCAGACAGGCATCTGGGCATGGAAAGGCAGCCAAGACTTTCTGGGTAGAATCCAAACCACCTTCTTCAAGCAAGGCATCAAAAAGGCAGCAGAGGGTTCTGGTAGCTAGGGCCAGAGACATTGTCAGAAATTCCTCTTGTTTGCCTCATGGCAGCTCTTTGAGGAGGCAGCACAGTGCAGGAGACCCAGATTCCACATCCTCACTCACTGATTGCAGCCCAAGAGTGGATCTTGTAAGAGGGAAAGATGGTGACTTATCTGATGCGGATAGCAGTTACTCAGTGGATTCTCTCTCCTATGTCTATGCCAAAGCCCAAATGGAGCCACTGAAGCCAGAGGACCTCCAGGGGAAGGAACAGGATCTCCCAGAGTCAGAGAACTCCGAAAGTGATGACAGCCAAATATCTGAGGACTCGCTGGCTGAGAAAGGATATGAAAGCCCGCCAGACAGCTCAGGGAGCAGTTATCTCACCAACCACCATGGCCACCCCAGGGCCAGAGCTAAAGTCCCTGTGAGGGGCTTCACCATGTCCTCAGACAGTGAACTATTCACCCAAACTTGCAGGAGCTTTTCCCTGGATAGCCTGATTGATGCCAAGGAGGAACTGGGGGCAGATCAGCAAGAGCCTTTCTTCAGTTCAGCTGAGGAGATGCCCGCAGAGACATTTTGGCACCTGCAGACCTCCAGTCTGCCCATAGTGGACCAGGAGGCAATGTGCAGGCTTGGTCCCATCAACCATAGAACAGGAACCAGGCTGGATGCCATCCTGCCAATGAGCAGTTCATTTTACCTTGGCCCCCCACCCCAGCCTCACTGTGAACAACCTGAGTCGGAGGTAGAGGTGAGCTCCTCTGAACAGGCAAACACACTCCAAGGCCTGCAGCTTTCCAGAGGGAGCCCTCTGTTGTCCATGGATTCCTGGTTTTCCTGTGACTCTAAGATCAATTCCAGCAGCCCTTCAGGAATAGTGGGTTCCTTATGTCCGAGTCCTGATATCCAGGAATTTGAACCCCAGGGTCAGGAGCAGCCTGGACAATGGCAAAATATGGAAGAACTCAAGCCATCAAGGGCAGAAACACTCCTGCCTTATAACTCCAAAGTACCCCAAGGCGGCACTGAGCTGCCTTGCCATATAAGAGGTGTGTACACAATCCCTGCCTCTGATACATCCAGGCTGTCATTCTGGGGGTCGTATAGGCTTCTTCAGCCACGAGTTGCTGGCATCTTTCGAGCCAGAGGTACCCCTGATACAGCCCAGCAGGGCAACTCGGAAGCATCCAACACCTCTAGCCTATCAAGTGTTTTGGCTGCCTCTGCCGCCTCATTAACTCATGTAGGCAGTGCACCTGAGAGGGACTGGGCTGCCCTTCAGCAGAAGTACCTCCTTGAACTGTCTCATCCTGTTCTGGAGGCTGTGAGAGAGCCCAGGCCAGCTTTCCCCTCCCTCGAAGAAGACTCCACTTCCTTTACCCAAGCTTCTGGCAAAGAAACAGATACTGTCTTGCCAGTTGGTTTTGGGGTATCCAGCAGTCTGCATTTCAGCACCTTTCCTCTCCATTTTTCCAAAATTAGGCATTTGAGAGCAGAGAAAGAACAGGACAGTCTGAGCACTGAGATAGAAGGTACTTCAGATTTCCTTACAACTAGAGAGAAAGAGGTGAGTCATAGTGGAACTTATTCAGCAGATGTAGAATCATTGACTTCTGGAACTATAAATGCACCAGTCTTTGTAGCCGAGAACAAGGTGGCAAATTCCATGACACAAGCACGTGAAGACAAGCAGAACAGTTTGGAAGAGTCTTTGCAGAGTAATGGGAAGCCTGGACTGATGACTTCCTCTGATGAATGTTTCTTCCTCAAGCGCCCTTGTCACAGTAATGTCACCATAGCCACTAAAGAAAACCACTGGCCCCGCGGCTGGGCTCCTCTCAGAAAGAATAGTGCAGGCCAGGAGGGGCACTTAAGTCACAACAGCTACCTGCCCCTCCAGGAGGAGAAGGTGAACTATCAGGAGAGCTCCAGGGAAGTGGTTGGAAGGCACACTAGCGTTTCATTCGCGTCAGGTCCAGAGCCATACCCCCACTCTGCTGCCTGGAATCCATTCCCGTCTTCCTTGAAGCCACCCCCCTTGGAGACATTCTATGTGACCAAAAGCCGGGATGCCCTGACAGAAACTGCCTTAGAGATTCCGGCTTGCAGAGAATCAAGAGTGCCTTCCCCACCCCCCAGGGAAGCCTGGGGCTTTGGTCATGACCACCAGGTTCTCCACAATGTTTATGTGAAGAATAATTTGCCAGTGCTGTTACAAAACCACAATTCCAAGATTCCCTCATCTCAGCAGGTCACAGCAGGGAGGCCAGTTCATCTGAACACCAAGGAAGGTATCAGAAAAATGGGGGAATGCCCTGGAAATACTGAAGAAGAAAGCCATAATTCAGTTTATCTTTTTGTTGGTCAGAACAGACATTTTCTATCTACTAGCACAAAAGTATGTGAATTTGAAAATCAAGTTGGAATTTTAAATGAACACAGTCTTTCATCACTTGAGGAAAAAGAAAAGGCCACAATACAGTCCTCTTGCAATGTTTCCTCAAACCATTGTAGGTCTGGGAGGCCTCTCCTTGTTTGTGAATCTGAGGCAGATGGGGAAGAAGAGCAGGATCACCATGTAGTCCTAAGACAGACCCAGGCGTTTGATATGAACAGACAGCTTCCTTCCGGGGCCAGGTCTGATTTCATCTATAAAACCATCAATTTAGCCCTTGACAAGGACATGCTGGGGGAAACTGCTGTTTCTTTGCAGTCTAAATCAGTATGTCATAGAGTAAGAGGCCCAGAGATGATGGCCCAAGATGAGAGTCCAGCCCACAAGGGTGGGGGGAAAGCAGAGGGGAAGAGTGAATCTGGGCTTCTTGGGAAATCTCTCCATTCCAAAGGCTGCTCAAAAGAGTTTAAGCTTCCACAGACAGAGTCTACATATGAAAGATTCCGGTCAGTTATAAGCTCTCAGGAAAAAAGCCTGAGTGAATGCAAGGGCTCTGGAAGATCACAAGAAACATTAAACCCCAAAGAAGAACCTTCTGGAAGAAAACAGAATAAAAGAGTTAACAGTGCTGATGAAATGGCCAGGCTAATTAGGAGTGTAATGAAGCTGGAAAATGGCATCTTAGAAATTGAATCCAAGCAAAATAAGCAGCTATATGCTCCTCCCACACAGGGAGTCAGTAAGGAGTCTGTGTTCCAGGACCAGAGGGACCGGGAGATGGCTGACTGTGCCCTGAGGTCAGGCAGCTCTGGAAACCACCTGTCTTTCAAGGATCAGCCATCTTCTCCAAAACAGATAGATGATATTACCTTTAGGGATAGTGAAGCTGGAGAAATGGAGGTTAACAATAGCGTTGGGAAAGGTCCCCAAGTCCGAAAAATCATCTTGAGCCCCTTCAAGTTAAGGGAATGTATACAAGACATTAAGTTTGTGACAGAACACACTCCCCCAGCTGTATTAGACAGACCATCCTGGGACACTTGTGATTGCGTAGGGACATGTACAGCTGGTAAAGCGTTCGCAGACACTTGCAGTAATCCAAGAACTGAGGCATCAGCTAGTGCTCTGCCATCACAGCCCAGACTGAAGATGTCTTCTGAGAAGGAGAGCGAGGCAGGGAATGCATCTGCATGCCCCAGAGGGCAGCCCTGTAGCTTGGGAGGTCTTGAGGAACTGGAAACTGTGAAAGATTTTCAGGAGAGCCAAGTTGCCAAACATGTAAGTAGTTCTAAGCAAAAGGGGCCAAAAGCTCAAGGCCGAGTTGAGGAAATGATTGTGCGAACAGGAGGGAGCCTACTGGAGGAAGACAAAATGGTCTCATGGACTCAGAAAGTTCCTAGCCCAAGCCCACATTGTGTGAGCACATCTTTTAGCCAGGAGACTGGCCCATTGCTGAGCCAGCCAGATTCCTCTGTGGCTCCTCACAGAGACCTGAGTGGTACCTTGCCTTTGGATTCTCCAAGGCTACCAAGAAACTATCTTCACGCATGTGATACTGTACACATTGACAATGTGCTGGATCCCACGATGTTCAAAATGACTAACAGTCCCTTGGTAACTGGAGCAGGGCGTCAAGACCAGAATGGAGAGCTCCGAAGCTATAGCCCTCAGGGAGATGTTAGAGGGGGCTTTTCCTTGGCACACACTGCTTGGTGTGAGTCTGTGATAGCTACAGCCATGGCATCTCATGGTCAGTTCCATGTACCAGAGAGCATTTCCCTGGGGGCAGAGAGCAGGAGATCAGCAAGCACTCAAGATGAAGGAGGGAACCTCAGAAGCATCGTGATGGGCTTGAGTCCCAGGGAGAGTTTTGCTTCTGAAGCTGAGGCAGCTGTGCAAAGAGGATCAGAAAGAGCCAGTCCCCTGAAAAGGGGATTTAGCCCACTTGAAAAGAAGACCAGCTGCCTCTTAGAAGAGGGTAACAGTCAAGGCCAGCAGGCTAAGCAGAAGGCAGAGAAGGAGGCCAAGGACCTCAGTCCTGCTGGTGGTGCTTTCTCAGCACCTGTGTCCCTGCCGAGGGTGCCTCACCCAGAGCACTGTGCTCATACATCTACAGACCTGGCTGTGTTAGAGGAGATCAGGCAAGCAAAGGCCCAGGAAAAGCAGCTTCATGGCTTAGGGGCTGATGGCAATGTTCTTCCTTACTATGTGACTTTATTAGAACCTGAACATTCTTCAGGGGCCCGTGGTAGGCCTCAGTGTCCACAAAGGGACCAGTCGGTGTCAGATAGGACCAGGAATGAGGATGAAGCACAAGGATTTTATGTGACATCTCTCTCTGCTGAACCAGGACATCTGTCGACTGATGAGGCCACACCCCTCCCTGCAGACAGCTTTCAACATCTGCCCAACACTGAAACTAAAACAGGGCCATGGCATCCCTCACAAACTTCCTCCCATGCAGCCCCTGTTCCAGGCAAAAGCCATTGTACTGGAGAACGGAGACATTTTCTGGGAGCTGGTGAACAGTTTGTATGTCACTGTAGCTCTTCTGAAATCATAGAGAAAAAGAAAAAAGCAACCAGAACACCTTCCTCTGCTGATCCTGTGAGCTCAGACAGTTTTTCTTCCACACTGGTAGTGGACAGGAGGGTAAGGTCAGAGAAAGCAGTGGCTGCCTTATCTTCTTGGGCCCCTTCTGGTGATCCTGGCATGATTCTGTGTGGGGGAAGCCAGTTAGCTCAATGGGAGACTGCAGAAGGCACACGCCCTGGTGGTCAGGAGACCAACCCAGTGCTTCACGAACCTAGAATTCTAGATACCACTTGTGGTGGAGGTTCAGGTAATTTCTCAGTGGCTGCACAGGGAGGAAAAACAACCTATTCTGAAAGTGGGCTTGTGACCTGTGATGTTCAGAATTCTGTCAGCCTCTCAGGACGTACCCAAGACCATGGCCGGTGCTTTGAGGCTTCCATTGGCTTAGAGGAAGGGGGGGCAAGTCCCAAACAGGGTACCATCCTGCCTGGAGCCCCAAGAAGGGTTGATACAGAAGCTCCTTCACAGCACCATGTGAAGTGGGAGGAGAGCGATGACTGTGGGATGGCAGAAGCCTGCAGCCCAGCAAACAGTGCCAGCAGCAAACATCCTAGACCAACTCCATTGCCAGATCAAAGACCTAGCCCTGATTCTGAGGTTCAGGAGGAGTCCCAGTGCAGACATCCACAGGAAACTTTAGACCGTGTCGTCATCTCAGGGAGCATGGAAGGCAGCAGGGCTCTTAGTCCACCTAGGGGGCAGGAAGACAGTGGAACATCGCCTTGCTGGCATCTTTGCAATCCTCAACCCATGGATTCTCGTGCCTGTGCATCCCCGTCCTATACTTTATCGTGTTACAGAGACGGTGACCTGAGGAAGGGGAGTGCCAAGACTGCCCTACATACTCTCCATCCACCCTGCATAGTATCTTCCAGAGCCTGTGGAATGGATGAGACAGCAGAAAGCTATTCCAGGGCACCTGAAGTGCTCTGGACTCCTGGCCTTGAGCCCAAAGGCATTCGTGTAGTATTTGCACCAGCAGACATCAGTTCTTGGGAGCCTTCCGCTTCCGCTCCTGTCCTATCTCTGGCTCAAGAGGGCAGCTCCCCTTCCGCCCCTGATGTGATGACATGTTCCTTGAGCCACTCAGTGGCTGATGGAAGCTCAAGGTCAGGAGAGGATCCTGAGAAAAAGGTTGCTGAGAAGAAAGCCAGCCTAGAGCCTGAGGCTACCTTTTCCTCTGCAGACATGTACTCTGAGCCAGTGAGGGAATTTCAGGATAGCTCTGTAGGTGGCCAGAATGCACAGGACTCTCAAACCAAGCCAGAACCACCTTTAACAACTGGGAGACCATACACCCTGAATTTAAGTAAAGGGTCTATTGAGAGTGAGCTTCTGGGGGAACCTCAGCATGGATGTTTAGAAGATGCCATCCAGTGCCTTCCAGAAAAACCACAACTTTCCACTCAGTCCAGAGATCACAGTGGATTGGATCCCCAAGCCAAGTTTGTAGCAAAGTTAAAACACATTGCTAGGCACCAAGCTGACAGTCCCTGGGATGAGGAAGAGCAGCAGAGACACCAGGCTTCGGGTGGTTGGGAAGAGCCTGCCCAGGGCAGGAGCTCCCAACCTTCCCATGAAGGTGGGTTGGACAGCTGTCGAATTACAGATGCAGGCAGAGAGGAAGCATCTGTAGCCCATCTGTCTGTGTCCAAGATGCTTTCATCAGGCTTTGAAGACTCAGCCTCCATGCCTTTGGGGCAGAGTGGAGCCCCATGGCCCACACCCCAGAGCCCTGGCCTGCCTGCCTCTGGCAGGGAGCAGCCGGCTCCCCATCATGGGTGCTCACTTCCTGTGATTTCAGTCTTTTCTGGCCCCAAACACTCCAGGTCCTCCCCCAGACCACAGTTCTCTGTGGTCAGCTCTTCCCGGTCTCTTCAGGAGCTGAATTTGAGTGTGGAGCCTCCTTCCCCCACAGATGAAGATACACAGGAACCTAACAGATGGTGGACTCCACATCTCAGGGGTCATTTCAAAGGAAAGTCAGCAGCAGGAACATCTCTGAAAGCTGAGGGCTGCAGTCAGAAAGACTCATCTAACTGGGACATGAGCACTCCTGGTCACCAGCCCCCACAACCTGCCAACCCTCCTTACCCAAAGTCCTCAGATCTTTCTTTCATGCCCATCCCTGACTTCATGACAGGCTGGACATCTAGTACCCTGGAAGAGTCCTGGCAGGAAAATCCAGAGAAGTGGCACTCCAGGGTAGACAAAGGAACGCTACACTTTGGCTCCAGGGACATCAATCCCTACATCCTCTACTCACGTCCAGAGGGTCCTGTGCACGTTGGCTGGAAGCAGTATGTGTTTGGCAGTGCCACGGATGTCTCTTGTACCCAGGGCCCAACACCATCAAACATGGCCCGTTGTTCAAGCATGGACGATGGCCTCGAAGACCAGAACTCTCCTCTCCACTCCCACCTTAGCACCTATGCCAATGGCCGGGACCTGGGGAGCACACAGAGCAGCATTAGAAATGCCCAAGGTTCACAGGAGGCCTGGGAAGTATGGGGCTCCTCATTTGCCTTGGGGAGCCCCCAAATCCTGAACATCCCTGAAGGAAAAATCCCCAGTAAGTGTCCTGACAAGAGAGCCCAGACCCTGGGCACTCCTGATGAAGCAGGCTGTCTGAGGAGTAGGCCCCTGTTGGCAGAAGAAAGTGCTGCAGGTCCAGTAGGTGAGATTATGCTTCTGTATCCATCAGAGGCATGTGGCCCTGTGGGGCAGTCCAGGATGAACACCTTGGAGCAGGGCACACAGACCCTGGGCTGCAGTGTCTGCTGGAGCTCCACTGACATCTCTGCTCAGCCAGAAACAAGTGCAGTGCCAGGCTCTGGTCTGGTCTCCTGGACTAGCATGCACAACCTGTCTCTCCACCTCTCACAGCTGCTACACAGCACCTCGGAGCTGTTAGGGAGTTTCTCCCAGCCAAGTGTGGCTGAAAAGGAGCGGAACTTCAAGAGGGAGTCCCCAGATGAGATGACCCAGGCCCTAATGATGGACTGCTGTACTCAGACCACCATGGATGAGGGCATCCAAACTGAACTGGCCTTACCACCTCTGCACCTTCCAACCCCAGAGGCCAACCCTCAGGAGGTCAATGTGGTCCTTGAAGTGCTGGGCTCAGATATCTCCATCATGTCTCAAAAAAAGGGACATGTCACAGGGACCCTTCAGAAGAGAGAGTCAGAGGAAACTGCATGGAAAATGGCAGGGCCCTCAGAATCTCAGGAAGAAAGCCCCCACTTTAGGCCCCAGAGCTTTCCAGCACCCGCATACCACTCGAGGCTTCAGAAAGCCCACTTTGGGCAGAACCTCCCTTCTGTGATCCCTCAGGCTTCCCTTAATGCCTCCCTGCCTCCCAGCGTCCAGGCAGAGGAGCCCTCCTGCCTGGCTGTCAACAGCCCCAGCCTCAAAGGCTCCCACTCCCCAGGGCCCTGCCCCAGTCCTGCAGAGTCCATGGGGAATCCTAAGGTCCAGAAGGAGCTGGGCACTGTGAGTACCTTGTTGGTAGACAGGGCCTCCTCCCCAATACTCACGCTTAGTGCCAGCACCCAAGGATTGGGGCTCTCCCCAGATTCATTGTCTCTCACAGCCCCCTCAGCTTGTCCTCTTGAAGGCCGCCAGAATTTTGTCTCCAGTCCAGACCTTTTCCTTGATTCCCCCAGGCCTCCAGTGGATAATTATTCTCAAATTGTTAATGAGTCCGGTGACTCCCAAAGAGTGGGGGCTCCATGTGGGGACGGTGGAAGTCCCTTAGAAAGGAGTGATGGCAGTTCACTCCTTGAGGTGAGGTCCCCAGTCAGTCCACCACAGAGCCCAAAACTCCAAGTCTGTTTCATAGAGCAGCCCCCTCAGCAGCTTCAGCCCAAGACCACCACCTTGGTCCAAAACAGACCACCACCACCCTCACTGAGGAGCCAGAGTCCGAGTCTGGCTGATGACTTCGTGCCTGAGGACATGGCTTCCTTGGAGTGTGGCTCGCTGAGCAGTAGGGAGCCAAGTGAATGGCGGAGCAAGACAGAAAATGAGGGTGAGCCACAACCCTCTCTGGACTTTTCCTCTTCAAGAGGAGGCCTTCATCACCTCAGACCCTGCCCTGTCTCTGAGTTGACTGCTACTGCAGGGCTCCGGGGTCCCACTTTGAGCCCTACCTGCCAATCTGAGGTGCTACTGAGCTCCAGTTCCCAGGTATGCATGGCCGCTGAGCCCCAGCATCACGGCCTGAGGGACTCCTCAGTGCATAACAAAGTCAGTCATTGGAGCGGGGTTCAGGATGGCTCTCCTGGGGGACTAGGTGTGGAGTCACTGGGAACCAGGTGTGATCTTAGCTCTGGAAAGCAGGGACAGAAGCCCCTACAATCTCCTGACAACCAGAGCCAAGATCCTGAGTGGTCCCAGAGGGAGCAGATCCCCTTGCAGATTGGGGCCCAGAACCTCTCACTCAGCACAGAGCTCACAGAAGCGAAGTTGCACCACGGCTTTGGGGAGGCCGATGCTCTGCTGCAGGTGCTGCAAAGTGGGACAGGGGAGGCACTTGCTGCTGAGGAGCCTCTGCAGTCCACCTGGGAGGAGCTCTTTGCCCGGTAAGTGCCCCCGGCCTGGCGTGAAAGGGCAAGGGGTGGGCTGAAGGAGAACCACAGAAAGCTAATAGCTGGCTGTTCCTTTCTCCCCTGCTCAGCTCTGGGATCTTCCGGGGCTCAGAGATAGATCTTAAGATGGAGAAGGGCATTCAGGGCCAGCTTCAGTAAATCAATCACATTTTGTCTCAGGCAAAAACAAACCATTGAGGCCCTCCGGAGAGAGCGAGCTGAACGACTTCAGAACTTACACCAGACACGGAACCTCAGCCCCCAGAAACAACTGAGCCTCCTGCCCAACAGGGATCTCCCGACCTGGGACCTCGGCCTACCCAGCAGGCGCCGAGAATACCTGCAGCAGCTGAGGAAGGATGTTGTGGAAACTACCAGGTATGGACCAGGACCCTACAGAGAGCAGATTGTGTATGGAGTGGGAGGGCTGTGGGGGGCAGGGCCTGGAAAGTGGGGGCTGCAGCTTCCTTTGGACAAGAGTGATTCCAAGAGTGGGTCCTATGTTCCTGTGGGCAGGTGGAGGCAGCTCGGGGAGAATGGGTCAAAGGGAAAAAGGAGGATGTGGGAGGGAACAGGGTGGGGGCAGAGCTCATGGGAGAGGGTGGACAGAGCAGCTGTGACCTTCTGTGTAAGACAGCAGGCCTGAACCTCAAAATGGGTGGTAAAACCAAACTGGGCAAAGAGAGGATGGGTCCTTCAAGAGGATGGTGTTGAATAGGTCTGGGGTAAGCAGGCCAGGGCCGTCACCCATGCACCCACCATGTTAGAAGGCATCTCTCCACCCTGTGGTTTTCCTTAGGAGCCCAGGGTCGGCATCACGGTCTGCTCACCCTGCCTCAGACATAGCGCTGATGCTGCAAGAATACCAGCGCGCCCGCGAGGAGGCCAAGGTGGAGATTGCCCGGGCCCGGACCCGGCTGCAGGAGCGGACCGAGCAGGAGAAGCTGAGAATCCGCCAGCAGATCATCTCCCAGCTACTGAGGGTGGGGCATGGGGCAAGCTAGTGATTCTGAGTGGGCCAGGAGCCTGGGAAAGACGCCAGACCGGGTCAGCCTTCGCCCGGGCTGCCTTGGAGTCCTGGGATGTAGCCTTTGGAGGAAGGTGTTGGACTCCTAGTGCCAGCTCAAAGCTGCGCTCGCTCTTTTTACTTGTCACCCTCCTCTGACTGGCTCCTGTCCCCAGGCCAAAATCTGGGAGGAGGCTGCTTTGGTTTAGAGTTGGGGTAGGTATGTGGGAAGGCACTGGGGAGGTGAGGAGGGGTGGTTTCAGGGGAGGAGGGGATAGAGAAGGTGTACCAGCAGCTGGTTGCCAGCCATCCGTCCTTGTAAGGAAGAAGAAAAGCTGCACACGCTGGCTGCCTCCAGCTCCCTGTCTACCAGCTCCAATGGAAGCCTCTCCTCTGGTCTTACCTCTGGCTACAACAGCAGCAACGCCTTATTGTCGGACCAGCTCCAGTCCCCAGACAGTGTGGTGAGTGGGCAGATACTAACAATGAGCCACAGGCCAGAGCCACTGAGACAGGAGTTGGAGCAGGAAGTTCTGCCTCCCGGAGGCTGTCGCTGACTTGAACCCTTCTGGTGGATGATAGATAGGCTTTGTCTCTCCCTTAGTTTTGCCTCCTTCTCCCTGTGTGTTCATTCAACATGTGTTTATTTTGTAGGTACTATTTTAGGCACTGGGGTTAGAGCAGTGAGCAAAAAAGTTTTTCTTAAACCGTTAGAGGGATATGCACAGATTATTGTAAGATTATTTAAGCACTGTTGCAGTAAGTTATATGAAGAAGGGGTTCTAAGTCAATATAAAATGGGATCTGATCTGGAAGGTCAGCAAAGATGCTCTGAAGAGAGTGTGTTTAAAGTGACACCAGAAGTGTGAGAGGCAGTTAACAGAGCAGAAGCTTAGTGTAGTATGTCAGGTGTCAGGAGAGATGGTGGGTTGGATGGGGAACGTAGCCTTCCAGGCAGAGGTCTTGGTAAGTGAGGCCTCAGGGAGCAAGAGTTTGAGGAACTAAAAGCTAGCATGGCTGGAATATGGTAAGAAAGGAGAGTGACTTGAGGAAGGACTAGAAAAGGCCAGATCACGTAGACTCTGCTGCAAATTCAGGCCCCTTTCGGATTGATGTTACTTCCCAGAAGCTGCTCTAAAGCCTTGAAACCAGGGGAGCAGGATGATGAGGTTATAGGAGAGGGGACAGGGCAGCTGTGGGTGGAGCCGGCAATGACCACAACAAAGCCTGGTGAGAGCTGCCCATAGCCGGGTGGGGGCCCTGCTAGTGACAACGAGCACAGGGGCCCAGGGGGGTGCCCTGGACAGAGCACATTCACTGGACGCAGAGGAAGGGCAAGGGTGGAGTCAGAAACAACACACACTTTTTTTTTGGCCAGAGCAGCTGAAGGGGCAGTGATGGTGACTGTGAGGCACTGGGGGAGGACAGGTTTTGTGGGGAAGATCATGAGTGTAGTATGGGACTTACTGGCTTTGAAGTCTCTGTGAGAAATGCAAAGGGAGCATTTGGAAACACAGGTTTATCACAGGTAAGATCTGGCCAGGGATATAAAATGTGAAATTCGCTTTATAGTAAAACTTCACTAGTATTCAGACAGTAGCAGAGGATATACGATGCCAAGTTCGTCTTTCAGTCTCCTGTTGCCCTGCTCAGAACCAATCTTCTATCCCAGTACGGTGTGGATTTCTGGAGGTATTCTGAATATGTTGTATGTCTTACTATCTATAAGAATGTGCATATTAAAAATTTTTTTTTCTTTTTTAATGTATTTTTTCTGTATTTTAATTTTTAAAATTTTATTTATTTTGTTATATGCGTATTTTTTTCTTTTTCCCTTTTTTTAGATTTTATTTTTAAGTAATCTGTACAACCCCAGGATCAAGTGTCACATACTCTTCTGACTGAGCCAGCCAGGCGCCCCCATGTTTTTTCTTTTTTTTAAATCTCTCCCTCTCTCTCTCTCTCTCTTTTTTTTTTTTTTTACAATGTGTGTATCTCTCTAAAGCACATGAATGGCAGCAAAAGTGACCTGCTTTGTCACTTTTCTTCCTTAAGAATGTCTTTTGGACACCATTGCGCACCACCAAATCTGCGGCTGACTTATTCTTTTTAACAGCTGAATACTTAGTGTTTCTTTTTTCTCTTTTATTGTATGGTTTTAAATGTGATGTTTTGCATAGGTAATCTTTTCCTATGGTAGAAAAGACAAAAACTTATATATACCTATCTCTAAAGGTAACTAGGGAAGTACCCGCCCCTAGCAGCCGACAAGCCAGTCCTTCTCCCTTGCCGCCCCCAAAGAAATAGCACTGTTGTGTCGGGGGAGCCCTCCTAGAGTATCTTAATGCTCATGGAATAAAGCATATCATGCCACTTCAGGGTATCTTGGAGCTCTTTCTACATGACTGTATAGAGAACTTGCATTGTCTCTTTTTTTTTTCTCACTGCTACGTAGCATTCCATTATAAAGATCCAGTGTAATTTATGTAACCAGTCCTCCAGCTGGGGTTGATTTCAGTCTTTTGATGTTGTAAACAGTGCTACAGTAAATAACTGTGTGTATGCATCATCTCCTAAACCTACAAATATATCCATGAGGTAAATACCCAGAAGAGTATGTGCATTTGAGATCTTAATATTGACAAATGTTACCTCACAGATATACACAGTGTCTGCAACAGGTTATCAAATGTTTAAATTTTTGCTGGGCCATATCTTCGTATCCTTTGCTCATTTCTCTATGTTATTGTTACTAGTTTCTGGAGTTCTTTAGCAAGCTAGCCCTTTGCCTAATAGGAATTAATGATATTTATCCCAGTTCTTTGTTCTCTTTTGACTTTGCTTATTGTGTTTGGAGCTAGTCAGAAAATTTATCAGTTCTCCTCTTAAGTGTCTATGTTCTGATCATAATTAGAAACATGTTCTTCATTCCAAAGTTGTATAAAGAACTTCTGTGGTTTCTTCTGGAAATTGTATAGTTTTATTTTTCATATTTAAATCTTTTTTCATTTTTAAAAATTTTGTAAATTTTTAAATATTTTTATTTCATTTCTGAGAGAGACAGAGTATGAATGGGGGAGGGGCAAAGAGAGAGGGAGACACAGAATCCGAAGCAGGCTCCAGGCCCTGAGCTGTCAGCACATAGTCCAACGGAAGGCTCGAACCCATGAACCATGAGATCATGACCTGAGCTGAAGTCATATACTCATTGATTGAGCCACCCAGGTGCCCCTAAATCTTCTTTTAATTTAATTTTTATTTTAGAGAGAGCAAGCAGGGGAGAGAGAGGAAGAGCAAGAGAATCTTAAGCAGGCTTCACGCTCAGCTCAGCACAGAGCCCGAGGAGGGGAATTGATCCCATGACCCTGGGATCATGACCTGAGCCGAAATCGAGAGTCAGACGCTCAACTGACGAGGCATCCAGGCTCCCTGCCCCTCCTATTTAAATCTTTGATTCATTTTGAATATATAAGGTATGGATCCAACTTTATTCTTTCCAGATGGCTGTTGAGCTGTCTCTTTAACATTTGATTGTTCCTCTAGACAGCTTGCCTGTGCTTCACCAGTTTAGGATGTCAGCTTTTTTTTTTTTTAAGTTTATTTATTTATTTTGAGAGAGAGAGAGCATAAGCAGGGGAGGGGCAGAGAGAAAAGGGGAGAGAGAATCCCATGCTGGCTCCATGCTGTCAGCACAGAGCCCGACACAGGGCTCAATCTCACTATCATGAGATCATTATCTGAGATGATATCAAGAGTTGGATGCTTAACCGACTGAGCCACATATGCGCCCCCAAAAGTTCTTTATAAAGGGGCTATTTTGAAGATTATGATTCTGACTTTGGAAGAACGACAGTGATTGGCAGTGGAAGGAATCACATGTAAAATTCTTTGCATAAAAATTTTTTGTATGGGCATACATTTTCCTGTCTTTTGAGTATATACCTAGGAGTTGGGTTGATGGGTCCATAGATGGGTGAAACTGTGTTTCACCATTTGAACAATCGGCAAACTATTTTTCACAGAGGCTACACTACTCTAAAGCCCCACCAGCAGTGTGTGAGCACTGAATTTCCCCCCATGTTGACCAGCATCTTTCTTTATTATAGTTGTCCTAGTGGATGTGACATGGTACCTCACTGTGGTTTTGATTTGCATTATCCTAATGGTTTTGAGCATCTTTTCATGTGTTTACTCTAGCTATTTATATGTTTTCTTCAGATAGATGTCTTTTCAGACCTTTTGTCCATTTTATAATTGGATTATCTTTTTATTAAGTTTAATAATTTTTTTATATATTGTACAAGTTCTTTATCAGTTATATATCTGGTTTGTAACAATTGTGTCCCATTCTGTGTATTGTCTTTATACTTTTTTGGTGATGTCCTTTGAAGCACAAATGTTTTGATGCTGTTTGTTTTATCTATTTTTTCCTTTTATTGCTTACACTCTTGGTTTCATATCTAAGAAATTTTTGCCTAATCCCCGGTCACAAAGATTATGCCTATATAGGCAAACATACCTCCTATTATTGTGCTTTGCTTTATTATGCTTTGCAGGTAATGCATTTTTTTACAAATTGAAGGTTTGGGCTGTGTAAGGCAAGTCTGTCCGCCATGTTTCCAACAGCATTTGCTCACTTTATGTCTCTGTGTCCCATTTTGGTAATTCTTGAAATATTTCCAACTTTTTAATTAATATATTTGTTATGACCGGTGATCAATGATTATGACTCAAATAATGGTTACAATATAAATCTCAAATAATGGTTAGCATTTTTTATCAATAAAGTATTTTTTTAAAGTTTATTTATTTTGACAGACCATGAGCAGGGGCGGAGCAGAGAGAGAGGGGGAGAGAGAGAATCCCAACCAGGTCTGTGCTGTCAGTGCAGAGCCCAACAAGGGGCTCGATCTCACGACCATGAGATCATGACCTGAGCCGATATCAAGAGTTGGATGCTTAAGTGAGCCACTCAGGCACTCCAGCAATAAAGTACTTTTAATTAAGTTATATGCATTGTTTATTATTATTATTTTTATTATTATTAATTTTAGAGAGCACAGGCAGGGGAGAGGGGCAGACGGAGAGAAAGAATCTTTTTTTTAAACATTTTTAAAAAATGTTTATTTTTGAGAGAGAAAGAGACAGAGTGTGAGCAAGGGAGGGGCAGAGAGAGAGGGAGACAGAATCTTAAGCAGGCTCCAGGCAGTGCGCTGTCAGCACAAAGCCCGATATAGGGCTTGAACTCACAGACTGTGAGATTATGACCTGAGCTCAAGTTGGATGCTTAACTGACTGAGCCACCCAGGCACCCCGAGAAAGGGAGAATCTTAGGCAGGCTCCACTGTTAGCATGGAGCCTGATCCATCCCACAATTCTGGGATTGTGTACCCAAGCCAAAATCAAGAGTCAGAGGCTCAACTGACTGAGCCACCCAGGTGCCCTATGTATTGGGGGTTTTTTTAGATGTAATGATAGCACACTCAGTAGATTATAATATAGTGTAAACATAATTTTTATATGCACTGGGAAACAAAACAATAATCTGACTCACTTTATTCCAGTGATCTGGAACCAAACCCACAGTATCTCCAAGGTGTGTCTGTATTTTCTTTTAATAGTTGTATGCTGGGGCGCCTGGGTGGCTCAGTCGGTTAAGTGGCCGACTTTGGCTCAGGTCATGGTTTCGCGGTCCGTGGGTTTGAGCCCCGTGTCAGACTCTGTGCTGACAGCTCAGAGCCTGGAGCCTGTTTCAGATTCTGTGTCTCCCTCTCTCTGACCCTCCCCCATTCATGCTCTGTCTCAAAAATAAACGTTAAAAAAATTTTTTTTTAATAAAAAAATAAAATAGTTGTATGCTTTTAGTTCCTAGGTGTAGGTCTTTGATCCATTTTGAGTTAGTGTTTGTATTTAGTGAGACAAAATTAGGAGTTGAATTTTGTTCTTTGGCATGTGAATATCCACTTGTCCCACCACCATTTGTTAGTAACTATTATTTCCCCCCCATTGAATTGTCTTGGTGCCCTTGTCAAAGATGAATTGACCATAGATGTATGGATTTATTTCTGGACTCTGAATTTATGCCATTGAATTATATGTCCGTCCTTATGTCAGTACCACTATTTTGATTACTGTAGCTTTGTAGTAAGTTTTGAAATCAGGAGGTGTCCAACTTTATTCTTTTGCAAGATTGTTTTGGCTATTCTGAGTCCCTTGAATTTCCATGTGAATTTAGGGATGAGCTTATCAATTTCTGCAAAGAAGTCAGGTGGGATTTGGATTTTGATTTCATTGAATGTTTGTGTCATTTTGGGGTGTATTAAACATCTTAATAGTAATGTCTTTTGATCCATGAATATGAAGTATCTTTCCATTTATTCAGGTCTTCTTTGTTTTCAACACTGTTTTGTAGTTTTCAGAGTACAAATTTTGAATTTGTTTTATTCAATTTATTAAATATTTCATTCCTCTGATGCTATTATAAATGGAATTGTTAATTTCATTTTCAGTTTGTTAATTGCTACTCTGTTTATTTTTGTGTACTGATCTTGTTTCTTGTACCCTTGCTGAGTTGATTTTTTTATTAGCTCTAATAGTTTTTTAGTAGCTTCCTTAGGACATTCTGTATACAAGATCATATCATCTGCCCCTGTTGTTGTTTTCTTGTTTATTTTATTTTGTTTTTTTTATATATATATATATTTTTTTTAATTTTTTTTAACGTTTATTTATTTTTGAGACAGAGAGAGACAGAGCATGAACGGGGGAGGGTGAGAAAGAGGGAGACACAGAATCAGAAACAGGCTCCAGGCTCTGAGCTGTCAGCACACAGCCCGACGCGGGGCTCAAACTCACGGACTGCGAGATCATGACCTGAGCTGAAGTCGGCCACTCAACCGACTGAGCCACCCAGGCGCCCCTGTTGTTTTCTTGTTTAATTGCCCTGGGTAAAATCTCCAGTTCAATGTTAATAGAAGTGCTATGAAAGCACACATTCTTGTTACTGATCTTAGTACTAAACCACTCAGCCTTTTACCATTAAGGATGATGTTGACTTGTGGACAATTGTTATCAAGTTGAGGAAATTTCTTTCCAGTCTTAGTTTGTTGAGTGAGTTTTTATCATAAAAGGGTATTAAATTTAGTCAAATATTTTTTTTGTAACTATTGAGATGATTGTGTGGATTTTTTCTTTTATTAATATGGTGTATTACATGATTGATTTTTGTATATTGAACTAATCTTGTGTTCCTAGGATAAATCCCAGGAATGGTGTATACTTGGTCATGATGTATATAACTCTTTCTGTGTTGCTAGATTCACCTTCCTAATATTTTGTTGGGGGTTTGTGTGTTGATATGCATAAGGGAAATTGATCTGTAGTTTACGTGTGGTTTCTTTGGTTTTCAGGGACTTATAGAATGATTTATGAACTATTCTCTCCTCTTCTGTTTTTGGAAAGAATTTGTGAAGTATTGGGTGTCAATTCTTTAAATGTTTGGTAGATTTGAAGCTAATGAAACTATCTGGTCTTGAAATTTTCTTTGTGGGAATTGTTTTGATTACTAATTCAATATCTTGTTAAATGTCTGTTCAGATATTCTATTCTTTTTTTTCCTTTTTTCAAATTTTTTATTAAAATTTTTTTTCTAGTGTTTATTTTTGAGAGAGAGAGAACGAGCGGGGAAGGGGCATAGAGAGATGGAGACACAGAATCTGAAGCAGGCTCCAGGCTCTGAGCTGTCAGCACAAAGCCCAACGTGGGGTTCGAACTCATGAGCCATGAGATCATGACCTGAGCCGAAGTCGGACACTCAACCGACTGAGCCACACAGGTGCCCCTCAAATTTTTATTTAAACTCCAGTTAGCTAACATATAGTGTCATATTGTTTTCAGAATCTATTTCTTCTTGAGTCAGTTTTGGTAGTTTTTGTCTTTCTAGGAATTTGTTCATCTATCTAATTTGTTGGTGTATAGGTATTACACCAACTCATTTATTTTTTGTTTTTTCACTGATGTAAATATTTAAAGTTAAAATTTTCCACCTGAATGGTACTTTAGTTATATCCCATAACTTACATATTTTATCTATTTTTTATAGTAATTTTGCATTTTCAGTTTGTATTTCTTTCTTAATCCAGTTCTTATGAGTTCTTAAGAACTTTTTGGTAGAAAGCCTCCTGTGTTTCCTGATTTTATTATTAATTTTTAGTTTGCTACGTGTTGATTATGAAAGATTCCAGAGAAAAATGATTTCTACTTTTTTAAGTTTATTAAGGTTTTTTCGTTATCAGTATTCCCATGGACGTCAACTTATTTATTTAATTTATTTAATTTATTCTTTTGAGAGAGAGAGAGAGAACACACATGAGTAAGCAGGGGAAGGGCAGAGCAAGAGGGAGAGAGAGAGAATCCCAAACAGGCCCCACCCTTAGAGCCTGACATGGGGCTCAATCTCATAACCATGAGATCGTGACCTGATTTGAAATCAAGGAGTCAGATGCTCAACTGACTGAGCCACCTAGGCATACCTTCCCATGGACATCTAAAAATTTTTTGTTGTTTTATCATTATGTGGTCTGTTTGTTCTCTGCTGTGAGGGTAAATATGTGTCTTTTTTGTCTGATAATCTGGAAGCCTTTAAAAAATTCTTTCCATGATCATTTTTATATCTTCAAATAGTCTTTATTACTTGATTTAGCAGTGTTGTTACCTTTATAAAACATTAGGAAATCAATGTTCTACCCTTTTTTTTCCCTTTACTTTTTGTCAGAGTATTTCTACATTGTGTATAATGTTTGCATTCATAGAGTTGTTCTTAGGCTAGATTAAATGGACTCTTCTCACTTCTAGTAATTTTCCAGGCATTTTTATTCCTCCCTAGTGATTCGTCCCCTCATAATTTCTTCCAGAAAGACTCACGGGCCCTTTCTCTTTGGTCCCTGAGTTTGTATTTGAAATTGTTTATCGCTTTTATACTTAAATGACAGAACATCTCTTGGTTGCATTCCTACGAATGAGATTGGTAGGTCAAAGGATATGTACATTTTTAAATTTAAAATATGTGGTAGATGTTTCCAAAGTATACCAGTTTACACTCTTAAATAATACTTGACCACTCTGCTTAACAGAGCGTTGCCAAGGGTTTTTCCTTCAGTCTTTGGCAGTGTGGTGGGCATAAAATACGCATTTGCAGTTCTCCTCATGTGTCTAAGATCGAGCGTGTTTTCAGATTCTTAAAAGTTCTGTGTCCTTTTGCTCCATGACAGTGTACTGTATCCACTTCTCGAGTGGGTTGTTAGTCTTTTTGGTTTTAGAGGCCCTTTTATATTAAGAAAATTATCCTTCTGTTTCATTTGAGATACCAGTGTTTTTTCCTAGTTGTGTGTTTTTATTTTGTTTGTTTTTTTTTATTACTACCTGGAAATGTTACTTTTTAAAGTTTTTAAAATTTATTTTGAGAGAGAGAGAGAGAGAGAGAGCGAGCATGAGCAAGGGAAGGGCATAGAGAGGGGAGAGAGAATCCCAAGCAGGCTTCGTACTGTCAGAGCAGAGCCTGATGTGGGGCTCAGACTCACCAACTGCAAGACCACGACCTGAGCTGAAATCAGGAGTTGGATGCTCAACTGACTGAGCCACCCAGGCGCTCCTGGAAAATGTTAATTTTGTGTTGCCTGGTGTTTACCAATGTTTTCTTCATGGCTTCTGAATTTTATGCCCTGTTTAGGAAGTCATATCCCCACTATAATTTTTTTAACTTATTTTTTTCTTATAGTAATAATAAATTCTTTATTCCATGTATTTTTGAGCCACAAAGCATGAAGAGTTTATATTGGCATGATGTATGAAATGGGTCTCTGATCCATTTTTTTCACATGGTACCTAGTTGTGTCATCAGTATTTATTGATTAAACCATGGATATTTACTTTTAGGAGTCATCAGTGTAGCAGGGGGAGCAGATGGAATCACTTAGGAGTATATAATGAGTGAGAAAAGAGGGCCTGGGCCTAAGTCCTGAAAGAATCCCAGAATATCGATTTTTGTTTGAGGAGTCTGAGCCAACACAGGAGAAGGAGCACTGCAGGGAGAGGTGCCAAGAGCCTGGGGAGTCAGGAAGTGATTAGGAAGGGAGAGGCTGGCTGAGTGGAAGCTCACGGAGAGGTTCAATAAGGTGGGGACTGGAGTTGGTGATCAGCTCCAAGCACATGGATGTCACAGGGACCTGGTGACTGCTGTTGGGTGGAGTAGTGAGGCAAATGTTAGTTCAAGCAGGTTCAGAAGGGAGTGAGAGGTGGGAGATGGCAAATGGTGACCGTTGTTTCAAGAAGCACGTGTGTGAAGGGTGGGAGAGCAAGGACCCCTCTGAGGAAATTTTTTAAAGGTGGGAGAAATATTTACATGCTTGAGTGCTTGTAGGAAGGATCCAACGAAGAGGGTGAGGCAGAGGCAACAGTGAAGGAGGAGATGATCAGTAGTGGAAAGTTCCCAAGAAGATGGCACAAGACTTCAATCTGAGACAGAGACACCTGCTTAAAGTACAAGAGACTATATGTTGCAGCAGAGGAATGGAGACAAGGATGGAGATAGAACTGTCTGTGTTCACCTCTTCTTGTCTTTAGCCATAGGTTAAAAACTGATGATAGAGGTGGGATGGACAGTGCCTGTCAGGTCTGGTAGAGATCAAGGTCATGTCACTGAGTTGCCGGCTGAAGTAAAGGTGGGAGGACCGTATTGCAGATCCAGAGATCATCCCTTCTGGTTCCAAATTAGGACCTTTGGCTTACTTGCTGTATGGGGTTGGGGAGGTGAGGCTCAGGGAAGTTGGGGCCTAGGGTCAAGCTTTTCACAGTCCGTTGCTTTTCCTCCCCCTCCCTCCTTCCACTTGGGCTCCAGCCATGGCCTCATTCGTGTCGCCACATGGTAGAGCCCCCAAACCCACTGAGGCTCCATACCAGGTCCTCTGAGGCTCTGTTCATTTTGATCCCTTTTGGAGCTTTCCTACAAGCAGTCTTTGATCCTGTGGCTTGAACCATAAGGAGAGATTGTCCAGGGACTGGTTTCTATTGCTCTTGGCTTCTTGGAGACATCCAACCTCCTGTAATCCCAATGGGGAAGATTTTTTTTTTTTTTTTTTTTTTTAAAGCAGGCTTCATGCACAGTACAGCACCCAGCACGGGGCTTGAATTTAAAACTGTGAGCTCAAGACCTGAGCTGAGATTGAGTTGGACACCTAGCTGTCTGAGCCACCCAGGCTCCATGGGGAAGATTTTTTTGATAGAGCCTCTACATTGGAAACTTGGGATAGTTCAGAGGCAGAGGAGATAATTCTACACAGGCTTTCTGGTGCTCTGCTTTATCTTTCTTTGCTCTGGTCCTAAACATCTTTTCTGCAGGGGGACGCACACTTGCCTGATTCCAGTGACTCCTGGATAGGGGATGTTCGGGGACATTCTGCAGTGAGGAACAGTCAACTGAGTCTGGCTGGATCCACCTGGAAGAGCTTAGCTTACAGTGAGTGGTGGGGGTGAGGGCATGCAGCTATCTGCCCGATTTGGGGACTTTGGGGGCGGAGGTCCTCTAGATCCTTAGGGAGTCATTAGCCCGAGGTTATCAGCCCTGAGTCACTGTCCCTCAGGAGGCTGTTGCTGCTCTGAGGCCTCGATGCTCATGCTGTCTCACGACCTCTGCCTGTTCACTGCAGGCCGCAAAACCTCCCTGGGCAGCTGCTGCTGCTGTCCGTCCAGCCTGTCCAGCCTGGGGGCCTACCTGTCCTCCTCCTATCAGGATTTGGCCAAGCACATCGTGGACATCTCTATTGCTGACGTGAGGAGCGATTCTGCTTGTCCCGTGGTTCCTTTACCAGCCCTCCGCCGGGTGGGGAGAGGGAGGGAGGGAAAGGAGGGAAAGAGCAGGGCAGATGAGGGCCAACTTCTTTTAGATGAGGGTAGGGCTTCTTTGGTGGCTCTCCATCTCGACAGAAAGGGAATTCAGCAAACACTGGCCCTCGTGACTGACTAACCCAGGGGTCTGCTTTGTACCGTGCCCACTCACTTGGGTGTGATCCCTGTGTCTGCAGGTAATGGCTGCTTGCTCAGGTAACCTGCACAACCTCTTCAGCTGCCAGCCAGCAGCTGGCTGGAAGTAAGTTCCTTCTAGTGTCTTGTCCTAACCTGTTGTCCTGCTTGTCCTCTTTCCTCCTTTACCTTCTCTGTCCCGGCTCCCTTGAGTCCCTCCCCTGAGCTGCCCCTCTATGACCCAGGAGCCCAGTTCTCACCTCTTCTTCCTCTTCCCCACCCTCGTGTCCCCAGCCATCAGGGTGAGGAGCAGGAGGTGCATCTTTACTACAAGATGTTTTCTTCTACTCGGCATGGCTTCCTGGGGGCAGGCGTGGTTTCCCAGCCACTGTCTCATGTGTGGGCAGCTGTGAGTGACCCCACCCTGTGGCCGCTCTACCACAAGCCCATCCAGACAGCGAGGCTGCATCAGCGGGTGACCAACAGCATCAACCTTGGTGAGCCCAGGGAGGGCTTCCCATGGGTCCGGGCCAGGGGCCAGGGGCAGCAAGGGTTGGAGGTGGTCCTCTCGGGAGGCCAGGTGCTCACACGACCTCCACCGGGTGGCTCAGGCTAGGTCTGCCTGTCAGGTTGCAGAACGACAGGATATTGGTAGGCGCTCTTGAGCTGGGAAGGATTTAGGACTAGGTCTGTCCATGCACCTCCTGACTCTCCCCATTCCTGACCCCCCAGTGTACTTGGTGTGCAGTACTGCCCTGTGTGCCCTGAAGCAGCCGCGGGATTTCTGTTGTGTCTGCGTGGAAGCTAAAGAGGTGCCTGCCTCGCTGGTGGTAAAGATGTGGGAGGAAGTTGGGCTGGAGTGCTGTTGAGAGGCAGTCACTGTGGGCCTCAGGTCCTGCAGGGAAAGGAGGGTGCGGTGGGCAGGGATGAGGATGACATGAAGCCTGTCTGGCCGCACTGGAGCCTGTCCTGGTTTGATCCACTTCACTCCCTGTCCCCAGGGGCACCTGTCTGTCATGGCGGCTCAGTCTGTTTATGATACATCCATGCCGAGACCCAGCAGAGACATGGTCCGAGGGGAGATCCTGCCCAGTGCCTGGATCCTACAGCCTCTCACCGTGGAAGGAAGGGACATCACTAGAGTCATCTACTTGGCCCAGGTGATCCTTCCTGTGTGGCTGGCTGCACAGAATGCCTCGGTGTGACCCCACCACCCCGCGGGAGTTTTCTCTTCAGCTGCTCAACACCCTTCAGTGCCCAGGCCCTGTGTCCCCAGAGCTGGAGACTCAGGCTTCCTGGGCCACAGTGCGGGGAGTCAGTGGGGAATCGAGGACGGAGGAGGGGGACAGAGTAGGTCAGTCTCCTCTGACTGAAGTTGCTGTTACCAAAGAGTTCGGTGGCCTTTAGACCCTCTGTTGCTGAGTCCTTGGGAGATAGTCACGGTGAGGGAGGAGCAGCAGCCTCAGCAGAGCAGAATGAGCAGGACCCATTCTGTCCATTCTCCACTCCCAGTTCCCCAATGTGACCTTTGTCACCGGGAGGTGAAGCCCATGCCTAGATCTGAACAGCAGAGCCCAGGGGCCTGTAAACTCCGGGACCGCAGAGGAGCTTTTTGCATCGCAACAGCCTGGGTGACTACCTGGGGCTGACGTGTGGCCTGGCGTGTTCTCCCCGTCTGTACACACCTTTAACCCTTCCCTCTCTGCTTTATTTCAGGTAGAACTTGGTGCGCCGGGCTTCCCCCCTCAGCTCCTAAGCTCCTTCATCAAACAGCAGCCACTGGTTATAGCCAGACTGGCTTCCTTCCTTGGGAGTTAGCATCTCACTGTCAAGATGGTGCTGCAGAGACGCGGGTGCAGGATGTGCCAGTGATGCCACGTGGCTCTTGTCATTCTCTGTACAGGATGCAAGGACAGGCGAGGCTCCTGGTTGTGGCTGACCAGGCTGACCAGCACTCAGACCTGAGTTGCCAGCAAAGTCCCGTCAGTACTTGGGTCACAGCTGGTGCCTCTGCAGAGCCAGGGGACCTGAGTTCCTGGCCCCAGGTGGCCAGCATCAGTGAAGCTCAACTCACCTTTTTGGATTCCTCAACCTCTCTTTCCTCTCCGGGACATCGTGGCAGATAGGCTGCTTGAAGACCAGGACTGGGAGTAGCCAGCAGAGCCAGGAGAGGGCAGTACTCTGGCCCAGCCCTCAGCCAGGGAGGGAAGCAAGCAGCCATTGACCGGGACTGTTCAGAATCCGTCTCCAGCATTCAGCTCCACTGCGGACTGCAGTATCCGAAAGTGCCAAACCAGAAAAACGGTTTAAAAAAACAACTGCACAAACCATTCGGAATCGTTTCTCCTTGCATTTTTACAAAATGCTTTATTATTAATTTTTACTTTTTCCTCTTCGTTTCCTTCACAGGAGAGGACATTTGGGTCTTTGCCTCAGTCAGGAGTATTGAGCAATGCTCAGTCTTGGAGCAGTCACTCCAGAGCTCAGGAGAATGGGAAAGACCACTGTAGAAGCAGGTTGGACAGATTTGAGGCCAAGGAGGGGAACCTAGCCCTTTGAGGAGGGAGGGGGGTGGGCAGCCCAATGTTGGCTGCTGACAGGGCAAGAGGAATTTCAAAGAGCTGAAAAGTTGTTTATTGAAGACTGAAGATATGAGAACTCTTAGAGGAGGTAAGTGATTCATTAGGAGGAAATTCAGTTCTGTTCCTTCCCTCACTCAGAGCCTTGCTGCCAGCCTTCAGTGGTCCCCTGAGCGTCCGTGCTGCTGTGGTCAGACGTGCTATTCTAGGAGGGGACGGGGAATGGGCTCGGTTTTCTTGTACCTTAGCCTGCCTAAACTTGAGCTTCGAGTATTCAGTACGATTACGTGGAAGTGGTAGGGTGGGAGAGATTCCCAGCTTCCATTCTGGTGCCCACAATCTTTGGCGGAAGAGGATGACCATATGGGGGATTGAAAAGGTCAGTTTCTGTACAGTATAGCACAGAGATTTATTGTTTCTCAAAGTGTTTGCAGGATTGTTTTTCTTTTACCTCAGATTGTTACTCATATATGATTGAAGACTTTTTAAATTGCTTTTAAATGTATTTTTCTGGCTAAATTTTTGGTATATTTAACACCCTATTTATGTACTCCCATCTCTTTTCATATAAATCTCTTAAGTCCATTGACTGAAAAAGAACACTTGCAAATTAAAGGTCCATGGTGTCCTTTCATTTAGTGAAGACTGTGGTGTCCCTTGAGCTCAGAATTTAGTCTGGGGATTATGATGGCAGCAACAGCTCACGGCCCAGTTTCAAGCTATACAGTTCACACACATGTACTGACTTCTTTCCATGAGCTCAGCACGACTTTATGTGTGAACAGCCCTGTCAGTTACCCAACTACAGCCAGCTGTAGCCAGATACGAACATGAGCGGATTCCAGATCAGTTACTGCCACACACCAGTGACCATGATCCCCTGGAAGGAAGCTCTTTAACAACAGGTGAGTACTTCTGGGCTTCTGAAGCAGAGCTGGCAATGGGAAGCTGAACATACGCGTCCCCAGAGGCGATCCCAATCCCCTTCCTACAATAGCCACACACCAGGCCTGAGTCAGCAAGCTAAGGAATATTAACTGAGGCTGATTCTGTACTAAAGATAATCCAGGGATCCAGCTCCAAATGATCATGAGGAAGTCAAATTTTGGCTTGGATAGGTGGCTTTCTGACTTCATCAGAATCCCCTGAAGAACTTGTTGCATCCCAGAGTTTGAGATGCGGTAGTCCTGGAGTGGGGCCAACGTATTTGTTCTATGTCTGGGAAGTCCTGAGGCTGCTGGTCTGGGGACCAGCCACCCTTTGAAAACCAATGTTTGAGACAATTAGTAGAGAGCAGGTATGTAGAAAGGAACCTAATGAGTTCACTGTTTCACTGTAATTCTATCTTACTGCCTAGAGAATGGGCCTTTAAGGTTCACACAGGCCACTGTGAAGTTTCCTGAGCTGGGCCCACGCTATATTGAATTGAGTGGGCATTAGCCCAGCATCCCTGGGGCTTCAGGCTTGCCTCCCAGCTCCGCCTACCTGTCCCACCTACAGAGAGCTGGGTCCTCTGAAGTGGCAGCTTCTTACCTCAGGGCTCACCTTCAGAGAGCAGTGCTCTCGTTAAGCCACATGGGTGCAGAAAGATAAAACATTTCTTGGCTCCCAGGCATTCAGAACTTCCTGAATTTAGTATAAATGGATTTATAGGACAAATCCTATAGATTAGTGTGAAATGGATTTAAAGGACAAAATAAAGGCCTTTGAAGATAAAAAGATTATGGAACAAAAGGTTCAGCTGCAGAAACTTGTAAAAGGAGCAGCTGGGAGGAGCTGAGGGATGGAAGTGGCTTTTTAGGTGCTGAGGGACCTTTCTGTGCTGAGGGCTGTCAGGACTTCCCACCAGCTTTCCTCAGGTGACAGACACAGCAGGCCCCTTCGGCCTTGGGTCGGCCTCTTTGACAGCTATGTGCTTTTCCCCCAGGAACTACACACTGACGCACAGACAGAATTTTGCGAGACACTTCAGGAGGGTTCCCTGAGTACCCTCTCCTTCCTCCAACACAGCCCGAATCTGTGTGCACTGCCAATGTAGAAAAGCAATGAATTTTATAGGAGTGAACTTCATGCACGTTATCAAGGTAGCGCTTTTTAGTCCAAACTTAGAGACACACAGAACGCTTTTGTTCTGAGCCAAATGCAACACCCCCAGCCCTAACAAACCAGCACAAGGGTTGCTCTGCCCTGTCAGTGCCCACCTGAGACTACAGCCTTCTCAAGGGAAGAGCCAGGTGAAAATAACTAGACATGAAGCCCTTGATAAAGAAAACGGTTTATTTTAAAAAGCTCTAATGTTCTGCCCTGTGTGTAGCCCCTGTATGGAGTTACGGTTGAGAGTTAGTACCTGCACAGGGCTGAAGGCAGAGAAGGTGCAGGGTAAAAGCTGGGCTTCTGGCAGGTCAGCCCCACCTCACGTACTGTGCATTTTTAAGGAGATGGCAGGCAGCCTAGCTCCTGGTGGTAAGAAAACGTCCACTCCCCAAGATTCATGTTTTAACTTTACTCACGAGTTAAGCAGAAGCCACTTGCCTCTGTCATGATTTCCAAACCAAAGAGTTTTAAGGGATGCTGGGGTAGCAGCAAATAGGGCTCGAGTCCTGTGTCGTCAAGCCCACACACGTCATTTAATAATCCAAATAATAAATGCCAACTCTTCTGCTCCAGGACTGGAGTCTGTCTCTAGGCTTTCCCATCACAATCCTGAATCTGGTGAACCCTCCTCCTTCCTCTAGGACGCGGGCGGTGAGCCTGCAGTCAGCGTCAGTGGGATGCCGGCAGCCACACGCTTCCTTCGCATGTGAGCAGGAAGCCTGACTAACAGACTTAGCTGCTCCCGCATCAGCAAGGGTCAGCGGTGAGCACTCCGAGGGGGGCACGGGACCTCCTCCTGAGGCACAGTCCGGCCGGGCTCCAGGGTTCTGGTCAGACACCTGAGGCAGGGCCACTCCCCAGCCCTAGCTCTGGGCCAGCACAGTCCCCCGGTTTGTTTGCACCAGCTCACAAGCTCTTAGCTGGGGTTCTGGCATGTGAGGCTCAGCTAGAAATGGGTTGAACAGTGTTGCTAATTCTTCAGAGAAGTCCTGGAATAAGCAGAAAGAGGACAGAGAAGGCTGACACATAATTCTGGATGGTACATCCTTTCTATAAAACTCAATCCCCAATATCTAGCCCTTGCTAACCAACGAGTAGACAACCTTATTTTTTCCCAACGGCCTTCTACACTGAAATGGACATGACACCTTTTCCCATTAGTCCTCTGGGGATGCTCCAGTTCCAGCAGGGAGAGGGGAATCTGACAGGAGGCACAGAATCATCTAGTGAGTACTTACCACCAACAGATATCATCCTGACAAACCCTAGGAGGTATACGCTATTCTGCCCTAGATTACGATAACATTCAGTACCAGCTGAGATTCAAATCTAGGTTATTCTAATTTAAAAAACCCATACTCACCTTGCCACGCTGCTTTCCAACTACCTGCCCTCCATCTTCCTTCCTCCGCTGGCACCCTCTTTCATACAGTAGCTACTCAAATGTGAAAAAGGCACTCGAGAACAGCCACACCATTTCAGGGTGGTCCTGAAGATACCTGATAAAGTCCACTGAGCTTTGGGAAGATCCTAAGAATTCCTGGGCCCCACCGCTGGCCCCATTTCAGGAGAAAAGGGACAGATGGATGAGGAGATGAGGACTCCTTACCTTTGGCCACTGGGCATCATGGAGGCTGCCCAGGCAGGCCTCTATCTCTGTCCGTCCCATCAGCCCTTTCTCTACCAGCTCCCGGAGCAAGAACAGCAGCAGGTCCCACTGCAACACACATGGAGAGCGTCAGTGGGGTAGGTTGACACAGCGACCCTGACTGATCCAAAGGACAGAGCTGCTGAGGAGGAGGAGGAGATCTGCAGCCCATGTGAGCGTATTAGAGGAGACGAACACAGCGCCAGAAAAGGTGGAGTAAAGGAAACACACACACAGCAACTGGGGTGAGGGTGGGGGGGTGTCAGAACAGGAGTGCAGGGGGCTAAAGAGCCCACTTGCCCACCTCCACCGCTCTAGCTCACCTCCCTTGGCCGAGTGTCTGCCAGAAGCCCCAGGTTTCTTGGGCTCAGCAGCAGCTGCAGTGGAACCAGCACCTGAAAGTCATCCTTCCACAGGGAAAGCAGCATGTGCAGGAGCCTGTGAGCCTGTCCTCTCTCCAGCCGGTGCTGCACCGGGGGCCCGAGGACAGGGATCTGGTCTGCAACTTTGGGCAAAGAAGAAAGTCAAGCTTTGAGAAATGGAGGTAGGGTCACCTAGCTGGCCCCTGGGAGGTAGAAGAGAACAAAGCTCCATGTTTCTAATCTAGCTTGTACCAAAACCTGAGATCTGGGGGATGTGACAGAAGGGTGATGTAATGACAGAGAGCCATACCAAGGAGGGATGCTAACTCCACCGAGCACTTTGCCAGATGCTGCTCTGCAGGCGGGCACAGGAACTGTAGAGAAGAGGCTGGACGTTAGCGCTATCCTTACAGTAGCAGCCTTGAGCTGATGCAGCTCTGGTGACTAGCACTGGACAAGGACACAAGTACAGCGTCGTGTTAGGTCTCACCTGGCGGCACCGCAGTGTCTGGCCCAGCTGGCCCAGGAGCTGCTCCAGATGCTCCGGAGAGACTCCCTCCTCAGGGTCCCGGGGCCCCACAGCCAGAGCGAGCACATCCTGGAGAGAGCGGGGGTGGAAGCAGAGCGAGACTTCATACCTGGCTGGGACCGAGGAGGCCACCGAGAAGCCAGTGGAAAGAGGCAGAAGGAAAAGGAAGACCGGGTCCCCGGATGAAGCGGCCGGGCCAAGGTGCCTTAGACCTGGGACTTGGGCAGGACCGCACAGCTGGGAGAAGAAGCCAACCAAGTGGACAGCAACAGAGGGAACAGATGGAGCAGGTCAGCTGAGGGACAACATGCTGCCTTGAGAGCTCAAGAGATGTCACTCGTCTTGGGACAAAGCCACACCCAGCCACTTCCCAGAGAGCCTTATCCTGAAAGCATTTAGGAGAACCGTCTGGCTACATGTTATATTTTCTATCCCCCATGCTTCTGTTCATCTTCTTGGGAGAGTCCGGCTTCAGTACAGAAAACCACTTAGCCTTTTCTTCTCCCCACTATATACTCTCCATTTTTGTCATTCCTTCTTAGTCCCTAGTCGTAATCTTTGGCTCCACCAAACAGTAAATAGTTGAGGGTTTGCAGGCCTTAACATCTCTGCTGCTATAGCACAAAAACAGCCCTAGACAATTCATCAGTGAACGAGTGTGGCTGTGTTCCAATAAAACTTGATTTATAGAAATCAGCAGCAGGCTGGCTGGATTTGGTCCATGGGCTGTTTGCTGAGCCCTACTCTAGACGGTATCTAAATTTTTACAATCAAGAGCAATGGTAGTTTATTCTTACTGCCTACAACTAAATAAGCATCACATCCCACATATAAGAACATTTCTGAAATCTTGTGCCAACACAGGTGACTGCCCCCTTCGAGGCTTTCCTACTACAGCAGACGTCCGCTCCCCCCAGACCCCCATCACCTCCCATGCAAGCAGT
The DNA here is from genome assembly GCF_046562875.1 of Panthera onca. Classification (NCBI taxonomy): domain Eukaryota; kingdom Metazoa; phylum Chordata; class Mammalia; order Carnivora; family Felidae; genus Panthera; species Panthera onca. The sequence continues at coordinate 60,355,222 of NC_138344.1, read as the reverse complement.
ATGCAGCCCATTGGAAACTTTCATATCTGTTCTTTTCCCCTTTTGGGTGATTCAGGTACCGGAAGTTAGTGAAAAGCAATTAGGAAAACCGTTCAGTTCAGCTGTGCCCTACCTAATCCGGTTCAGTAACGAAGGACACCGAACTAGCTGCACAACACAGAAAGCGGCTACACAAAACACTGCAGCTGACGTGAGGAAGGAGGGAGACCAGGAAAAGAGCGGGGAGAAGGGAGAGGAGAGGGGCGCAGGGAGGAGGGGAGCTGTGTACTTTGATCTCGGAGATGAGGTGGGAGGGGAGGGGAGCGTGGTGCTCACAGGCTCGGGAGCAGCCCCTCCGCTCCCCCCGGGCAGCTGGTTCAGGACCCTGGGCTCGAAGTGTGCGACTCACTGCCGCCTTCACCTCCCTCCTGATCAGTGCTGCAGGTCAAAGGGAGAACAGAAGAGGGGTCACCACACCAACCCATGCCCATCACTGTTTCCAACTGGTTTATGTTCCTTCTCCCCCAGAGGCCTCCCACTTTCTGCCAGTCCACTTTCGAAGAACTTGGTCAGCCACTCCCCTGTCCTGGACCTTACCTGTGATGTTGGCTGACAACCAGGCACAGGCCTTCTCTGTCGCAAGCCCCACAGCAATGTTCTCTGCGCTGCTTAGAACCTGTGACCCAGAAGAACTGCAGCGTCAGGGGCCAGAGGAGGCTCAGGGATGAGAATGAACAACAGCTCAGGTGTCCCCAAGGCCGGGACCAACCCTCGGACCCATCCACCACCTTCATGCACATGTGACCCGCAGCACAACTCTCCCACCACCAAACAGCAGCCCGCGGGCTCCAGGCCTCCTCCCTACTTACAGCTGCCGGGGTCTCCTCGGGAAGCAGTGCCCGTACTGCCCCAGGGCTCTTCTTCTGACAGAACCTGAAAGGAGACAGAGTCCGTGATGGCTAGAGGTTTTGGCCTGGCTCACAGAAAGAAAGGCCAAGTGCACCAATCAGCTGAGCCAGGAGGGCTCTGCCTTGGGGAGAGGTGGGCAGGGGAGTAAGAGAAGCACTGTCAGCCCTGGGCCCACCCCTGATCCCTGACGCCGGGAGGAATGGGACACCCAACCCCCCATTCTTCCAACTCAACTTTGGACTTTGGGTCCTAAAGCCTAAGATATGTACCTACATAGGAAGTGAAAGAAAAAGGGGGTTTCAGAGAGGACGTGGAATAAAAAGAGATGAGTTTGTGAAAAAGAAAAAGTCAGGAAAATAAAAGCGGAGAGTGGGGATGAGGGTCTGGCGTCTCTTACTCCCGCCCCCGGGTCAGTGCCTGGGCCCCGTGGGGGCACAGCTGGGAACACAAGATCTCCAACAGCTGGGCTGGATCACCCCCTTCCTGTCCCTGCGTCACCAGCTGCTCCTGAAGAAGCGACTCAGCTTGGCGTACCAGATCTGCCACCAGTGTGGCCCTGCAGCGGGAACAGAAAAGCTTGAAGGTGGTTGAGGGAACTGAATCAGAAAGGGGCTGCAAATGCAAGGAAATCTGGTCAGAACTAACCTCAAATAATGTTAGCAGTTTTAGCCTCCCCACCACATCCTTCCCCTCAAGCTAACTTTCCTCAGATTGGCAATACAATGTTAAGAGTTGAGGGGGTAAATGGTAAGGGAATGAGCCCGGCACCTTCCACATCTGCCTTCCCAACCCCCTCAACCCTTACTTGATGTGTTTGACACAGTTAGAGCCGATTCTTTCAGCCACAAATTCTACAGTCCTGCGCAGGGAAGGCGGCTGGTTGTGGAAAAAGGCTTGGGCCAGCTGTGCCTATGGGGAGGAGGCAACGGCGCATGAAGAGTTTCCTCTCTCTTCTCCCCTGGATGTCCCCTGCCTCTGCCCTGCCCTTACCTGCAGCCCCTGGGTGGTCCGGGGAGGCTGGGCTCCAAGACCCGTGGTGGTGGTGGGAGTGATCTTCCTCACAAAGCCTCCACTCCGCCCACTGCTGCCGGACACCCACGAAGCGAGCAGTTTTCGGAGCTCTCCTGCGACAGGGAAGCCCAACTGCTTAGTTCCAGAACCACCCCTACCCTCCCAGGCATCTTGGGACTTTAAGTATTTGTGGAGTAAAGAGGCTGAGGCACCTGGGGAACGCCTAAGAAGAGAACAACATATTAGGGTGTTAGGCCCACGGGATGTCTTTTAGGTGCTCATGAAGGGACAAGCCAGGGACTGAGGACCCTGGGTGCCTCACCAATATAGGGGCAGCAGGTGTAGAGTAGGTGCTGGTCCACCACAGGCATGCCATCCTGGGGGAGAGAACAGGCCAAAGTTAGGCAGGCAGGCAGGCAGGCAGGCAGGCTTCTCTTCCTCCCCAGTGTGCCAGAAATGGGACAGTTGGGGAAGAGTTACAGAAGAGTTCAGTCTCTAGGATCTCCCAGACTGCCTGCCTCCTTTATTCCTGCCACTCCCACAGCTTTGGCCAGACCCCAACACTTACCAACCCATGCTCTGAAGTTACTGTATCCACCTCAAAAGTATCCAACTGACCCTCTTCCAGAAAGAACAGATCCTCAGGGACTGTGGGAATCTGACAAAAGATCAAAGCAGTGCAAACTCCAGTCAGCGCTTCAGAGATTCAACACACAGACCTTGTGGTTCCAGGGTTTGGCCACCAGATACAAAGCAACCTTGCTCTGAAACCATGGTAATTCCCATACCCCCTCTAAACCTTCATCTTCTGGCCGTGACCTTGTTCAGACTCAGACATTCTCCTACTCCCTGACTCCACCCACAGTGGATGCCTCCCTTCCCCAATCTGGATCTTCCTCCACTTGACCAACCTGGAAAAGCCAGCCCAGAACAGCAAGCAGCAGCAACTTGTTAAGGAAACACATCTCCCCCTCGCTTTCCTTTGACAAGACCAAGCTCCTAAACAGTACATTTGTATAAGGAAAGACACAACGGAATAAAAAAAAGCTATCACTGGGAAGGTAATTCTCAAAAGCAGACCAAAAGGGGATGGCTGTCATACAGGTGACCCCATACAGATCTCCCCACCGCCCCTCACCAGATCTGTACTCCCTCTGAGCTCAGCCACAGGAGGAATAAAAAACAGCTAATAAAAGTGCAAAAAAGTGCCCACTTTCTGCCTCTCCCCTGAGGGTAGGTTATGGCTATGGTACCGCACAGGAAGCACAGGGCCGCTCAACCCTCTTCACTGACAGCAGCTTCAGCAGTGTTCTCCCATGCCCTTGGCTTAAGCCTCACCCTTTCTGGACTCACCGATGTAGGTGGAGCAGGAGAGTGAAGATGCTGCGGTAATAGTCCAGCAGTGGCACAATGTGGTCAGCGAGGGAGAGGAACTCCACCAGCCAGGGCACTGTGAGCACGGCTCGGCGGGCCCGCAGCCCCTGCTGCAACAGCGCCCGCACATCCAGGGCTGGGGGAACCTGGCGGGGCAGGGTTGGGTCAGGCGGCGGGGGGCTGGAGGTGGGGGACGCCCTCCATCTCCAGGGCTTGGCGGCCCCTCCCGGCCCTCCTTACCAGAGCCCCCATTCACCTGGCTCCTCAGGGCCAGAATGGAGTCCTGGAGCTCACGGGTGGGGGGTGGCTCAGGCCCCCGGTATGGCAGGAAAGCCACAAAGCCCAGGAATTTAGCCAGAAGCCTCAGGCTGAGCAGCACCATGGCAAACTGCCTCCGTTCACCCTGTAGGGATCAGGGAAGCAAGATGCCCTAAGCATAGGGCTTCAAGAGCAATTCTGAATCTGTTACCCAGTTCTTGAAAAGAGCCCTTCCCTCCTAGGTCAGAACCCTGTTCTCTCCCTCATTCTGCTTTCTAACCTGCCAGTCCACATCTGACTCCCCATCTTCGTCACTGGGCTCAGGCTGTGGCAGGGCAAGGCTGTTGAGCTCCCGGATCTTTAAACTCAGACTGTCCATGAGATGCTGATTAAACTGGAAGCTAGGAAGTGAAGAAAAAAAAAAAAAAGACACTGGCAGAGGCATAGACAGAATCGGAATAGAGAGAAAGTTCATGCAGAAAGCAAGGCACAGTGGGGCAGAGAGGGAAGGAGGCTGAGGTTACCAGTGTGGGTCAAAGAACAGGAAAGGAAATGGAGGCAGGAACTGTGAGCTAGAGGAGCCTGGCCATCACCGGTCCCACTCTGTTACATTCCAGGCAAAAGAGAGAGAACTGTTGCCCTTCTGGAAAGACAAACCCCTCCTGGCCTCAGCCCTATTCCCTGCACTTTGCAGGGGACCCTTACCTGCTGGCGCTCAGGATGAAGTCCCTGAAGAATCCTTGACAGCCCGGGAAGGTGGGGGGCGGACAGGGCCCCCCGCTGCTCTGAGGGGCCACAAGCCTCTCCTGTAGGCGCCGCAACCGCCCCAGTTTGTCAGCTCCAAGCATACTTAACACATCCGGAGCTTCACCCAAGACCGTGCCTCCGGTGCCACTGGGACTCTGACACATCTGCGCGGCAGGAAGAGGAGAAAAAAAAAAACAGTAAGTTTTTCTGGAAAGAAGGACTGAACAAAATAGGGTGGAAGTAATGAACATTTCTGGAATGCCAGCCTTGTATCAGGTGCCACAGGTTTGTTTTTCAAGGTTGGGATCAGGCTATTTTATAGGTAAAGAGACTAACCTCACAAGGTTAGATGTTTGCCTCGGTCACTAGGGCCAGGATTTAAAATCGGGCCTGAGTCCTACGACAGGGCTCGCTCTACTATGGCACAGACCAAGGACAAGGGAGTAGTGAGGGCCTAAGGCTGGCAGGGTATGCTGGGTGTGTGAGGAGGCTAGGGAGGCCGTGGGTGCAGGGCACGTGATGGAGGGCTCTGGCTCCCCTCTGGCTACCTGCATCTCAGCCACCCCCCAAGGAGAACTCCTGTTCAAACTCCAGCCCAGGACCTGCATGTCTGTCTGCTCCATCCCACCATTACCTGGCTGCCTTTAATACCTACTGCCTCCTGTAGATTCATCTCTTCTGCTGGGGCTCTTACCTGGAGAAGTTGTTTCTGGAAAAGCCGAACGAAATGGCTGTGGCTGCAGGCTGCAGAGAGCTGACCCATCATGGCTCTGAGGCATAAGAGGCAGGAACAGAATGTGACGGAAGGAGGAAGGGGGCAGAAATCTGAGAGAACGAGCCAATCCTTGGGCCTTTCAGTCCTTACCCAGGGGCGTGAGCAGACCTCAGCCAGAGTTGGCCAGTGCAAAGATGTGGGAATAGGTAAGGGACACTCTCCTTAGCACCAAGATCCCTCAAGGCTACAGACACACTGAACCCACCAAGAGATAATACCATCCCTAATCTTCAGTCTATACTGGGCTCTAGTGAGTGTCATGACTCGTGTGGAAGGTAGATCACTGGACAGGATATTCTTTCTGCATCTAGCTATGCAAAGTTATTGGAGCTGCTGAACTAGACAATGAAGAAAATGTTGGAAAGGGTCTAACCAGTGACTTGGGCCAAAACTCAAGCAACCTGGAAAACGGGCTTGGTATTCATCCAAGCATTCACACTCATATAACAAGTCTGAGTCATTCTGAGTGCAAGGAGCTGGCAATACAAATCCCTCTGAGTAGAGGCAGAGTTGCCAGTAACTAGAGATTAAGGAGGACACAGAAGGTAGGAGCTATGGGCTATAAGTGGAGGAAGAGCCCTCCTCCAATCAACTACCAGAGCACCACTAAGGTGACCAGCGTGGGAGCACCTACCTGATCCTGCTGCCCAAGCCCTTCTCAAAATCCCAGCCAGGCTCCTCATGCCGATCTTCCCACTCTCGAAGCACCTCAAAAAACACATCCCTGACAGACACAAGAACGCCTGATCAATTGAGGCATAGCTGATCTCACTCCCAAGAGTGCTTTCTCTAGCTCCGAACCATCGAGGACAGGACTATCCACAGCCCCATTCCTTATCCTCTCCAAAGTTCTCTACATGCCGACAACATTGAAGACCCAGCAGCAGCACACAACATGCTTCACATAGTTCTGTACACAGGAAAAGCTGATCTGGTTCTCTCTTGTTTGAGGACCCTGTGACTAATGTCATATACCTGTGAGAAGGCTGCTGAGGTCAGAGGTTCAAGTCCATGGGCAGGAAAATGGAATGAAGGTGTGTAGCCATTATGATACTTGCAGAAAGGGTGCAGTGGTGCTAAACTACCACCTATTAGTGCCAAACTCCTAGTTTCTAGGAAAACAACATAGGCTGCCTATCCCAGAGAAATGCTGCCCCACTCCCTCCTGAAAGTTCCCTTTTCTTGTCACCTTTGTTTTTTAAAAGTATGAAAGGCTCGGTCACTGGAGAAGTTGGCACGATTGTCAGTTTCCGGCTGAAAGGAGACAGCTTGAGCAGACGGTGGCATCTCCAGAGAGACCTAAAATATGGCAGGGACATTAGGGACTGAAACCCTCACAGATCATGCTCAGAAAACCTCATCTCTGTATTCCTGCCCGGAGTTAGCCCGGTGTGTGCTGGGCTGCCTAAATTATGAGGCTGGGAAGGGTCAGGTGGAGGCCAGGAGGGGTCCCTACCTTGGCAACACTGCCCTCATAGGCAGCTCGGAGGCGGCCTTGCAGAGCTGGTGAAAAGCACAGCAGCCGCTCATTCTCAGCCAACAGTTTTAAGGTCCCTTTGTCCAAGTAGGAAAGAACCCTGCAGGGACAAAAGCACATATGACTGGGAACGGGACATGGACTGCAAACAGGAAGCTGACATCTGCACCCCACAGAGAACATTATCTGGAACATGGAGCAGGCATGTAAGGCAAAGTCATGGGCCAAGGATTTAAGATGATGGAGGCAAGGGGGAAGAAACGAAACCTTATGGAGCAGGGAAACATTAGACATAAACCCAAAGATCAGATGCCAAGACCACAGAGAGCAATTTGATTGTTATAGGAGTTAAATTCATAGCTTTGACCAATAACTACAGACTCCATGTAGGAAAAGGCCCAAGGTTATTGCACCTGTGTTAAGCACAAGCATTTTACCTCAAGTGGCCAGAGACCCAAGCGAACATTGGGAATAAGGCTCAAATGCCAAAGCTGGGGAAACTCACTGAAACTGATGCTCCAAAACCTGTACTGCAAAGAAGACACAATCATGGACACTCTGGAACAGAGGGCTTTCCAGGGAATCTAGAAGGATAGTACCAAGCTGTCAGTTAAGAACTGTTCCATCTCCAGACCTCATTTCCCAAAAAGAGGCTCACTCACTGACCTAGTGCTCCCGGAATTGGTTCAAGGTCACTCTCCTTCGTGGCCACCATCCTCCGAGCAGTAAGGAGTTGAAGGACGAAGAAAAGCTCCAAGAAGAGGTTTGGTACCAGGTTCTCTGGATATAAAAGGAAGCCCCAGGGTGTCAGGCATCATTTGGAACCAAGGCTCAGTTCTGCTTGCCTTATCATTTCTCCTACACCAAAATTCCGCAGGCATCTCCACTCAAGCGCCCTTTGCTCTCAACTACCTGCGATGCATGAAGAGTAGATGAGGGCTATCAGCTCTAGGCGCTGGCGGGAAGACACTCTGGCAGGGTCAGCGGGCTCAGCTGTGAGGTTACCTGTCCGGCTGGGGAGGGGAGACCCCGATTCTGAGGTGGGACAGGCGGGAGTAGGTGACTGCTGCAGCTGCTTAGAGCTAAGGGGACAGAGAGATGTCATGAGAGGTTCCCCTGGCTTCCCCTCCACAGCCATACTCAGGTTTCTCCAGAGCAGACATCCACAGCCCAGGAAACAGACCCAGGGCTGCTCCCAGGGGCAAACCAATCTCAAGGGAAAAGGCCTGCAGATCCCCCACTGGGAGGAAGCTGACAACCCAGGGAGTGGCAAGATCATACCGCTCCTTCCTGAGCATCTCCCGTTCCTCTTGCAGACTTCTGCACCCTGGGGGAAGGCCATGGCCCCAAGGGCTAGTGTCCGGGACTGAGGGTTGGGAACTGGGGACACAGTTGATTGGGGGTGAGGTGAAGCAGGTCTTGGGCTTGGACAGTGACCGCTCTTCGCTCACCGGAGTTGGATTGATCCTGCGCGAAGGCTTCGTCCTGCTGAGTAGCCACAGGTTTTTCTCAAATTCGTTATCTTCAAACACCTCCCCCTCCACCACAACAGCGGGGAGGGGGGGGGGCGCTTCGCAAAAGGCCCCTCACCACTGTGGTTAACTCACCCCCAACCCTCGGGGCATTCCCACGCTCAACTGCGGAGAGCCCAGCCCTGATTTACTGATTCCCCTAACACAGCCTTCGTGCCACCCCAATCGTGGATGGGGCCTGATTCTCACCCTGCAGGGCCGGGGGGAACCGAGCCTACGGGAGGGAACTCCTCCAGGTTGCTGAGGTTTGGCGGATCAGAGCGCGCGAGGCTGGGGCTGCCGGGGCTGCCAGATCCCCTGGGCCTCCGGCCTGCGGCCCAAGGCGAACTCTCTCCGCTGACCCCCTCCTCCAGGCCCCCGGGGCCGCGGCCTCCCCGCTCGCGACCCGGCCCCGGGCCCCGCCTCCTGCCCCCGCGGCGGGCCGAAGGGGCCTCGGCGGCGGCGGTGCTGGAAGGCTCCGTCGGAGGGAAGAGCTGGCTGCGCGCCCCGCGGCCGCCCCGCGGCGGGCCCCCGGGCCTCCCAGGCAGAGCTGCCGAGGAGCCCGGGGCCTTGGCGGGGGTTGGGGGGCCCTGCGGGAGGACGCGGCTGCTCTGCTCCCTCAGGAAGTTCAGCAGGAATGGCACGAATTCCTTCCGCAGTGGCCGGAGGGAGCTCAGCGCGGCCGCCTCCCCGGGGTCATCCTGAGGGAGAAGCGGGCGAGGGGCGAGAGGGTCAGCTGCCAGCCCGGCGCCACGAGCAGCCCGGACCGCAGGGCGCGCTGAGGCGGGCGGCCCGGCAGCGGCCCCTAGTTGGAGCGCATTCGGCCCGGGCTGACAGCCAGGCACCCAAGAGAAAAGGGACCGGAGGGGTGGTATCTCACGCGGAAAGCAGACTCGGGCCAGGCCTGGGGGCGTGTCGGCGCTGTTACCTCCGAACTCTGGGCGCTGCGCGCGATCCACCTCACCGCGGCTGCGACCGACACCTCCTCTCGCAGCAGCGACTCCAAAACGGCCGCCATCCCGGTCGGGGCACTTGAACGCGATTGCGCAGGCGCCGACGCGCCACGGGCGGCCTGGGAGGGGCGGGGCCGGCGCGGAGGAGCGACCGTTGGGCCGCGGAGCGGAGGGGCGGGGCTGGGGGTGGGGCCGGGGCTTCCCCAGGTTGAGGTTCGGCTAAGGCCTTAGGTCAAGGCCGCGGCTGGCTCAGCGGCTCCCGGCAGCCAACAGTTGGCCCGCAAAGTGAGGCCGCACCGCGATGGGTGAGGTCCGGTCCCGGCTGCCCTGGCCCGAGGGGCGACCTGCGGGGTCCCAGGGACACGACAGGGGAGACCGAGGGGCCGGGAGAGCGGCTGGACGATAAAGGTGAACAATTCCCCGAGAGAGACACCTGCCTTATCTTCTGTGATAAGCACACTCTTTTCTTTCTGGAGTTTAAGTTTTCTAGATACAACAGTCTCCACCCTAACGAAGTTAGGATAAAATTAGCCTAACCTCATTTGACCTTGTCTTTCTCAAAAGTTGAGTTTTCAGTCCCCTGGCCCGTGCGACGCCCGCTGTCACCATCAGCTGCTCGACCATTTAAGGCTGTAAGACACGATGATTCTTGCATGGAGGCTTTTTATAATCCTCAGCCCACAACCCTTAAAGTTCCTCAGGCCACGCTGCACACAGAAGCGCTTGTCTGTACCTTTACCTTACACCAGGTTATATTATTTGGACTACTCTGCAGTTGAAATGTTAAGAAGCACATTCAGATTAGTTTATGGCAGCTTGAGTTATTTCTTAATTTCTTTTAGAAACACGAGAGAGGCAGCTCTTTGGATGTTGCTACTCACTGAGAAAATCAAGAAAGGGAAACCAGGCAGAGAGCTAGACAGATGGCAAGAACACTCCAGGCTGAACCACACCAGGCGGGGTGGAGCAGTGCCCATACGGGTGCCTCCTGAGAGTTCCTCTGGTTCAAAGGAAGGTCGCAGATGGAAAGGAGAGGGTGGTAGGGAGCAGGAATCACTCTAGTGATACAAAGGGCGTTTCCTGCAGAAAAGGAGAAAGTACCTCCAGCCAGAGGATGAAGGAGTGAAAAGGAGATCTTAATACACACAGTTTTGTTACTTCACCTTCAGTTTTATTACATGGGAAACCATCTCCTCATATCCCAGAACTCTCGTTTTTATCTGCAGGGATACTGAACACCTAGCTTCTATTCAGTCCAGGACTTCTTTTTCTAGGTCACCTCTGGATGTGGTACTGCATTTATAGTAACACCTTCTGTTCCCTGTTGATCTTGTAACCTCTGGTGCATTCAATAACTTTATTAAATCAGAAAAATATTATTTCCTGCTTTTGAAAGCAAACCATCACACAAACAGAACTAGAGTTTGCATGCGGAATGAATATTTTATTACTAGATTATAAAAATAAAATACAAAATAATTTTAAAACAGAACTTAAAACACTGTACAAAGCTTTAATATGATACAAATGGGAAAATTAAATAAATAATTACACTTTTATGTACAGATGGCCTATACAAAAGCACTCTGTGTTTCTGCCAATACTCTTATGTCCTTGGTTGCCTGAGCAAAAATGCATAAACAGGGCTGCTTGGAGGGAAAAGGTCAATACAATACCTTTGGAGGTATTTCAAAGAGCAACTTCTCATCACTCTGATTTCACGAAGAGGAGGAGAAAGGGAGAAAACTGTGGGATTATTAAAGTCCTCTATTCTACCTTACTGGTCTTGCTTGACAAGAAAATTCTTCTAGTTTGTGGTTCAATCTGATATAACAGTTGCCAAGAGTTCATAACTTTCAAGAATTATAACTAGTCAAAACTAGATGTTTCCCCCTCCCTCTTTTTTCCCCAAAACTGTTAAACTCGTAAACAAATGGCCCAATGAAATCGACACTGGCAATTTTAGGAATGGAGTCAGGAGGGGGACCAAGAACTGTGCAGGAGGGAGGGAGTGCATGGACTCCACGTGGGTTCTCTGATCTGTTCTCTGTTCAATTCACTCAATCCAATTTCAGAGCTGCAGGTGGCACAGTGTTGTGATCTTCCTAACTATTTCTGAATGCTTTTTACCTTACTGAACTAACTTACCTATCTTGTGAGTCATTTAAAAAGAAAACAGTTATGAAAAGTCCTACGGGCTTTCCCTTCCTGGGAAAGATGGCAAGAATTTTACTCCCTAAAATAAATCACATTCAAGCTCTAGTAGCCTTGTTTATCTCTTATGGGTGAGTGAAGAATACCCAGACTCCAAATATGGTGAAGTGCTGTGAATGAATTTTGAAGGATTTAAAAATGTGTATTATAAGGTGGGGAGAAAGTATCATATGGCAAGGACAGTCTATATTAAAACCTTGGGTTTACTCAATGTTTTTAGCTGGGTGAGTGAACATTTTTGTACACAATATGAAACGGTATTAAACTACTGAAAAGAGGTAAAATTCCTATCTATCATTAGTGTGTAAAATGATGTCATTGGCAAATTCTATAGTCACATGGGCTCAAAGATTTGCCTATGGAATCCTATTCTGTAGGTCAAGGAACCCAGAACCACTGGCCCAGAGTATCTAAGAGACGTGTCAGCATCACCAGTGATACATACTATGCCCATACTGTCACTGCCAATTGAAGAGGCAGGCTCTGTGAAAATTTCACAGGGTAATGAAGGAAAAGGCTTCACTTGTTTTACATGTCTCCTTAAAACCAAAGATCCAGCAAAGCGTAAGAAGTATTCAAATTATTACTAAATGTTACTTGTTGGCTATTCCCTTTTTTGAAGATTGTGTATAATAACCACAAAGTGATCTTGATCTTGTCACACATTTCCATTTTCTGATCCAAATTTGCTCAAGTGGAATAATTAAACATCCAACTTACATTTTAAAAGTCAGAGCAGATAATCACAACTCAATTAGGCAATGTAGTGATGGGCCAGGACGCTAATGTCATCATTTCATGTCCAGCCAGGGATTTCTCAGGGACTGAGGTATGCAGCATCCAAATTCTCCTTTAAATTAATAGGGATCCTTGTCCCTTGTCCTGGAGTCACTTAAAAACTATAGGAATTCCCATATACCTCCTGCAGTTCTCCGTTGCACTGCTGGCAGCAGATTCTGCAGGCTCCCACGACTATCTGGGTTCACTTTCTCCTAATTCCAAAGGGATAGCCAAACTATTGAGAAATCTAATGGTACGACGTTTCTACATTCCTCCCACATCCTCGAGGTGTACACCAGAGTTCTATCGGATGAGGACAGGGAAGCAGGAAATCCTAAAAAGCACCTGGCATTTTCTGTGCACCACATCCTCCCATACAGTCTGAGGACTGCAGCTGCTGCATGTTCCCTTCTGTAAGTTAAGGTCTAAATCTGCACCTCTGGATTCAGAACTTGGGTAAATATTGACATATGACGACTACCACTGTGGTTACGTGCCTCAATCCTGTAATACTTTTTGTGTTAAAACATAGATGAGTAGCTCTTCTGCAAATAAACTGTACAGACCCAAACTGAAGAAAGTTAAACAATGCCACTGTCATCAACCATTCTATCTCCTCAGTGATACAGGTGCCAAAATATGTCTCCGTTTAGGCAACGTCCCAAAACATCTGTGGTAAATGCACATAAACAGAAATGGGCAGAATATAAAAGAGTGAATGCAAACAAGTTAATTCCAAAATACATGAACACGAGAGAAGAAATGGTTCGCTAACATATGACACGTTTGGATAGATCTAAGGGAATGAAAAAAGTTTTAAAATGTAAAAAACTTTGATCTCCCAAGACTAAATCTAGACTTATCTACAAATAAATATATTTTCAAATAGCCAGAATAAGATGCATTTTTTTTCCCTAAGTCACTAAATTCTGAATTCCCAATCCTGTTTCTCCTTTCACCAATTCCTAATGTTAGATTCAGAATGTAGTTCCTAGAACAAAGAACCCTCTGGGGGAAAAGCATCTGTTTTTAATTCAAAACTATGGGGTACAGAAAAACTAATTATAGTTTTAACTATCTGCGTGTGGGTTTATCAAACATGCACCAATGTACACTTTTTCCTTGTAGATTGAATGCAACTATAGAAATATTTGCATAAAAATCTGTAGCCTGGAAGGAATCTCTGATGATTACCAAAGAACTTCAAGTTCCCCTAGTGGCTGGGAGCTGAAAAGAAAGAGATACTGCACAACTAGTCCACTGAATCAGGAAGCAGCTCAGATTTGCTTAGTATTTTAAAGCAAATAATACAAAGTGGACAATGACAACAGTGGTATCAATGACCATTTTGCTACTTATTTAGAACTGGACTGACTTGGCAACTTTTACAAAAAACATTCCCTTCACAACATGCAACTTAAGAAACAGTAAGTATGATGGTGCCCTTGGTCAGCAAGGCCAGCTTGCATACCAAGTTGGGAATAAGGGCACCTGTCTGAGACTTACCATTCAAAGATGTTTACATGCTGTGCTTTAAGCTTACGCCTGATATGATCCAATTTTCCTTTGTTCACTATACATTAAAGTTAAATGCCTGTATGCTGCGCAAAAGATTCTCAGGTGAAACTTTAATATTTCAAACAGTCTGTACACCCTGGAGATTTGGCAGCATAATGTAAGAAGAATGCTACCTACAGGGAATGAGCTAGTGCTAATCCATTTTCTGCTCCACACATAATTCCAGAGACTAGACATGACGGTTTAAGGGCAAGTGTGACTAGGGTTTGCCATTTTGTAGTGAGAAGAGAAACCAGGAGGCACTTGATTTTCAAAAGAGAATTTTAACTTTTGCCCCATACTATATTAGTATAGTTTGGCTGGACTTTTAATTAATGGCCATGTTTCTTAGGTAGAATAACCAAACTGATTTAAAATTGCTTGGTTGATCTGTGTTTGTCACTTAGATCTGAAATATGCCAACACTAAAAAAAAAAAAAAAAAAACAAAACAAAAAACACACCAAAATAAATAAAAAAGAAGGAACTAAAACAACAACAAATAACCAACCCATTCTCCATACCATAACCTTAAAATAAAACAAAAACAAAAATCCTTGGGCCAAAAATGCTTTGCTCAGGGCTGCCAACTTCTCTTTTTAGCCTGAGACCTCTAACATTTCTAAAAGCACAAACTATGCTTTTAAAAACCATGAAGTAAATCTCTGCATCAGCTAGTCCTTTTAGGTGGACCTATTGATACTTAAGCGATAACTAGTCTGTTTTCTTTTGAAAGTATCAGAGCAGAACATCTTTGGTTAACTCTTTCCTCACATGCAAAATAAAATATTCTTATACGCTGAGGCTATTTCTCTCTGGATCTGGAGTTCGTCAGGGCCATTTAGAAAAGGGGGCAACACAGTAGAAAAGCTGGGAGAAAATTAAGAAACCATAGAGAGAAAACATCCAATCACCATGTTGCCATCACTGTCTGTTTTGACCGCTAGAAGAGAAACACCAGTTAAAAACAACACACACACCATAACTGCAGCCTCATCAGCTTTCCCAATGACTGGCACATTTCAGATGACAGGGGTCAGGATTTAAAGCTGGCTACCCTTAGCACAATTTAGCTAATACAACAGAAAAAAGATAATTCCTTAACTGTAGATAATTAAGGAACTGTAGATAATTCCTTACTCCACTCCCCCACCACCCAAAAAAAATTGTGAGATGAAAAGAGGAACGAAGAATAGCAATTTTAAGACATTAAAAAAAATCAATTTATGTCAGACCCATGATTATCATTCCAGTTTATCCCCTTTAACCATAAGGACAGAATTATGTGATTAACATGACAAATTTTTGAACGAGTATTACAAGCATGTCCCGGTAATTTTTTCCCCTATTAAAATCTTTTAAAAGTGAAAATTAAATAACCTATCTTGGCTTGAAGGCTGCCAACCCTTGCATTATTACACAAAGAAGGCAAGAAGAATCTGAAATGTCCCATGCCAAGAACATATTTTCAGAAAATGAAGACAGGCAAGGCCCAAGTGTACACGAGGCACACAATAGAAAGGAATTTCACCATCTGTGATCTTGAAATTACAAATGGAGAATGAGAAAGAATGAGTTTATATAAGCATATGGTTCTCTATATATTTATAAATATTTATATCATTTACCATGAAGACATGCAAGTAGTGTTATAGCAACTATTATACAATATAATACAGAAGGACTGGTCTTCCAATATTAGAGTTGCTTTAGTTAAACAGCAAATATGTCTTATCTATTGCATTCCTCTGTAGTGCTTGAAACCGGAGAGAAATTAAGATTCCACACTATGCTACATTTCTTATGGGAGATCGTATAGGACTCAACAGTGCTTTGAGTTTCGTTTTGTTTTTTGTTTTTTGTTTTTTAAAAAAAGCTCAACACAGATAAAGAGAACGAGAGAAGTTCAGTGCAGCTTCAGGGCAGCTTTGATGCAGCATTAGAATGTATTCACTTAGTGAGGAAATACACTTCTTTCTTTCTTTTTTTTCTTTTTTCTTTTTTTTTTTTTTTTCCAATTCAACCATGTTAAGCTTTGGCAGCAAACACAAGGTCAAAGAGAAAGCACAGATGTTTGCTAGAAGGCAAATTTCAACAGCAAGCAGACCAATTTACCTGACCTCAATAAGGTCTTTACAACACAAAACACCTACAGAGTAGAAAAGAGCCCATTTGAAAAATCTAGCATAATTTACTTTTGCCTGATTCCTGTTACTAGAAGAGTGAAATCAGAATATGCTCCTCCTCACAGCTTTATAAATTGAGGTTACAAGGAAATCAGGTCCAAAAGCCCAAATATTCAAACTAAAGCACAAGAGAAGCAGGTAATAAAACATTAAAAGATAAATACTGAGCCTAAATTTATTTCCCCAGATACTTGTTCCTTATTGGCTAAATGTATAAAATACAAAGTTTGAGGATTATAAACCTCAACAACGTACCTAATTTCTCTCTATTTTTCTTTCTAAATATCTAAAAGCATAAAGTCACACTCCGCAGCAGTGTATTTCCCTGGTATCATCTTTGAGGTTGATATTGGAAATAGCTGGTATCCGGAAGACCTAAGAAAGTAAAGTCTACTCTGGTCGGTCTTCCTTCCATAAGGAGGAAACAGAGGGGAAGAGGGTTCTTTTGTCTTGAATGGTATTAGCCTCACTCTGTTCCTCTCTCCCTAAAGCACTGAAGCCTGGAAAGTAGCTCTATTTAGACTTCTTCCTTTACCTAAGTTTCAGTAGTTCTTTTTCACAATAAAAATATACTAAGAACTGCCGCTCCACAGAAAAATATTAGGGGACTAAAAAAAAATAACTGGATTTGAAGTTTTCATCATGTGCTGCTGAAAGCATATTAGAATGTATCGTTAAAATTAGAGAGACTGCGTCAGGTGAGATACACTAACTTTAAAAACTGTGAAATCCAGGGAGGGTAGTAGGCATGAGGCAAAGTAAAGGTGTGAACTCTCAATACACTAGATAAATACACAAGCCATGTGTGTATGAGCACTGGGTCTCCAGGAAACAGACTTGTTATATATCCTAATATTAGAGCAATTCTGACTCTCCCACGTTGGGAAGTTTGAATAAAAATATTAAAACAAGAAGTTTCACTTTTGCTATATAATCTTTGAGCAATGCCTTAAAAACAAACATACCAGGCCAAACCCCTTAAAATTCCATTCCATCTCCTTCCTTTAACTCCTTTGTTTCAAAGGCAGCTAAAAAATAAGAGTTCATTTAATCTCCCCCTTGGATTTTGCTGGATTGCCCCTTCCTATGCAAAGGCATGGATTCCTGATCTGCTTGCTGCCTGCCTTAGGTAATTCCTTATCATATATTTATGTCTTCTTATAAATAATTTATGTTACTTTCTTTTGTAAGAGAAGATCAACACTGATTTTTTAAATAGACAGTACAAGGACACACATGCATCAGGTTTAGGAGGAAGACCTCACACCTTTCCCAGAGATGCAGCCCAGCTCCTATCTGCTGAGTTTAGTGGCTGACTTACTCTTCCCTGGGGGGGCTTTCGAGCCGGCCGAGTGGTGGTGGAGGCTGCTGGATCCTTTCAGGCCATTCTTGCTGGGTTTGCAATGCTCCTGTTGGCAGGACCTCCTGGAGGAGGAGGATCCTGAGTGGCTGGGAGGTGACTTGCTTCTCCCCAGATGTGGGGATGAACTCCTCTGGTCATGGTGGGGCCGTCCAGCCCTCGATGGTGAGGAACTAGATGTGCGAGGCAAGGAAGAGCTTCGAGGAGAGGCACTGGGACTTCTGTGAGGGACAACTGGACTCTTGGGTGGTGTTTTTGGATTGTGAGGGGATCCTGGACTCTTGCACTGAGTAGTGCTCCGGGGTTTCTGAGTTCCATTTTGAAGAATTTGGGCCAGGCGGGAGAAAAGGTCTGAGTCGGAATTGCTACTCCCTAGGACTTTGTATCTGCGGAGCCTTAAAGGAACAGAGAAGACTTCTTTTCATTTTAATTCATTTCAAGTGAGTCCAGAAAGTCACAATGTCCCAAATGATAATGTATCTGATGTGAGTCAAGTCAGCAAACACAGGAAACAGAGTTACTCTTTCACACACCAGTTGTATGACCCTAGACAAATTATTTAACCTCTCCTAGTTTTTTTTAAAAGTATAGTTGACATACAATGTTATATTAATTCCAGGTATAAAGCACAATGATTTCACAATTCTATACATTATACAATGCTCACCATGATAAGTTTTGTCACTGTCACTATGCAAAGTTATTACAATATCATTGACTAAATTTCCTTTGCTGTACTCCCCCCTTCACCTACTTTACCCATCCCTCCCCTCTGACAACCACCAATTGTTCTCTGTATTTATGAGTGTCTGTTTGTTTGCTTGTTCATTTTGGGTTTTTTTAGATTTCACATATAAGTGAAATCAGATGGTATCTGTCTTTCTCTGAATCACTTCCTTTGCCATAATACCCTCTAAGTCCATCTATGCTGTAAATGCCAATCCATGTTCTTTCTTTTCTATGGCTGAGCAATATTCTATTACACACACATACACACACACTCTATATCTTTATCCATTCATCCACCAATGACACTTGGGCTGTCTGCATATCTTATAAACACAGGGGTGCATTATATCTTTTCGAATTAGTGTTTGGTTTGCTTTGGGTAAATAGCAGTGGCATTACTGGATCATATGGTAGTTCCATTTTTCATTTTTTGAGGAAATCCCATACTGTTTTCCACAGCTGCTCCATAAATCCCATCCTCAGCAGCAGTTCACGTAACCTCTCCTAGCTTTTAATAGGAATGCTATCTACCTCCCAGGATTACTGAGCAGCTGAGAACAGTGGCCCAAGTATTTAGTTGGATGTCTGCCATTCAGAAGCACTTAAATGTTGTTAGTCCCTTTCCTCCTAAGGCAGGTTTGCTCTTCAACTTGAAACATCTCTAGCATGTTAGTAAGTGAGAGAGAGAGAGTAAACCATTTTGTTTAAGGCTCCCATGACAGAAATGTGGCATGTGCATATGCAAACATTAAGCCCCACGATGTAAGTCTTCAACATGAACTATATTCACCAACAGCAGGAAATACAGACAAAAGTATTTTTCAACCTCATTTAATACTTTCCAAAAGGAAAAGAGTAGTCACTGGTTTCTTGGGGCCTCAGTTTCTGCCCTTGACAACAGTCTGAGATTCAGCAGAGCTGGGTTTGGGGGCTGACTGCCCTGTCTTACTGGCAATGGACCTGGGCCTTAGAATTCTAAATCTAGAGAATATTCATATGAATAGCAGTATCTTCTCTGCCCTAAATGTCTTTCTGTCTTGGGCTAAAATCCATTCAGTTAAAAAAGAATTTAAACCGCAAACTGCAGACATGCCACTCCTTATAGAAGGAAGTGGGAGAACTTCCAAGGTTGTATGATCACTGGCAGGATGCAGGGACATAAACAGCCACCATCAATCACCATCATGTGTCAGCAACAAGTTACTCAATTTTCTCTCCTCCTCCTTTTCCACCATCTACTTATTCAGACATGATGAAACTCACTCTGGTTAAGCCTACCCTCACGGATCTTATGGTAAAACTTGAAGAAGGGAATAAAATACGTCTTCTGTGCCAGGACCTAAGTGGGAAAGTTGCATTTCTGCTGAACTCCCAGATGAAGTCCAGACCGGTCAGCTCTGCAATATCTGGCACAATGCCACATGCTTGGCTTGGTTACCAAGTGCTACATTTGAGGGACATGTAAAGTGCTAAATAATAAATGATAATCAAGATTTGTTTGTTGCAGTCCAAAGCATCTCAAGCCACAGACACATTATCTCTATTAAGTACAGAAGAAAAGCAGAAGGAAGAGGGGATGTGTGGCTACTGTTCATGGAATCACCTTTAAAATGTCTCAAATGACTGCAGTTTACACATCACCATTCTCCCCATGGAATTGTAGTCCCACTGGCACTGAAAATCCAGTGTTTAGTTACCCTTGAACATGAAACCTTAGGGCAAGTCTAAACTTACCATTACCCTGGGGGAACAAGTTCTGCTGGGTAATGATACAGACAGAACTTCACTTTAATACACTTCAGAATCCATGTAACAGGTGGAGACCTACTACTGTACTACCTGTAACAGGCTCTAGTTTTCAGGTAAATGTATTCTGATTTTCACCTTGTTTTAGGTAAAAGGTCATCCTTTTTCTCTTTCTTCTCCAAGGGTTTAGACCCTTCTAGTCTGTGAAAGTGAGTAATGGCTCCAAGGAAAGCATTCTTAACTGGTTCATCACCTCCCAATATTTCCCCCCTTCCTTAAAACAGAATCACTCTTGGGGTGCCCGCATGGCTCAGTCAGTTAATAAGCATCCGACTCTTGATTTCGGCTCAGGTCATGATCTCAAGGTTCATGGGTCCGAACCCCTTGTCAGGTTTCACACTGATAGTGCGGAGCCTATTTGGGATTCTCTCTCTCTCCTTCTCTCTCTGCCTCTCTCTGGCTTGGACACACATGCAAGCCCACACATGCTCTCTCTCAAACTAAATAAACTTAAAAAAAAAAAAAAAAAAATATATATATATAATACACATTATTATATTATATAATAATATATATATATATATATATATACACACACACATATAAATAAAATCACTCTGTGGTCAATTATACATAAGAATACTTCAATAAACAAGTATACCATACAGTAAATATTGAAGTAATACTTTTGTAAGGCCGTATGTATCAGGCCTAGGAAAACTGCCCACAGGGTTTTTGCAGTTGCTTAATTCATTATAATCAGATAAACAACATGGTTACCATGACCCGTTCATCAAATTATGGACACAGGAGGTGCCTGGGTGGCTTAGTTGGTTGAGCGTCCGACTCTTGATTTTGGCTCAGATCATGATAATAGGGTCATCGGATTGAGCCCCACACTGGGCTCTATGCTGAGCATGGAGCCTGCTTAAGATCTCTCTCTCTCCCTCTGCCCCTTTCCCCTGCTTGCACACATTATCTCTCACTCTCTCTCTCTCTAAAATAAAATTAAAAAAATTATAGACACAGTCTTTTTCACTGGAGTTTGACATCATAATGACATCTGTTATAATGGAGTATCTAGTTAAAATGGACTAGAAGACAAGTAACCTTTGTCGCATGCTAATTAAACCCAGCACAAAGCTCCATATGTATGCAACCTTATTTTATCCTCCCCAAACCATGAGGCAAATGTAAGACCTGTTTCACAGATGAGGAAACTAAGGGTCACACTGTGAGAAAGTGGGAGAGGCAAGAATTAATGTGAATCACTATGATCCCTTTTATACACTGGGCTATAAAGGCTGGAAAAGGCAGGGAAGGAAGTAGATGATCAGAAACAGGCAACGAAGAAATGAAACCACTGATATATCATAATCAAGCAGACACAGAAATAACACTACACACTTAACACAGAACACATGGCATTACCTGGCTTCTACTCCAGGCCTCGTAGGGGGCTTTCCTGGTGGTGGCCGAGGCAAGAACTGAGCTGAAGTTGCGGTACTAACTTGATCTGTGTTGACCCATGAAACTGGCCTTGGAATTTTGCTCTTTCTGGACTGGGAGATGATGGGTGACAGAAAGCTGTCTTCGGCTGATCTGCTCAGGTGTGAGTCTACAGCCAGTCTTGAAAAGGGAGTGAAGACTTCCTCCTCAGAAAAGGGAGCAGGAACAGTAGCTAGTCTCTCCTCTAGCAATTTATCAGAGGCACTTGAGAGGTCCCCAAGGAAAGACTTGAGTTGCCTTTTTTCCACAAGAAGCCTGACTAGGTCTGGCTGATAAGCTTTCTTTTGGAGGAGCTTTTCTTTTGCAGAGACTGGAGAGGATGATTCAAAAGTTGAATCTATTTCTTGTGCTAAAACAGGGATTCGGCTGTGTCTAGTTACAAAAGATGACTTAACCACATCCTTTCGGGATGGTGGACAATGTTCACTCTCTGAAACACAATGAAATAATTCTCCATTTCTAGGGGCAATTTTCTCTCTCTTACCCTCTTGGTGCAAAAAAGTAGACAGGTCTCCCTGATGACCTGGCAAGTCTTCACTCCTGATGTCATCATCCTTAGATAGCTTACTTTTTTGCATTGCTGCCACCTGACCTATCTGTCCTTCAACATGTGAGTCAATGACTCGTGGAGAAATTTCTGAAGTTCCAACTGCCAGAAGCTTCATTATCTCATGATTTTTGTCTTGATTTGGCACCACACTAAAAGTCTGTGTCTTTGTCACATCAAGAGGTTCAGTAGTAGCTGAGTGATCCCTTTCCGCAGTTACCAAGTCTCCTGGAAGAGAGGCGATCTCAATATAATGCTGTCCTTTACTTAACTTCTCATCTTCATTATCTGATCCTAGAAGAATGCTTTTCTCTTCGGTTTCTCTAGGGAGACTCTCAAATTCTCTCACAGCCAGTCTGTTATGGTCAGCGAGGTCTTTTGGTTCCAGGTCTTGAGATTTGTTACTCTCTCTAATACTGGGTAACAAGTCATGACCAATATGATCTATCTGAAGCCCCAAGTCTGTTCTGCTTCCTCCACTAGGAGGCTCACCCTCTGTTACAACTAGGCCAGAGAAGTTCTCCCGTGGAGAGTAAAGTTCTACAGTGGGCTCAACAGGCTGAAGGTCTCTCCTCTCTGGCTGCTGACCATAGTGAAAGCTTCCTGAAGTTGACTGTGTGGATGCCACAGAAGGTCTAGGAATTGTAATCTGGAGACACAGAAGAAAAAACATAATGCAATAATGTGGAATATTAATGAAGATGGATGATTTGAAATTTAATACTTAAAATTCTAATTTATTAGAGGAACACAGATGTTGACCAGGTCTGTCCAACTCATACCTAAAATGAATAATTCTCAAAGTACATGACACTTAAGCTCCCCTACTCAGGAGCTACATAAAACAGTCTCTGTCTAGGCTCATCCCTGCCTTTACTTTAGCCTGCTCTGTGCTCTGGAAGATGAATTTCTATACACTGCACTATCCAGGCTCCCTTGCCTTCTGATTTCTGGTTGGGTTTGCCCAATGGGAAGCACCAACAGAGAATCAGAGAGTTGAGGAGAGAAAGGTCTGGGTATTAATTCTCTCTGCTTCCTGCCCAAGGGAGAAGAGCATTGGTGGTGACTACATTCTACCACTTCTAGCCATAGCTGCTGTTGCATGGCGCTTCTCCCAGCTTCTGCTCCTTCTTCCTTCTCTTGCAGGACTCAAGATAAAACTGACTCCCTTTACTGACGGTCCTGTTGGTTCTCTTTAGTCTATCCACACATCCGTAAAAAGTTGTTTTCATTAAATTCTAAGCCCCCTTCAGTGTGCCAGCTACTTCCTGCCAGAATCCAGATATAGGATTACAGGAAAAAATCATTGGCAAATTACTCTAAGTTTAAAAACTCTGGATTTACATGCATTTTGTTTCCCATAAATCCTAGCAATCAAACAATGTTAGGAATATTTTATCTTCTTATAAGCAAAGACTTGCAAAGATGTTTCCTTATGTTTCATTAGTTTCTTTAATTTTTTAAAGACAAGCCTATGATAAATTCTACCGTCCTTCCACTGAGGTCATTTCAATTCTATGTGAATGAGATAGATACAGTATCTAGTAAGAATGTCCTTTCTTAAGACTCCTAAAGTTTCTACATTTTATGACATGTAAGAAAAAAAAGTGACATGTAAGGAGACAGAAAATGTCAACCACATACACTGATAAGGAAAAAAGCCTTTCTGAGAAATCAAGTAAGTCAAATTACTTAATGAAACCAATTATGTTTTGGGGAAACTATGGAAATTGGCCTGAATTCAAAGCAAAATGAATGTGGAGCTGTCATGGGAGACTTCACTTAGATCCCATCTTAATCCAAAGACATCAAGAAATGGGTGTAGTTCCAGAGTCAGAGAAACTGTCTGGATTTTTTTCCTCTGTATATCAGGAATACAATCAGGTTTAAGAACATGTAAAGCTTGGGGCGCCTGGGTGGCTCTCAGCTGGGTAAGTGTCCAACTCTTGATTTTGGCTCAGGTCATGTTCTCACAGCTTGTGGGTTCAGGCCCCACATCAGGCTCTGCACTGGCAGAGCAGAGCCTGCTTGGGATCTCTCTCTCTCTCTCTCTCTCTCTCTCTGCTCCTCCCCTGCTCACTCTCTTTGAAAATAAGGAAATAAACATTTTAAAAAAAAGACATGTAAAGCTTGTCGTAAGTACAGCCCAGGAGAAAACACCTAACTAATTTCCTGAAATAGCTCCTGAATGGAACCAGTGTCCTGAGCATCTGTCTGATTAATTGAATACAGGCTGTTTAGGTTCAGATCAGAATTCTTACAATAAGCCCAGACCTCTAATGACCTTCAGGAAAAGGGAGTCAGTTCTAGTGGTCTGTTGCCCTTCAGGAAGTCACTTTACACTTGTATCTCTTTTTCATTGTTCTAAAATATATTCATTCAGGCAGATGACAATTTGCTAGTATATTTTAAAAAATGATATTGAAACCTAGAATACATAGTTATTTACTATTCGAAATGTATTTTTTAAGACCTGGGAGTCAGGGTGATAAGAAAACCAGGTAAGAAGTTACAATAAATGTCAAATAACAAGGGAGATGACTCTACCTACAGTCAAAATAAAACAACAGTCATTTCATTATTATATGTAATTTCAGAAATATCAGCCAAAATAAACTCAGCAGTGTTTAGAGAAAAACATTCCAATGATCTTCTGAGATTAGAGCTAGGGAATCAATGCACTTGTGAGCTTAATTCATCTTAGATTCAGGACATAAATGGATGTGTATGTGTGGCAAGAAAAAAGGGGTGACAGTCTTCTACACATGTAAGATACAGGAACATCAGATAGGAGAATTTATTTTCTTGAAAAAGATTCTGAGCAATTATGAAAAACTGCATAAAATATGCTCATATAATATTTCTACAGCACCTAAAATTTCTAAAATGTTCCTAAAATCATTTCTACAAATTTCATTTCATAACTGCCCTGTATTTTCATTGGGTACTATTGTTGACACAAATTTCACAAGTGAGAAAAAAAACCTTGGTAAAAAAAAGTCAGGGATAGGATTTAAGGATTTTGAAATCATACATAGCATAGCAAAGCATTCTGACATGCACTACACTCTCAAGTGAAGTCTGGGAAAGAGTCTGCAAAAACATTATCTGATGAGATAAAAGGAGAAAACCAAAGATCAATAGCTGAATACAGAGAAAGAAAAGGCTAATTCTAAGTGTATCTGAAAACAGATTCCTTGACCTCAGACTGTAAGACACAAAAGCACTTCCCATAATTGGAAATTAATTAACGATCTGCCAGGAAGCCATATGCATCTTTTATATCTTTAATTTCTATAATTCACAAACACTTCATTAAGGCATGAATTCAATCAGTGACTTTCTTCTGTTCTCTAACTGGTTCTCTAAAGGTAAACACCTTTTTACAGAACTAGAAAATGACCTCAATATTTTCCATGTCTTTCATATTAGTTTTATTAATGCCTGCTACTCAGTTTGACTAACCTCAGTCTCATTACTTTTTAGTTCAGATAAAGCAGCCTCATTATTTATAATTACCCCATGTTTACAACTGGCCACATAACAAGAGACAGTAAACTGTAAACTATTATTTACATTTAACTTATAAATAATTATCCTTTAACTTTTATCTCATTCAAGGAGTATAATGTTATTAATAAAAACTTTGGGAAATTCAACAGGCATACCAAACAGCCTCTCTTCCAAATAAAATGTCATATATGAAATATCTAGATCTCCTTTTGGTTTTTGACAAATAATTTACGATATATCGGTAGTAGAATAATTTATTAGTTCCCACTATAGCCAAGAACAACTGAGTTATATGAACACATTCCTGGCCTATTAAAAAAAATTAAATTTTAAACATTCGCATTTCTTTGGGCCATTCAAATTCCACTATACACTTCTTTTGCTCAAAGCATCTTTATGTGACACTTCATACAAGTGTTAAAACTTATGAATGAAACTAAAACACTATTATTGAACCATGTTTTTAATGTATCAAATGTTTATTACTAAAAAGTGAGTACACGGCAGTGATAACATTTGAGTATTAAGAGGCCTTATCGGGGGAGCACCTGGGTGGCTCAATTGGTTCAGCGTCCAACTTTGGCTCAGGTTATGATCTCGCGGTTCGTGAGTTCGAGCCCCTTGTCGGGCTCTGTGCTGACAGCTCAGAGCCTGGAGCCTGTTTCAGATTCTGTGTCTCCCTCTCTCTCTGCCTGTCCCCCACTCATGCTGTCTCCCTCTGTCTCTCAAAAATAAACATAAAAAAAAAAGAGGTCCTATCTGCTAACAGAATGTCCCACTCTCTCACTCTTTATCCCTGTTGCTTACTCTGACCATGTTGCTTACTATTGCTGAAGATGTTGTTACACTGTGGCTTGGCTTATGAATATGGAGGCTGACTAGAGGAGGAATGGAGAGAGCAGCAATGTGCTACATAGGTAGGTAAAACTGAAAACCTGAAGCCTCGAGCCGAAGTAAACAAAAAGTAAAAGTTGCTTTTCCCCTTCCCATTACCCATTTCTCAGAGATACTCACTCATCATTAATAGTTCAAGTGTTTTTTAGCAGGATTTGAAACTATGAGAATTTCGTGGGGGTATCAAAAATCATAAGCAGGCCACAACCCCACACCAAAGAATAGAAGTCACAGAAAAGACAGACGGAAGTAAAAATATTTTTGGTTGGCCTGCAATTACACATCACATACTTGACTACAGGATTTCATGGTCAGTTTTCAAGCCCCTTCATATAATACTGGAAGACACTTCAGGGGTCACTCTAGTTCAACTATTCCCAACTTCCATAACCTACAGATTTCTATCAAAGCATCAATAACACTTCATTTGTTTCCCTTTACTAGCTTGAAGATGCTTGGAAGCAGTGAGGAGACTCATTGGGCTCTGAATTCTTTTGATGCCTAGTGCAGTACTTGACACACAGTAGATGCTGGATAATTGTTGAATAAAATTCCCCTCCCTCAATCTTGGCAGTTTCTTGTCCCACAACCCACACATCTCAGCGGAGCAGGCCGATGCCCTTTATCACCTTACCTTTTGCATTTTATCTTCAGCCCCTTTCCTTTTCCCTAAAGAAAGGGCACTTAAGACTCTCAATCACATATTTCAATGCTCTGAACTGTGGTCTTCAAGTCTCTGTGCCTCTGCACATACTGTGTTCTTTGCCTCACAACCCTGCATCTCCCTCCAGCAAACTAATTCATCCTTCAGAGTCCTCTTATTTTTGAAGTGCACCTTAACCTTTCCAGAAAAATATTTTTAATTGTTATTTCCTCTCTAATTATGAAAGTAATGTATTTTCAAAATTTCATTTTACATGGTAAGAAAAATTAGAAAATAAAGAAAAGTTTAGAAAATAAAAACACCCAATATTGTACTCCTCAGTCCTAGGTAGATTGATCTGTGCCCTCCTTTGTGTACACAGCTCCACTAGAATCACTTCACGTTGTTTAAGGTAACTGTTAGACATAGGCCCTCAGTGCCAACCTGGAAGGCTGGTGCCAACTGTTTATCCCTGGGGTAAAGCATAGAGCCTGGAACTCAGGAGACACTGAATAGAACTGAAGGAATGAAAAGAACAGAATTAAGGCAATGCAATCACTGCTGATTTGAATTTTATAGTACTGGTATTGGTACTCCTGTAAATACAGTCAGAGGAATCCTCTTTGTAGATGCTGACTACCAGATAGATCACAAAACAATTATGTGACTCCTTTCCATTTTGTCTTGCTCCCCGTGTGTGTTGTGACTCGCAGCCCCTTTCTTCTTCTCAGTGTCTAAGAAACAAGTCAAAGAGGAAATTCCTTCAAATGTTGATAATCCCCTGATGTGAGGAACAGAACACAGAATGTACTCCACTAGTTATCTGCCTCTTTACAGATTATCTCCCTGTCCTATGGTTTGGTGTCATCAGTGCAAAAAAGGACAATAATTTTCCCTCTGCTTCTTCCATAGAGTCGCTGTTAGGATCAACTACGAAAAGTATTCTATGAAATATGGATGTAAGATAATATGGTAGCCAGTCTCTATGATGGCCCCCAATGACCTCTGCCCCTTGGTATTCATACCCTTGTATAAGCCCTCCCACACTGTAGCCGGATTGGTCTGTGTGACTACCAGAATATGACAGAAGTGATGGCATGCCCTTCTGAGATGAGGTTATAAAAGAAATTATGGCTTCTATCATGGTGGAGGCATGTTGGCTCTACCACCCCACCCACTCCCCTTTCTCTATCTCCTTCTCTCCTTACTCAGTGACAAAGTCAGCTGCCACTGTCAAGAATGGAGAGACCCAAGTGGTGAGGAACCAAAGCCTTTGGCCAACAGCTACTGAGGCCTGCCTACAGTCATGTGAGTGAGCCTGGAAGTGGATCTTCCCATCCTGGTTGAACCTTACAATGATTTCAACCCTAGCTGACAGCTTGACAGCAACATCATGAAAGACCCTGAGCCAGAACCATTAGATTGAGCCACTCCTACATTCTTAACTCTCAGAAAAGTGTGAAATAACTTTGTTGTTTAAAGCTGCTAAATTTGAGGGGTACCTGGGTGGCTCAGTTGGTTAAGTGACTGACTTCGTTTTGGCCCAGGTCATGATCTCACGGTTCATGAGTCTGAGCCCCACACTGGCCTCTCTGCTGTCCGTGCAGAGCCTGCTTCAGATTCTCTGTCTCCCTCTCTCTCTCTGCCCCTCCCCACACTCTCTCTCTTAAAAATAAACATTAAAAAAACTTTTTTATAAAATAAATAAAGCCGTTAAATTTGGAATAATTTGTTACACGGCAACAGGTAACATATTGTTGATATTATCATTCCCCAGTCATATTTATACTACTTCCAAAGGTAATATTAAAATGAAGCACTGGTTTTCTTTCTTTTAAAAAAAAATGTTTTTTTTTAATGTTTATTCATTTTTAAGAGACAGAGAGAGTGTGAGTAGGGGAGGGGCAGAGACAGAGGGAGACACAGAATCTGAAGCAGGCTCCAGGCTCTGAGCTGACAGGCTGACAGCAGTGAGCCTGATGTGGGGCTTGAACCCACAAACCGTGAGATCATGACCTGAGCTGAAGTCAGACACTTACTCAACTGAGCCACCCAAGCACCCCTGAAGCACTGGATTTCTAAAAGACCATCTAGAACCATGAGATCATGTGGTACAATCTGCCTTGATACTCGGTTTAAGAAATAACTTTTCCACTCCTGTATTAAATTTCAAATCCAACCTCCCTACTAACAGAGATTACCCAATGTCACGTGGACCAGTGGTTTAGACCTCTTTTAGAAGCAGTTCATTTTCTTTTCTTTTTCTTTTTGTATCATTTTAATGTTTATTTATTTTTGAGAGAGACAGACAGACAGAGTGTGAGTGGGAGAAGGGCAAAAAGAGGAGACAGAATCAGAAGCAGGCTCCAGGCTCTAAGCTGTCAGCACAGAGCCCAAGGTTGGGCTCAAACTCCCAAGCCATGAGATTATGACCTGAGCCAGATGCGTAACCAACTGAGCCACCCAGGCACCCCTTCTTTTCTTTTTCTTCTCTACCCTTATTTATGTATGCTAGCTTAATCTTGTCTCTCCATTTTTTTTTTTTTTATGTTTCTTTTTTATTTTTTGAGAGAGAGAGAGAGCACAAGAGAGACAGAGCATTGTGGGGGAGGGGCAGTGAGAGAGGGAGACAGAATCTAAAGCAGGCTCCGGGCTCTGAGCTGTCAGCACAAGAGCCCAATAAGGGGCTTGAATTTAAAGACTGCGACATAGGGGCGCCTGGGTGGCTTGGTCGGTTGGGTGTCCGACTTCGGCTCAGGTCATGATCTCACGGTCCGTGAGTTCGAGCCCCGCGTCGGGCTCTGTGCTGACAGCTCAGAGCCTGGAGCCTGTTTCAGATTCTGTGTCTCCCTCTCTATCTGCTCCTCCCCAGTTCATGCTCTGTCTCTCTCTGTCTCAAAAATAAATAAAAGTTAAAAAAAAAATTAAAAAATAAATAAATAAAAAATTAAAAAAAAATAAAGACTGCGACATCACGACCTGAGCCAAAGTCAGATGCTTAACCAACTGAGCCATCCAGGCACCTCTCCATTTTCTAATCAAAACATAACTTAGTATTTTTCCTGTAAGCCAAAGGTTGGTCTTATTTACTCCCTGTAAATCCATGTTTAGCAGCTTTTTAGAAACGATTGACAGTGAGCCAATTTCAATCAACACTGTTTACCCAAGGAAAAAAATTTAATTTCCAACAGTAACCCCAAACCAATTTTTTTCAAATCTAGCAAATTTAGCCATCTTTCAAAACATATTATTTAAAAAATTTATACATGCTATGTGATAATCAGTGGTTTCATGTTTATGGATAAGGGAATTCCTAACCAAGGCTAACAGCTCTGCACTAATAAAGTTTTCATCAGGTTAGTTTATTATGCCAACTATGCTTGTAAACAGATAAACTTTTGCTTTGCCTATTTTTATATAGTTCCTACATATTTTAAGACATCGGTATATTCTCCCTTCATATCATCATAAAAGAGAAACGAGCCTGAGTGAAAAAGATACAAACTAACAAACATTATCATCAGGATATGTCTTAATTTAAAATATTCAGATAGCCCAGTAATATAGTTTAGCATATCATCCAAGCTAGAACATATAATCAGAGTTGCAAGAGATGTGGAGAAGCTAACTGGGAGCCCTCCCTATTTAATATGTCTGTAGTAAGTTAGGAAATAATACCATCTGCTTTGCAAAAGTAAACTCTGAATTTAAGCCTCAAAAACAGAATCAACATAAATATATTTTTAATCTCATCCCCCACAAGTGAAGGAAATGGTTAAGTTTAATACCTTAGACATAAGTACACAAGTGATGCAGCTGACATTTCTTTAGAGACCTTCAGTTAAGAAAAATACTTTAACAGACACACAGATCAATGGAGCAGAATAGAGAACCTAGAAATGGACCCATAAACATATGGCCAACTAATCTTTGACAAAGCAGGAAAGAGTATCCAATGGAAAAAGACAGTCTCTTCAGCAAATGATGCTGGGAAAACCGGACAGAGACATGCAGAAGAATGAACCTGGACCACTTTCTCACACCATACACAAAAATAAATTCAAAATGGGATGAAAGACCTAACTGTGAGACAGGAAACCATCAAAATCCTACAGGAGAAAATAGGTAGCAACCTCTTTGACCTAGGCCATAGCAACTTACTACTTGACATGTCTCTGGAGGCGAGGGAAATAAAAGCAAAAATGAACTATTGGAACCTCATCAAGATAAAAAAGCTTCTGCATAGTGAAGGAAACAATCAATAAAACTAAAAGGCAACCGACGGGATGGGAGATGTTCGCAAACGGCATATCAGATAAAGGGTTAGTATCCAAAATCTATAAAGAACTTATCAAACTCAACACTCCAAAAACAAAATAAACAGTGAAGAAATGGGCACAAGACACGAATAGACACGTTTCCAAAGAAGATATCTAGATAGCTAACAAACACATGAAAAGATGTTCAACATCACTCATCATCAGGGAAATGCAAATCAAAACCACAAGGAGATACCACCTTATACCTGTCAGAATGGCTAACATTAACAACAGATGTTGGTGAGGGTGTGGAGAAAGGGGAACCCTCTTGCACTATTGGTGGGAATGCAAACTGGTGCAGCCACTCTGGAAAACAATACAGAGGTTCCTCAAAAAATTACAAATAGAACTACCCTATGACCCAGCAATTGCACTAGTAGGTATTCATCCAAAGGATACAAAAATGCTGATTTGAAGGGTCACGTGCACCCCAGTGTTTATAACAGCACTATCAACAATAGCCAAAGTAGGAAAGCCCACATGTCCATTGAGTGATGAATGGATAAAGAAAATGTAATATATATATATATACATATGTATACATACATGATGGAATACTACTTGGCGATGAAAAAGAATGAAATCTTGCCATTTTCAACAACATGGATGGAGCTAGAGTGAATTATGTTAAGTGAAATAAGTCAGAGAAAGACAAATATCATATGATTTCACTCATATGTGTAATTTGGGGAACTCAACAGATGAACACAGGGGAAGGGAAGCAAAAATAAGATAAAAAAAGAGAGGGAGGCCAACCATAGAGACTCTTAAATACAGAGAACTGAGGGTTGCTGGAGGGGAGGTGGGTGGGGATATGGGTTAAATGGGTGATGGGGCATTCAGGAGGGCACTTGTTGGGATGAGCACTGGGTGTCATATGTAAGAGATGAATCACTGGGTTCTACTCCTGAAGCCAAGACTACAATGTATGTTAACTAACTTGAATTTAAATTTTTTTTTTAATGTTTATTTTTAAGAGAGAGAGAAACAGACAGACAGACTATGAGTGGGGGAGGGGCAGGGAGAGAGGGAGACACAGAATCTGAAGCAGGATCCATACTCTGAGCTTGACAGCAGCAAGCCCAGCACAGGGCTCGAACTCATAAGTAGTGAGGTCATGACCTGAGCCGAAGTTGGATGCATAACAGACTGAGCCACCAAGGCATCCCTTGAATTTAAATTAAAAAAGAAAGAAAAAAGAAAAATACTTGTATTTAAAGATATCTGAAAATAAGGCCAAAGTTATAATATCAAATAAATGAATGCAAGTCTTTCAACAACCCGACAGAGAAAATGTTGCAAACAGTGTAAGAGAAGCATGTGAACAATCCCTGTGGATAAAAAACAGTATTGATGGGAGAAAGCAATACTAGGAGAAATGGAGCCAAGGCTTTAGAAAACCTTTTTTTTTTTCCCAAAAATTTTTAATGTTTATTTATTTTTGAGAGAGAGAGAGAGAGAGAGGTACAAAGAGCAAGCAGGGGAGGGGCAGAGAGAGATGAAGACACAGAATCTGAAGCAGGCTCCAGGCTCTGAGCTGTCAGCTGAGTCCCACATGGGGCTTGAACCCACAAACGCAAGATCATGACCTGAGCCGGTCAGATGCTTAACCGACTGACCCACACAGGGGCCCTTAGAAAACCTTTTTGAAGGGAAGTACACCAGAATGCTTGAGTGACGGCAAGTACATAGCATGAGAGAGTCCAAGATAAGAATAAACTGAAGATGGAAAGAGAAATAAATGGAAAGAGGGAAGGTGGGTGGAAAAAGGGATGAGGGGAAGGGGGGGTGATTGGACTTGCCTCTAGCCCATAGGTCATTGTGTACAATTTGAAAAAGGATGCTTCCTTAAAGAAGAGACAGACCTACACAAAAACGCAGTTTGGTTAGCAAAGTTTGGGCTAGGTTTCAGCCCCTACTTGCTCCCTGGGCTAGGCCACTTTATTTAGTGAACAACCTGTATAACTGTACAAAGCAGTCCTGGAAAAGAAGAAAAGACTAACTCTGATGTAGAAAGAGGCAGGCATTGATTTTCCTACGGCGAAGTGCAGGTGAATTCCTACAAAGCAGGACACAAAAGCAAATTTTGTTATCTTTTCTCACTGTTTTACACCTGCATTTGGAATTGTGTTCTAATAGAAAAATGTCAGTTTGGGGAACAACATTGTTTTTGGTGAGTTGGAAAAGACAGCTGCTAGATGATTAGGGAATTTGAGAAAACCTGGTACTTCCACCCATGTAAGGACAGAGGTACCTGTCCTCAGGATGGTGCCAAAGATCTCTGTACACAGTTCCTTACTGCCTCCATATTTGACTTTTCTGGGGCTCCAGCTGCTCTCAGTCATCGGGGCATCACTGCTTACTGATTAACAACAGGGTAACAGGCGTCTCCAGCTGAATGCCCAAACAGAGGGTAATTCCCTTGCAAAAGACCTATATCACAACTGCTTTCAGCTACTTGGTAAAATGCAGACTCCTGGTCTCACTCTCTCCCAGACTTATTGAAGGAGAAGCTCTGGAAGTGAGGCTGGGACTCTGTATTTTACACAGTGGACATCAAAGCTGGAAGACTACTGTTTAAGAGTAATGTAAAATATGAGAAATTTCCGCGTGGAGATTACGAAAAAGAAACAGAACAAAAAGAATCAAACCTAGCCAACTGTACACTATAAAGTACAAATTATATATGCCTTCCTCACCAGGTTTATAAGGCAGAGATTCAAAATCTTTAGAATTACAAACTTTTAAAAAGTCATATCTAAACACACAGCTCTTGTGGACTAATTAGAAATGTTATTCTGAAATTAGGTTATAATGACATTTCATGTGTTGCTACACTGACAGGAAACCTTCACTTGTTTTGAGAAATTTCATATTGGGTGACTGACATAGAACCTACTCCAGACATCATGCCCTATCCCCAAACTTAGGCATCTGCTGAACAATCTCAGTTGATTGCTAGTTGAACTGGTTAGTTCTTTTTTAACAGCACCTTGAATGGATAGCAGAGAAACATAATAGGAACAAATTTCTTACCGCTGTGAGGGGTCCTTCTGCTTGCGCCTCCATTGGACTCGTGGGTGTCACTGCAATAAAGTGACTAGCAGCTCCAGCCTGGAGTTCTAGCCTATCTGTATACTGCTCTGGAGCAGCAGTGGCAGGACACTCCCCAGAAAGTGCTAAGACCACACCTGAGGTTTCTTTCTTTAAATGATCACTTTCTGCCCAAGGACCCAGTAGGAGCTTTTCATCTTGAGGCGATTCCTCCAGGACTTGAAGTACTTCAGGCTCCTCATCAGAAGGGCTTCCAGTTGTTTTATGGCCTAAAGCCTCATTTGTCCTAAAATCCCGAAGGTCCTGCTCCTTGTCCACAATCACCCATTCTTTGGAATCAACCTCCTGCTTGCAGGAGCTCAAGTTAACTGCTATAAATCCATTGCTGGCACCGCCATCTGCCTGTTCAGGGGTGTTGGCAGAGGCAGGCTTAGAAGCATCTGGAAGATATTCTTCATCATAGTGCCAGATATGGTCAGTACGGGACACAGCGGGAACACAAGGCTTATGAAGCAGAGCAGGGAGAATAGATTCCTTTCCTGCACTGGAATCTTTCTGCATTTTCTCCAGGCTTAAGAAAACAGAGAGAAGTTACTCAACTGTCCTAGGAAAATATTTATTGCATAACCTATAAGCTCTATACAGAACTAACATTCACACACAGGTTAGAGAAAAAAATATAAATAAAACATAAGGAAAGTTTCACAGGCTGATTAAGTTCTGCTTTATGTGTCATAATCCTGTTTGGGAAGATGGAGCCCATGGGAGGAAGATGGCTCTCCTGCTGCAGGGCAGAAGAGAAGCCTAACCAGGTTGACTCATGTGATCTATTTCAACTTTTCTTTGACAATTCAATCACGCTGCCCTCTCTCTGGCAGACAGGAACAATTTAGCCAAATTTAGCTTTTGCTTCACCAGAAGGCCTACAAAAGGAAATGAAGAAGCTAGTATGCATTAGGCAAATACTTGAAGTGTTTCTTCTTCAGACATATATGTAAATGTACTCATTCAAGTAAATACCAAAGGCAGAACTTTTAAAAAGAAAAGCTGCTATACCTGCTCAAGCACACCCAGTCCACTACGCACATAGCGGTGCACACAGTGGAGGGGGTGGGGGAAGCTTCAAGGTATATTGTCAGTTTGGCTGGATTAAAAGGCAGATGGCAGAGAGGTATAGAGGTATAGAATCTCTCTGCCGGCTGAGGGGCAGGCAATGGTGTGACCATTTGGCTGCACTTGCTTCTAAGAACTGATCTCATCTTCAGGGGAGTAGTTTAAGCAATACACTTTTTGCTTTCCAAGTCTGTAATTAGGTGCTTCAATTCCTTCAACTGTTCCCTTTTCATTCTAGCTTCTGGCTTGAGTTCATTTTCTTGGATTACTTCTCTTAACTCCACCTTATTTTTATTTCTCAGCTCTTCCCTCAACATGGACTCCCTTTGGTTTCATTCCTTTGTTAAACTAATTCTTTACCAAACTAAGCTTTTACTCCTATTGCATTTAGGTCTTTATTCCCAATCTTAGCCACAACTCAAAATGTTTAAGCACTGCCCCATCTCAAATCCATCCTTTTGACCATATCAATGTACAGACATAGCTTCTATCACATAGCTGTGAGACTGAATGACTACCATGTAAGGAAGAATACACATATATGAAGGACGATTGAAAATGGAAGCCAGATTAGACTAGGCCAGAAGTGGCTGAACTGTCTTTAAACACAGTAAACACCATGTTAGTCAATTACATGGTCCTTCTAACATTTCATTGCCAATAGCAGCCACCGGGGATGTACACTGAAGGGCATGCGACCATCACTAGTCACTTGGCTCTTAGTATTACTGCAGTCTTCTTTAATTTATATATAACAATTCTTCTGTTAGCAAAATTTATGGATAATTGGACTTCTAATCATGAACTATAGTTATTACCTATGTATAGCTCTCCAAAGTTCCACCTTTCCTTATTTCTAGGAAGAAACTTATTCATGCCTATTTTTCCTACAGTACTTACTCACAGAAGGCCTTCATTAAAATTGAATTGAACTGCCTGTCCCTTGTATATAAATTACTTGTTTCCCTCCTTCACGAACTCCCCTTCTTCCTGCACAATACCTTCTTTATCTTGTGCACTCCAACTCTACACTGCATCTTCTTACTCCAATAAATGAGATCCCTTCCAAACAAGGTAAGTTCAAAATGTTTTTAACTTGTACCTAGTTTTATGAAATTACCAGTTCCCACTGCTCAACTTGCAAGGCCAAAAGCTGTGTTATAAGAACTTGTAACAATATTATAAGACAATTCACATTAAGAATCACAAAGATAATAAAAACATGGATGCAGATGAGAGCTTAATCAAATCAGTACTACAAAAATGCAAACATTTCTTATTTGAAAGACTTTACATTATAGAAATTAGTAATAATGATGTTGAGGATAACTATAGCATCTTTCTTAGTAGCTTTAAAGAAAAGAAAAACTATTTCATACCAGGTCTCAAGAAACTTGTCAGTATCTGGCTTTGGCTCCAGTGTTAGACGTTTTTCCAGCTCAAAGCTGTGGATAGAACGTAACTTCCGCACCAATGGAACATCTCTGTCTGGCTGAGTAATCTCTGAGCGGACACGAATCGGTGAACCAAGGCTTGGAGCATTCAGAATACCATTTACTTGACCATGGCTGTTTTCTTCCTCAGTAGCAGCCTAGACAAAATATAAAAGAAAATAATGAAAAACATTCAGGTGACTATGTATAGGAATTACTGACGTCTTTCAAAATAATATAAGCAAATGCTTGCGATGTGTTTTCAGGAATCAAGACATTTTGGATAGGTGACATCTCTAAACACTTGTCTATTAACCCTTTATAAAATGAATATTAATTTATTCTCCGTTTCAGTATTATTTTAGTTTTTTATGTTTTTGGTACAAAAATAAACAGTCTAAAAATGTTTAACAACCTTAGCTTTTTGTATGATATCTTACAAGATGCTTGCAGGTCTCCATTCCACTAAAGTAAAAATAAAACCTGGAAAGGACATTTTCTTCGAGCCACAGGTGGTCTCACAAGAGTTAGGAGAGGCTGCCAAACATGAATATCCCCTGTTGCTCCTTCTCTAAAAACCAAATGAAAAACCAAACAACAATAAGAAAACTTGGAGCTAGAACAATAAAGAGCTGAGTAGAGCAGCAGGTTGAATATGACACAGCTCAGAGTAGTGGGGCTGCCTAAGGACAGATGCCCACAGCAGCACACTTACCAAGGAAATTAAGCTTGACCCCAGTAGTAGGGTAAGAGAGGGAGGTCTGGTATGTTTAAAGATGCCCAACTGGTCTGCTGGCTACCAGCAGAAGCAGAAGACAATCTTCTCTGAGGTAAGACTTCTTCTGAAGTAAGGTCTACAGGACTGCCATCAATTATTAATCAAACACATGGGAAGGAATGCCACCACAACTAACAGAAATAATAATAATTTTTAGAAAAATATTTAAAACTCCCAAAGACATCAGATATTAAACTTGTTAAAATACAGGATATATAGGGGGGAGAGTTAAGATGGTGGAGAAGTAGGGGATCCTGGGCTTTCTTTGTCCCTAAACACAGCTGTATTGAGGTCAGATTTTTTGGAACACCCAGGAAATAGATCTGCAGAGCAACAGAAGGATCTCCACAGTTGGAGGGAAACAGCTTGGTAGATGTGAGGTGCATGGATGTGAACTGGGGAAGAGAAAAACAGTGGAGCCACAGACAAGAGGGAACCATTTCTGTGCAGAGACAAAAGGGAGGGAAAGAGAGAAGGGTTAAGAAAGTGCAACATCAAGTTAGCACAAGAGGAAAACCTCTTTGGACCATGAACTGGGGAGCGAGAAATACTGAGCATCCCAGTTTTGTTTTGCAAATAGCTTTTGGAGCTCTCACTCCAAGGTTTTGGAAGTATGTGTCTTTCTCCTGAGCGGAGCTGTGGACGCACTCCTGGGGAGAAGGGAGCTGGCCCTGGAGTGCATACTGTAGTGTAGACATCTCCAGGGTACACTGGAAGAGAACAGTCCCCTTCCTGGAGTACTTCTGGAAGAGGGTTTATTGCCTCACCAAGGACAAAAGACCATGCAGGTGACGGCCAAACCCTTTCATCAGCAGGGTGGAAAGGCTCTACTCTGGAGGAGGGGAGTAGATCTGCACTATGCCAGGTCCTTTAAGATTTGGGGTTTTGAATCCCAACTGTGCACCAAGGAGAAGGTGCAGGATACTTGTGGCTGAGGGCAAGGTGACTGCCCTCACTATTCTGTAAGGGCTACTCAACAGTGGTGGTTGGGATCCCCAGTCTGGGGATCAAAGCCTGGGGTGATGCCATTTTTTCCCCCAACACAACACAGTGGGACTTCAGAGAGAAGCACAGCGGCCCCCAGTGGAGTTGGGACCTGCTTACACCATACTCTGCCCCTCCATGCCTGGCAACGGCTTATCTACTGGAAGCAAGATGGAATCTGAGCTAATGCAGCCAGCCTTTGCTCCAGACCAGCACAGTCAAGCACCCCTCAAGCACCAAAGACAACTCATTTTTAGTTTTTTTCTCCTTTTCTCTTTTTTCTTTTGGAATCAGGCTCATAGTTTCTGGTTTACTTTTTGTCATTTCCTTTTGTCTTTTCTTTTTTTTTTTTGAATCAGGCTTTTTAATTTTCTTTTTCCTTCTTTTCTTTTTTCTTCTGCTTCCCCCCCCCCCCTTTCTTTTTCTGTGCAATCAGCTTTATAGTTTTTTGTTCCCTCTCTTTTTCTCTTTTTATGGGATCAGCCTTTGCCGTCCCCGGCACCCCCCCCCCCCCAGCCTTTTCCTTTTTTCCTAGGGTTACTTCAACAAAAAAATCAAAGCACACCTGGTTGAAGTTCCATACACTCCACCACTACAAGCAAGGAGGAGCTTTGTAAAGGACTGACCAGTGGGAAAGAGCAGCCAAAATGCAACAGCAGAGGGCACACAGCATACACCAGAAACACTTCCTGGAGTGACAGGCCCCGGACAGGGTATGACCCCTTTTTAATACAGTAGTATTCTCAGGTGTAGGAAACATAACAAGCTTTTAAAACATGCAAAGGACAGAAACTTAGCCAAAATGACAAGATGAAGGAATTCTCCCCAAAAGAAAGGTCAAGAAGATATCACAGCCAGGGACCGGCTCAAAACAGATATAAGCAATATATCTGAACAAGAATTTAGAACAACAGTCATAACTACTATCTGGGCTTAAAAAAGGCACAGAAGACACCAGAGAAACCCTTGCTGCAGAGATCAAAGACCTAAGAACTAGTCAGGATGAATTAAAAAATGCTATAACTGAACTGCAAAATAAACTAGATACAGGGACAGCAAGAATTAAAGAAGCAGAGAATAGGTGCAACAGAAGAAAAAATTATGGAAAATCATGAAACTGACAAAAAGAAGGAAAGAAAATTACTAGATGACAAGGGGAGGCTTAGAAAACTAACTGATTACAAGAAACGAAACAATATTCATATCAAAGGAGTCCCAGAAAAAGAAAAGCGAGGAAAAGGGGAGGTTTATTTGAACAAATTATAGCAGAGAACTTCCCTAATCTGGGAAAGGAAACAGGCATCCAAGTCCAAGAGGCACAGAGAACTCACTTCAAAGTCAACAAAAACAGGTCAACATCACAATGTATCATAGTGAAATTTGCAAAATACAAGGATAAAGAGAAAATTCCGAAAGTAGCTATGGACAAAAGGTCCTAGCCTACAAGGGTAGATACATAAGGTTAGCAGCAGACCTGTCCACTGAAACTTGGCAGGCCAGAAGGGAGTGGCAGGACATATTCAATGTGCTGAACAGGAAAAATATGCAGTCAAGAATCCTTTATCCAGCAAGGCTGTCATTCAGAATAAAAGGAGAGAAAAAGACTTTCCCAGACAAACAAAAAAACTAAAGGAATGTGTGACCACTAAACCATTTCTGCAAGAAATTTTAAGGGGGACTCTCTGAGGGGAAAAAAAAGGACCAAAGCAGTAAGACTACAAAGGACCAGAGAATATCATCAGAAACACCAAATTGACAGATTATCACAATGGCACTAAATTCATATCTTTCAATAATCATTCTGAATATAAATGAAATGCTCCAATCAAAAGACACAGGGCATCAGAATGGATTAAAAAACAAGATCCATCTATATTCTGCCTACAATAGACTCATTTTAGACCATAGGACACCCACAGACTGAAAGTGAGGGGATGGAGAACATCTATCATGCTAATGGAGGTCAAAAGGAACCTGGAGTAGCCATGTATCAGACAAACTAGATTTTAAACCAAGGACTGTAACAAGAGATGAAGAAGAGCATTATGTCATAATTAAGGGTCTATACATCATGAAGATCCAACAAATGTAAATATTTAATGCCCCTAACTGAAGAGCACCCACATACATAAGTTGATTAATCACAAACATAAAAAAAACTCCTTAATAATAATACCATAATACTAGGAGACTTTAATACCCCACTTGCAACAGATAGATCATCTAAGCAGAAAATCAACAAGGAAACAATGGCTTTGCATGACATACTGGACCAGATGGGCTTAATAGATATATTTAGAACATTTCATCCTAAAGTAGCAGAATACACATTCTTCTCAAGTGTACATGGAACATTTTCCAGAATTGATCACATGCTGGGTCACAAATCAGCCCTCAAGAGGTACAAAAAGGTCCATATCATACCATGCAAATTTTCAGATCACAACACTATGAAACTTGAAATGAACCACAAGAAAAAATTTGGAAAGCCCTCAAATACATGGAGGTTAAAGAACATCCTACTGAAGAAAGAATGGGTTAACCAGGAAATTAAAGAAGAAATTAAAAAATACATGAAAGCAAATGAAAACACAATAGTCCAAACCCTTTCAGATGCAGCAAAGGCAGTCCTAAGAGGAAAATACATTGCAATTTAGGCCTATCTCAAGAAGTAAGAACAGTCCCAAATACACAATCTAAACTTACACCTAAAGGAGCTAGAAAATGAGCAGCAAATAAAGCCCAAAGCCAGCAGAAGAAGGGAAATAATAAAGATTAGAGCAGAAATAAACGATATAGAAACAAACAAACAAAAACCCCAGCAGAACAGTGTCTACCCCTGCAGGTTAAGGTCCATTTGTCCCTAGCTGTTTTCAGAAAAACAGAACACATCAATGAATCTAAGAGCTGGTTTTTTGCAAGAATAAAAATTGATAAACCCCTAGCTAGACTTATAAAAAAGAGAGAGAGAGAGAGAGGATCCAAATAGATAAAATCATGAAGGAAAGAGGAGAGATCATGGGACACCTGGGTGGCTCAATTGGATAAGCATCCAACTTCAGCTGAGGTCATGATCTCATGGTTCGCAAGTCTGAGCCCCATACTGGTGTCTCTGCTGTCAGCACGGAGCCCGCTTTGGATCCTCTGTCCTCCTTCCATTCTGCCCCTCCCTGGCTTGTGCATGTGTGCACTCTCTCTCAAAAAAACTAAACATTAAAAAAAAAGAAAGAAAGAGATCACAACCAACACCACAGAAATATAAACAATTATAAGAGAATACTATGAAAAATTATATGCCAACAAACTGGACAATCTGGAAGAAATGTACAAATTCCTAGACACTCACACACTACCAAAGCTCAAACAGGAAAAAATAGAAAATTTGAAGAGGCCCATAAGCAAAGAAATTGAATCAGTTATCAAAAATCTCCAAACAAAGTCCTGGGCCAGATGGCTTCCCAGGGAAATTCTACCAGACATTTAAAGAAGAGTTAATAACGGGGCACCAGGGTGGCTCAGTTGGTTAAGCGGCCGACTTCGGCTCAGGTCATGTCTCGCGGTCCGTGAGTTCGAGCCCCGCATCAGGTTCTGTGCTGACAGCTCAGAGCCTGGAGCCTGTTTCAGATTCTCTGTCTCCCTCTCTCTGACCCTCACCCGTTCATGCTTTGTCTCTCTCTGTCTCAAAAATAAATAAATGTTAAAAAAAAAAAAATTAAAAAAAAAAAAGAAGAGTTAGTACCTATTCTTCTAAACTAATCCTAAATACAGAAATGGAAAGAAAGCTTCCAAACTCATTCTATGAAGCCAGCATTACCTTGATTCCAAAACCAGACAAAGACCCACTAAAAAGGAGAATTACAGGCCAATATCCCTAATGAACCTAGATGCAAAAATTCTCAATAAGATAAATGTACTAGCAAATCAAATTCAACAGTACATTAGAAGAATTATTAACCATGATTAATTGGGACTTATTCCTGGGCTGCAAGGCTGGTTCAATATGCTATGCCACATTTACAAAACAAAGGATAAGAACCATATGATCCTTTATAGGTGCAGAAAAAGCATTTGGCAAAATCCAGCATCCTTTCTTGATAAAGACCATCAAGAAAGCAGAGGTAGAAGGAACATACCTCAACATCATAAAAGCCATATATGAAGCTAATATCATCCTTTAATGGGGAAAACCTGAGAGCTTTACTCCTAAAGTCAGAAACACGACAGAGATGTACACTCTCACCACTGTTGTTCAACATAGTACTAGAAGTCCTAGCCTCAGCAATCAGACAACAAAAAGAAATAAACAGCATCCAAACTGGCAAAGAAGAAGTCAAAACTTTCACTCTTCGCAGATAACATGATACTCTACATGGAAAATGCCAAAGACTCCACCAAAAAATTGCTAGAACTGATGCATGAATTCAGCAAAGTCACAGGATATAAAATCAATGCAGAGAAATTGGTTGCATTTCTATACACCAATAATGAAGCAACAGAAAGAGAAATCAAGGAATTGATCCCATTTACAATTGCACCAAAAGCCATAAAGTACCTAGGAATAAGCCTAACCAAAGAGGTAAAAGATCTGTACACCGAAAACTACACAAAGCTTATGAAAGAAATTGAAGACACAAAGAAAGGAAAAAAGATTCCATGTTCATGGATTGAAAGAACAAATATTGTTAAAATGTCTATACGACCCAAAGCAATCTAACACTCAATGTAATTCCTATCAAAATAACACCAGCATTCTTCACAGAGCTAGAACAAACAATCCCAAAATTTGTCTGGAACCAGAGAAGACCCCAAATAGCCAGAGCAATCCTGAAAAAGAAAACCAAAGCTAGAGGCATCACAATTGCAGACTTCAAGATGTATTACAAAGTGGTAATCTAGACAGTATGGTACTGGCACAAAAACAGACACATAGATCAATGCAACAGAATACAGAACCCAGAAATGGACCCACAAATGTAAGGCCAACCTACCTTGAACAAAGGAGGAAAGAGTATCCAATGGAAAAAAGACAGTCTCTTCAGCACATGGTGCTGGGAAAACTGGACAGCGATATGCAGAAGAATGAAACTGGACCACTTTCTTATACCATACAGAAAAGTAAATTCAACATGAATGAAAGACCTAATTGTGAGACAGGAAACCATCAAAATCCTACACTTGATCTTAGCCAAAAGGCCGAGAAGCGATGAAACCATCAAAATCCTACAGGAGAAAACAGGAAGCAACCTCTTTGACCTAGGCTACAGCAACTTCTTGACATGTCTCCAGGGGTGAGGGAAATAAAAGCAAAAATGAACTACTGGCACCTCATCAAGATAAAAACCTTGTGTATAATGAAGGAAACAATCAATAAAACTAAAAGGCAACCAATGGGATGGGAGGAGATGTTTGCAAATGACATATTGGATAAAAGGTTAGTATCCAAAATCTATGAAGAACTTACCAAACTCAACACTCAAAAAAAAAAAAAATAACCCAGTAAAGAAACGGGCAGAAGACATGAATAGACACATTTCCAAAGAAGACATCCAGGTGGCCAACAGACACATGAAAAGATGCTCAAAATCACTC
The DNA here is from genome assembly GCF_046562875.1 of Panthera onca. Taxonomy (NCBI): domain Eukaryota; kingdom Metazoa; phylum Chordata; class Mammalia; order Carnivora; family Felidae; genus Panthera; species Panthera onca. Next base: position 60,311,281 of record NC_138344.1, on the reverse strand, counting down.
ATCATCAGGGAAATACAAATCAAAACCACAAGGAGATACCACCCCTCACACCTGTCAGAATGGCTAAAATTAACAACTCAGGCAACAACAGATGCTGACAAGGATGCAGAGAAAGAGGAACCCTCTTGCACTGTTGGTGGGAATGCAAACTGGTGCAGCCACTCTGGAAAACAGTATGGAGGGGTTCCTCAAAAAATTACAAATAGAACTACCCTATAACCCAGAAATTGCACTAGTAGGTATTTATCCAAAGGATACAAAAATGCTGATTTGAAGGGGCACATGCACCCCAGTGTTTACAGCAGCACTATCAACAATAGCCAAATTATGGAAAGAGTACAAACATCCACTGACTGATGAATGGATAAGAAGTTGGAAAGAACCCAAATGTCCACTGAGTGATGAATGGATACAGAAGATGTGGTGTATATATACAATGAAATACTATTTGGTGCTCAAAAAGAATGAAATCTTGCCATTTTCAAGAACATGGATGAAACTAGAGTACATTATGCTAAGCAAAATAAATTAGAGAAATGATTTCACTCATATGTGTAATTTGAGAAACTTAACAGATGAACATAGGGGATGGGAAGAAAAAATGAGATAAAAACAGAGAGGGAGGCAAACCATAAGAGACTCTTAAATACAGAGAACTGAGGGTTGCTGGAGGGGAGGTGGGTAGGTGGATGGGCTAAATGGGTGATGGGCATAAAAGAGGGCACTTGTCTGAATGAAAACTGGTTGTCATATGAAAGTGATGAATCACGGGGTTCTATTCCTGAAACCAATAGCACAGTGTATGTTAATTAACTTGAATTTAAATAAATTAATTTAAAAAAAAAAAAACAGGATATATAACAGTTATACCTAAAATGTTTAAAAAAATAAAGGTCATTATCACAAATATCAACAAGGGATTATTTGGAATTAGCTGATGAATTTAATATTAAATATTCAATCAACAAGTTAAACATCAAATTAACCAGGAAAAGCCAAAGTTTTTAATCAGTGAACTAGAAGACATAGCAAAAGAAATTACCTAGAATGAAGCACAACAAGATAAGGAGAAGGAAAATATGAAAAAAGATGTTAAGAGATTATGAATGAAGCACAAGATTATGTAACAGAATAAAAAGGCATAATATATGTTTAATTGGAGTCCCAGAATGAGAGAACAGAGAGAATGAATTAGTGGCAATATTTTGCTAGGGAATGGCTGTACATCTCTTAGAAATGATACAAAATTATGAATCAAAGACTCAGGAAACAAGATATCCCAACCAGGATAAATAAAAAGAAATATAAGCCTAGACACACTGTAGTTAAAATGTACAACACCAAAGACAAAGAGAAAAGCTAAAAAGTCGCCAGGGAGCAAAGACGGGGGAGAGGGAATGGATCATGTAACAAAGAAAAAAAAAAAAAAATCCAGAATAACAGACGTTTGAAATTCAATACAGAAGCCAGAGGAAAAATAACTGTCAATCAAAAACTTTGAAGCTAGCATAAACTCTCTTTAAAAATTGAGGCTAGGGGCGCCTGGGTGGCTCAGTCGGTTAAGCGTCCGACTTCGGCTCAGGTCATGATCTCACGGTCCGTGAGTTCGAGCCCTGTGTCAGGCTCTGTGCTGACAGCTCAGAGCCTGGAGCCTATTTCTGATTCTGTGTCTCCCTCTCTCTCTGACCCTCCCCTGTTCATGCTCTGTCTCTCTCTGTCTCAAAAATAAATAAAACGTTAAAAAAAAATTGAGGCTAAAATAAATACATTAACAACTAAGTAAAAATTGAAAGTCTTTCCAAAAGATCTGAACTAAAGGAACTTCTAATGGAAATACTTCAGAAAGAAAGAAGGTGAGTCCAGGACTTCCAAAAATGTAAGGAAATGGTAAATATCTTTGAAAAATCCACATAAACACTACTGCTATAAAAGAACAGTAACACTAATAATCTAATTTGAGTACTGTTTTTGAAAAGGAAATAATTAAAAAATAGAAGAGAACTAAATACAGATTAAATAGTGACAATGGGTGAAAGAAATTACAGTAAGTATGTTCTATGTCAAATGCCATTTCATACTCTCATATACACAGATACCCCTGTGGGCTGGCAACTAAGAATGTCACTAGAGATTTTTATTTTATTATTTTTTTACCATTTCTTTATTTTTTGAGAGAGAGAGAGAGAGAGAGACAGATGGGGGATGTCCCCCAGATGTCTCTTGTCCCACAGACAGGCCAAGCTCCTCACAACTGATCATGGAAAATTCTTTTCAAGATATACTTCATAAAGCATGACTAGCCAATTTTCTATCAGTTATGTCAATAGGTATGAGCCCAAAGTCTCATTTCACACCTATACATTTAACTTCTATTCCACATAAGAAGCACCAGAAACTAACTGATTCATAATTCACTGCCTCTCCATTCCCATTAATCTTCATTTTATCTTCTATGAACTGGAAAGGACAAGGAACAGTAAAGGCAAAAAGAAATTTGGGGATAATATGCCCCAAGATTATTAAAAATTAACCATTTAATTCAGAAATCTGTATCTCTCCCCATACTTACAAGTAGTCCTGCTTACAATCCTAAGGAAGAAAAAATCATGTCAATTATTCAACATCCACTATGTCACCTCATGATCAGTTCCATTCCCAACCCTCATTTCCCCACCTCCACTTGAGGCAATTTTCAGAATGGGTACTCCTAGTTCCCTAGGTCCACACTAAAGAAGGGGCCCAGAGTTTTGTCATATTATTTAGAAAGACTATTACTTCTTTTCTATAGATGTCTCTTCTTTTAGTCTCTGTGTCTGGTTATTTTTTAAAAATCCCTTCATCTTTTTCACAAAATACAAGATGAAGATTAATGTTTAGCATCTATACCTGAGTGCTACGGGCAAAATTAGCCAAGATGTTGCAATTACAAATATATAAATCACTAGCAATAAATGTTCTACTTCTCAAAGTTAAGAATCATGATACTTAGCTACATTAACAGAAGAAAAACATTAAGCACATAGAAAGATATTCTTCCTATACAAGAAATACTAACCTTACAAATCCCAAGCTTTATCTTGTTCCTGTTGGCATCCATCTCTTCCCAGACATCCTTCTCCTGGGGACGTGGGTGCCCCAAAGATCCAGGCAATTTATCTGGTGACACACCAACAGGGATGCCATTCTCCCCATCACTAAGCTGTTCATCTGGAAACACCTCATCTGTATTTTCTCGAAGCAAGTCTCCTGGGATGGGAGTGGCATTGGCAATTCTAAAAATGTGGAGTGAAAAAAAGGTAGAACTTAAAAACACCAGAATCAAAAGTTACTCTAAGATTATCCTACATTTTGTTTCTGGACTTAAATCATGAAGTCTATACATGAGTAAAAGAGTAATACAAAACAAAACCAAAAACCTCAGAAACTTAGGTCATGCCAATTGTACAAAATAAAACTGCTTCTGATCAGTAGAATTTTCAGGCTGATCTAAAAAAAGAAATGTTAACAATAACTCACTGATTCAACAATTATTGCTCTATTTTCTAATAAGTCCCTGTCAGTTGTAGTATTTTCTATTCTTTACCCATTTTTTTTTCATTTAGGGAATAACAAAAACTATAAGCAAAAAAATATTAAGTGTCATAACGATATAAGCAGGTATGTGATCACTTGTATTTTTTAAATAGTGTAAAATGTATCTAGCGTTCTGCATTTACAGACTTTTTACTAAGTATCTACTATATGGAAGGCTCTAGGGAAATGAGAAAGGAAATTCTTGCCCTCTGGGTGAAACTAGAAATTCTATAATTATACAGTTCTGCATGAACTAACCATGAACAAAATTTAAAAAATATCGACACCTGTCAATATATTTCTTTCTAAGTAATTTCATGTCCCATTTATATGGCTGGTCATCTCTCCCTTAGACCGCTGGCCCATGAGGGGGCTTTTCTAGTTCTTAGTTATCACTCATTAAGTGTTCAGATCCTTGTATGCTCTTATGTTCTAGAACTATGCTCTGTATACTAGTTTGTATTTTATTTTTATTTGTTTGGTTTTTTTTTTTTAGTAGGCTTCACACCTAGCACAGAACCCAATGTGGGTCTTGAACTCATGACCCTAAGTTCAAGACCTGAGCTGAGATCAAGAGTCAGATGCTTAACCAACTGTGCCACCCAGGTGCCCAGTTTGTTTTGTTTTTAAATATTGCCGACTGAACACAATATTTACCACACAGTGAAACCTTTTCTTAGAAGTGATCTGGAATGTCTAAAAATAGAAAAAACAGTCTTCACTAGACTAACTATACTGACACATACAATCAATATGAGTGGTAAAATAGGCATCTTCTTAGTGAACCACTCCAAGGGTGACAACGCTCTGGCCCAGGTATTGTCAATATGAAATGCTGTGAGAACAAAGATCAGTCATTTTTCAGGGACTTGTTCTACCTAAGTTGACCTTCGCTACCACCTCTCCCTACTAGGGCCAATAGGAGAAGATGAATCTCTTTATCAATATGTTATATGTATGTAATTAGAAAAGCACTGATAATAGCTCTCAGGAAAAAAATAGCTCTCAGGCCTGTAAAGTGGTTCTTATAGTTCTGACATTGGGAACACATTGAAAAAGGTAGTGTGGCCTAAAATAGTTCATATAAAGGGATTTATGATAAAAAGAAAGTTCAAAAGTAAATAAAGTTCATAAAGGTCATAAACTGGCTACTAAAACATTTTTCAGATATAAGTTCAGTATACAGATTGATGCTAGACATTACAACAGACACTAACATATATGTGCTACATGGCAATCCAAATGTTTATTAAAAGAATTCCCTGTATTCTCGAGGACAGAGAATGGCAAAAGAATCAATATTTGAATTCAGGAAGGTCGGTCTACTAGCCCCACAATTTTTTCCCATTTTAAATCTCTCAGTTTTCTTCCAATCCTTTCTTCCCTATGCCTAGCTACTATTCCACAGTTTCTTTCCAACCCCCCAACTCCTTGGCATTTCCTTCTCCACTCCTGAGGAAACAAAGTACATCTCCACCTACAAACTGCTTCTAATTTTATTCTATCCCAGTTTCCCTCTTCTCTCATATGCTGCGGTCTAATTCCACACACTTCAAGGGGCTCTCACATCTTCCCCACACGGGCTCTCCTGCACATGACTTAGGTTCCTCTCTGCATTTATTCCCCATTTTTAACCCTTACATAGTTCTATTTTCTTCATTCTCCTATAGCTCTGATCCAAATCCGGAGTTTGCGATATGGAAAGAAATTCCTTCCCAGAAAAATCATATTTCATTCAGGAGTTGAATGAATGCAAAAGTATATGTAAGAGTATTATTAGCACATTAGCACATTGTGTGTGTTTGTGGACAAGGTATAAATTACAGAAACATTAAGGAAAAAAAAGTAAGGACATGTATGGAAGAATTGGACAGATGTCAAGAAAAGTACTAAGAAGAGACATCCTTTTCACACTTCCTTCCCCATAATCTAAGGCAGGCATTAGCCAACTGGGGCTGTGGGCCAAATCTGGCCAGCTCACCTATTTTTGTAAGTCAAGTGTATGGCATGGGTCATGCTCATTCATTTACATATTGTCTGTGGCTACTTTAGCACTATAATGGAAGTGGTAGTGGCGAGAGAGACAGCACAGCTCACAGATATTTATCTGGCCTTAATAGATAAGGTTTGCTGAAAAATCAGTATTTTAATTCAGAGGTCAGCAAATTCAGTCACTTCTTAACGGGCCAGATAAATGGTAGGCTTGTAGGCACAATACTTTTCAGGCAAGATTCACTGATGGATGCTAAAACTTGTGGGAGAAAGTACAATGAAAAACAAGTTTTGGGGTGCCTGGATGACTGAGTTGATTGAGCATTCAACTTCAGCTCAGGTCATGATCTCACAGTTCATGAGTTTGAGCCCTACATCAGGTTCGCTGCTGTCAGTACGGAGCCCACTTCAGACCCTCTGTACTCCTCCCTCTCTGCCCTTTCCCTGCCTGCATTCTCTCTCTTAAAAAAAATTTTTTTTAAAAATAAATTTAAAAAAAAGTTTATTTGAATGGTCTCAAAACATCTTCCCATAAAATAATTACTTACAAAGGGAAAAATAGTAACTTCACAGTGGAAAAATCTAACATCACCCTAACCAGATTAACAACATTAATACCACCAGTAATAAGACATACTGACATCATGTACCTCCTTACTTAATACCCATAATTTCCCTCTGATCTTAGCTTTAAATGTAAAAAATGAGTAGTCTGATAGGGTTCTAAGTTTCCAGGAGGAAGGGCCTTTGACATTTTTGTTTTTTGTTGGAAATTTCTAGTTCTAATGCAGTGTGATCAGGCAGTATAATATTTCTGCTTTATGGAACTATAAAGCATTAAAGTTTCTTGATGACCTAATAACTGATCAATTTTTATTAATGTTCCAGGGGCATTTGAGCAGAAGGCACGATCTCTATCTTCAGGATGTAGAGCTAAAAAAATATGCAAGAAGATCTCCCAATTACTCGTGTGTTTCTAGCTATGCCTCCCTGAATCTCTTCTGGTTGTTGCTTCCTAAAGGTGACTGCTGGGATTCTGGAGCCTAAATATTATGTATTTATTATGTCCCATTTGTGAATTGCAGCATTAAGCATTAATAAAAGCATTCCATCTTCATAACTTTTTTTTTTTTTTTTTTTTTGCTTTTTTTGCTTGAATTTTAGACTCTCTGATATCAGGATCATTATTCTCTTCTTAGGGCTCCCATTTTTTGGGTTTTTCTTTGTTCATCCTTTCTGAAATATTTTTTAGGTCTCTTGTACATAGCATATGTATTTAGCTATGTAAACCAAACTGAAAATCTTTTCATAGAGGAGTTAAGCCCATGCATATTTATTGCTATGATTGATATGTTTGGCCTCAACTCTGTCACAGTATTTTATAATTATATGTATTTTGTTATATTTCTTTCTCTACAAGATGAATCTTCTTTGTACTCTCATTTAGCCTCTTTCTCTTTCTTTCTTTCTTTCTTTCTTTCTGTTTTTGGGGGTATTTTAGGTTTGCCTATAAAGAAGTTTATTTATTTTGAGAGAGAGAGAGAGAGAGAGAGAGAGAGAGAGAGAGAGAGAGAGAGAATGCATGCACAAGCAGGGGAGGGACAAGGGAGAGGGAGAGAGAGAATCCCAAGCATGTCCCACATGGTCAGTGCACAGCCCATTGAGGGGCTTGATCTCATGAACTGTGATATCATGACCTGAGCCGAAATCAAGAGTTAGACTCATGAACGACTGAGCCACTCAGGCACCCCTTGCCTTTTTGTTCTAATGGTGTACTCTGGACATATACCTTTTTAAATGCTCTTAGTCCCCTGTTTTCTCATTTTTTCTTGCTATAGAGTTTCTTGGTTTTAACCGGTATTGTTTTGTTTTCTTCCATTAGGGACTCTAACTTAATCGATAATAAATGCTATTCCTCCTCTGTCAGCATTCCATTTTTACTACTCTCTCTCTAGCCATTTTAAATGATTATCTTATTTTCATTCCTTTAGGGCTTCCCTCCCCTACCCCCGACTTTATATCAATGCCCTTATTAAATTTTCATTTGAATCTACTCTCCTTTATGCTCTTTATAATTTTTTTCACTTTTTCATTTTTTAAGTTTATTTTATTTATTTTGAGAGAGAGAGAGAGAGAGAGCCAGCACACACATGGGAGGGGCAGAGAGAGAGGGAGAGAAAGAGAATCCCAAGCAGGCTCCGCACTACCAGCTTGAGCCCAATGCAGGGCTCGAATTCACAAAACATGTTATCATGACCTGAGCTGAGACCAAGTGTCAGATGCTTAATCGACTGAGCCACCCAGGCACCCCTAATTTTTTCACTTCTAAGACATCTTTTTTTCTTCCATTCAGTTCAGTCAACTCTCATGTCTTCCTTTCTCTCTCTTCTCCTTTTCCTTTTTTTCCCATCTTCCTCTACTTTGTGGTCTATTTCTGTTCTTAGTTTTTAAATTTCTGATTCAAGGTGATTATCCCTATCTTCAAATACACAAGTATATTTACTTCCATTTGGGGTTTTATCTTAGAGTTTTCTTCTTCTTCGTGGTTGATTCTCTGAAAGGAAATTTCCTTAGTATGAAGTAGATTTTCTCTTCTGATTTTTTTTTCAGTAAGACGTAATGGACCTTGGAAATCTTTTTCTTGTTCATTTTTGCGGTAGTGAAGTAGTTCATGAGATTTGTAGTTTATCTGGTGCCCTCTTCTGTCAATATAACAAAGTCCAAACACATTAGTGGATTTTTACTTGTTTTTATGGTCAGAGAGATACAGTATCCTGATTTTATAGTTGTCCTTTTTGTAGGTAAACTTTATTTCCCCTTTTGCCCTTCTGCAATTATTGATGTACCGCCTTCAGCTTGAAATTCATCCCTTTTGCCTGTTCTGTGAAAGTGGATCTGAGCCCTTGAAATATTTTCCTTTGCCAGCTGGCACTGGGGCTTGTGTCAGAGGGCACTGGAGAGACACTGCAAGAGGAAAGTGTTCTGTCAGAACTCCAGTGTGCAGCTTGGCAAGTCTCTCCAGTGTGTATGGCTCTCCCCAGCACAAGGATCCTGCCACGTCTCAGCATCTTCAGCACCTGTTTCCTGCAGCACAAAGAGGTCAGCAACCAACAGCTTCCCTGAGAAATAGCAGTTTTATGGCACAGTGTCTCTGGTGAGACACACCAGCAAATAGTTTTCTCTGACACCCCAGAGAACAGATTTCCATCAAGTTCCAGAGGGCAGATTTTCAGCAAATTCTACCAGGCATCAGAGTGACTTCCTGGCCATCCAGTGAGCAATCCAACAAGGTCAGGAGCTCAGCCCTGGAGTCAGAGCTGGTGGAGCTCTTCCTTGGATGCTTCATCTTAGCCTTAACAGTAGGAGCTACACTTTGTATTTGCTAGCACTGTATTTCTATTTCTTACTAGTCTATGCCACATTGTTCCAATTTTGTATTATAGGTAATGACTCCTTGTATCATCCTTCTCTGTTCAAATTACTATGTAGTTTCTCTCTGCTGATTGGACCCTTCACCACTCAACTGATAAAAGGCACTTCTCCTTTCTGTTTTGTCTCTTTTCTTCTTTCTTTCTTTCTTTCTTCCCTCCCTCACTCCCTTCTTCCTTCCTTCCTTCTTCTCTTTCTTTCTTCCTTCCTTCCTTTTTCCCTCCCTCCCTCCCACTCTTATTTTTTTTCTTTTCTTTTCTTCTTTCTTTCTTTCTTTCTTTCTTTCTTTCTTTCTTTCTTTCAGAAGCTACGTATTTTGAATCATTGTTTGTTTGTTTGTTTGTTTTTTTACCTCCTGGTAGTTCATGACCTGATCTACCTAGATACTTTCTAATAATTTCATTTGTAAGACAGGTTCAGTTTTTCTGATGTTGGTTTAAGACCAACCTTAAGTCCCATTGCTAATTTTCCTCCTCCCCCCAGTTTTTAGTGATCTGCCTTTATAAAGCCTGGGGGGCAGGGTTGAGTGAAGTAGGAACATAAGAGAGTTGGTGGTTTTTTGTTTCTCTCTACTTATTTTGGAGTTTAGGGTAGGCATCCTTTGTCTTCAAATTATGTTAAGGACATGGTTTTTGTGTAGTTTTATTTTTTCTTTCTTGTTATTATGTCTTATTTTAGGAGGAAACATTGAGAGATGGGAACTTAAACTGTCTTCACTGACTTCAGCTACCATGAAGCCCTATCACCTGGATTTTTGCAAGTTTGAGACTTATCTACTTCTAACAACAATCAAAGGAGGAGGACAAAGGCACTAAAACAAGAATCAAAATTTCTAGACAGGTTCCAGCTCTGTTGCTAATATTTACCTACAGTTGGATGATTGATTCACTCAGTGTTAGGATTATTTCCTCTATTGTAAAAGGGAGTGGCCGGACTAGGGCAGTGGGTTCTAAACTCAGAGAAGCAAGAGAAACATTCTGTGCCTTGGACATTTTGATTCGGTAAGTCTGGGGTGGCTCCAACAAATGGGTACTTTAAGCAAACATCTGTGATGATTCTAATGTAGATAGTCAGGGTGCCCCACTTAAGAACTCTCAGACTAGCTAATCAAAGATATCATCTCCAGTTATGTAAGCCCATGTAAGCTCTTCTGATTCAATAAGCTCTGGTGATCCCATCTTTCAATATAAAATCAAAAACAATGGATTAGTTTATCACAATTAGCTCCATTTATATGATGATTTTTCCCTACTTACTTTTTTCATTGTTAACTAAATAGTTTAAAGCAACCAGAGCAGGTAAAAATGGGTCAGGAAAAAAAAAAGGACAACCTTGCCCCCCAATTTTAAAAATAACAAACAAAACCAACTGTATTTAATGCATGTAAGGGAGAAAACAAACAAAACCAAGATGATGGCAATACACCATAACCTGTTCCTAAAACACTTTGTAAATTAAATCACCTTCTTAGAGCAACAAGCTACATGTTTTGTTCACACTAAACTTAAGCATAGTATAGTTAGGTATAATTGTGGTTCATTCTTTCCAGGCTCCTATATATTCTTTAGAACTAAAATCAAACAATTCCTTCTCATTGTGAGGAATACCCATTGTAAATCTGACAATAAGCCATACCAGCTCAAAGCTCCCATTTCACAGTATGACCTATAAACACTTTCTAAGAAAAGTAAATCTGAACAGACATATGTAAGAGCAATATGAATTCAAGGAAATCCATAGGCTTTCTCATATGTCTTAGCATTTTGTCATCTGAAGGAACCTGGATGAAATAAAAGACATTTCTGCTAACACAGTGCACGCAAGAAAGCCACTGGTAAATAATCTGTTTAGGACATACCCAATTGCTGCAGGGGTCAAACGGGTGTGCAGTTGAGGGGTGGCAGAAGTAGTGGTGGTTGTTAGGGAACCATCAGTTCCAGTCTTCTCCCAGTCAAAAGGATCACTCTCAATTACTCCAAAGGTCTTGATGCTGTTGTCAAACACGGATGTCAGAAGCTAAACCATAAAGAAAAACACTAGAGTAAGGTAACAATAAACATCATTGCTTTATTCCTTGAGAAAGCTGCCAGACTCACAATTGGTTTTGTAGTAGGATTTAAAAAAATAAAACAAAACAAAACAAAGAACAATCGTACAAATGGGGGAATTTGAATAAGGACTATATGTTGATGATGATATTGAATTAATACTGATTTTTCTCAGTTGGGTTACCAGTTTACAGTTATGCAGGAGAATGTCTTTGTTTTTAGAAGATACATAATGAAGTGTCTTATCTAAAACCTACTTTCAGATGGTTTGGCAAAAGAATATTTGTGTTGTATGTATATACATGTGTATTCAGTTTCAATCATCAAGGTGATCATTTTTTTTGTCAAACACGCATTTTTATATGGTTTGATGTAAGTGAAGAGTGTTAACAGTTGGTATATCTAGGTATACAGAAGTTGATTGTACTTCCTTACAATTTTTGGGGGGGGGGCTGAAAAATTATTCAGCTGTATGTGGGTGCATATGCACAAATCATCACAAAGAAATCTGCCTCTTTATTTGGTTTATATTATATATTTCAATTTTTTGTCTTCATTTGTTCAAGATCTTATTTTTCTTTCTTTTTAATTTTTTTTAGTAGGCTCCACACCAAACGTGGAGCTCATGGTGGGGTTTGAAATCACCACCCTGAGTTCAAGACCTGACCTGAGATCAAGAGTTGGATGCTTACCTGACTGAACCACCCAGGTGCCCCAAGATTTTATTGTTAAGTAATCTCTAAACCTGACATGGGGCTCAAACTCACAACCCCAAGATGAAGAGTTGCATGCTCTACTGACTGAGCTAGCTAGGCACCCCTCATTTTTTTGTCTTTAAATTCTAAAACTCTGATGTGACGTGGATAAAGATCTCACAAAGATCATCCTTTATGAGAGTTTGAGGATTGGGATACTGAAAATTTCAGGGAGGAATAGGGTATATAGATACAAATTTGACAGTCAGCATATAGATATGAAAAGGTATTATTTAAAGTCGCTGAACTGGATGATATCATCTAAGGAGAGTAGGAAGCAAGAGGTCAAAGGGCAAAGGCCTAGGGCACTCCAACATTTGGTTGGAAAGAAGACTCAGCAAAGGAAACCAAGAAGGAGTGGTCAATGAGATAGGAGAATCAAGTGTGTGCTGTTTTTGATGCCCAGTGAAGAAAACATCTCAACAAGGTGACCAAATGCTATCAATGGTATATTTATAGCTATTTCTGATTATTTGATTGGTTTCTTTCTTTCACCCAAACTGTAAGCTCTAAGAGGTTGGTGCATGTCTGATCATCACAGTATCTAACACAATACTTTATATATAACAGCAGTGTTGTGATTTATAAGTTATAAGTTTGGTCAATCACATGACCAGAATATACTTCTTATGTATATTTGGTCTTTGTTCATAGTTCCCGGCACACAGCTCCCAAAACCTTGAAATTTCCTGAAAGAAAAGAGCAATAGGAGCATCTTTTGATATAATAATATTTGATCTATAGTCCTCAGTTCCTGAAATCACTTTAGAGCCATAAACATGAAATGACTATCTTGTTATTCATAACAAGCCCCTTCCCACCACAACTGGGTTTTTGTTAATGAGGTAACTTTTGGAAAGCTCCTCTGGATAAGGGCTGCCAACAATGCGATTAGAGACTTGTAACTTTCAGTCCCATCCCCTGGCCTCCAGGAAACAAGAGAGGGGCTAGAAGATGAATCAATCAACAATGGTAAATGATTTAATCAATCACGCCTATATAATGAAGTCTCTATAAAAACTAAAAAGGATGTGGTTTGGAGAGCTCTTGGGTTGGTAAACATAATGGACGTGCCGAGAGAGTGGTGCCCGCAGAGAGGGCATGGAGGCTCCACACCTTTTCCCCATAGCTTGCCCTATACATCTCTTCCATCTGGCTCTTTCAAAGTTAAATCCTTTGTAACAAACCAGTAATCTAGTTCGAAAACTGGTTTCCCAAGGCCTGTGAGCCACTCTAACAAATTAACCAGGCCCAAGGAAGGGGTTGTGGGAACCTTTGGTTTATAGTCATAGGTCGTCAGAAGTACAGGTGACAACCAGGACTTGCGAATGGCATCTGAGGTGGAGGGCGGTTTCTGGGACTGAGTCCTTAACCTGTGGAATCTGATGCCATCTATCTCTGGGTAGATAGTGTCAAAAGTGAGTTGAATTGCAGGACACCCAGCTGGTGCCAGAGAACTACCAGGCTGAGGGGGTGGGGGGGGGTGGGGGTAGAGAGAGAAACCCATGTTGGAATTACGAGTCCAGAACCTTTAAATAGCTACTCTCAAAACATTTCAAGAACAAGTATTTGTGATAATATTAACTAAAAGATTCATATAACGCTACCTTTCATTTAAATCCCAAAGAAAAAATAATACATGTAGAAAAGGAAACTAAATAGATAAAAGGAACTGGAAACGGCATGGCTATAAGACCTCAGAAATTTGATTTTGGTCATATTTTTGTTGACTTAAGTTACCTATGTTATAGCTTAGACTTCCCCAAAGTGTCAGAGTTAGAGGGCTACAGAAAACCCAGAAGGAAGATGGATTGAGACCCAGCATATGGGAACAGAAGTGGCATACCTTGGACTACTCTCTTGACTTTGGAAATAGAGGTTCTCACAGAGTGAGCTGCATGCCTCCTGAAAATGGAGTCCCTGTCCCTGAGGCAGTACCCGCCTTGCTGTGTGAGCACTCAGACGGCCACTGCCACACTGCTACAGCCCGTACCGGGCTGCCAAGGAACGATCCTAAGCAGTTTTTATGCCAGATGTCCTTTTATCATGGAATTATTTTCTTACATTTATCAGAGTATAAACGTATGCAGCATATGCCTTTGGGCCTCAGATAAAAAAGTCTGTTACTAAGATGGTGACACCAGAGACCCAGCAGCAGAAGGCAGAAGGATGGAAGGTACAGCACAGAACAAATAGACCTTCCCTGACCCTCTAATTTATGGGAGGTTCCCCCTTGTTATTCTCCAGCTCAATCTCTTATTTTTTGCTTCCTAACAGCCCATCTAGGCCTTCTGAAAAATTTAACTCCAATGTCATCAGACTCAGGGGAATCTTAAAACAGCAAGAGGCAAGCCTGCTGCATTCTGATGCAACCTCTGCTTAAACAGTCCCATTCCTAAACCTGGGAAGTATATTAACAAGATTAGTAAGAAATGTGGTCAGCTTTGGATTTCCTATCCTATACTCTGATTTTAGCAATGCTGTGGCACTGTATGGACTGGCTGACATATACATTTTAGTTTTAGGTTCACCAACAGTGTGGATATTTATGGGTTTTATTGGTCTTCTCAACTTGCTAAACAATGCTTCACATCACTGGAACACTCTAATAAAAATACTTTTGTGGTCTTTTGTCAGGATCACATGATTCCATTAATTACTGACAAGAATTTCTAATAATTCTTCATATAACTCTGTAGTTCTTTCACTGCATTTTTATCAACCAGTCATGTTAGTATTTGTTTTACAGTGGCTGCTGTGTTTGTGGCCACCTCTCCAAAGAAGTCAAGATGGTAAAAAACAGGGCTTTTTGGAATGAGTCAGAAATTGGGTTCAGACACCACTTCCAGTACCACTACTGGAAACCACCAGTTTTCCCAGGCAACAGGTCTAAAGTAAGTCTCCATAAAATGGGGATAATAACCCTACCCATGTATTGCTATGGCATTGTTAGGTGTCATTACCATGACAATAATGTGCAGAGGCACCAAGAGTTTTTATTTTTTAATTTTTTATTTAATTTTTTTTTTTTATTTTTTTATTTTTTTATTTTTTTTAAAAAATTTTTTTTATTTATTTTGGGACAGAGAGAGACAGAGCATGAACGGGGAAGGGTCAGAGAGAGAGGGAGACACAGAATCGGAAACAGGCTCCAGGCTCCGAGCCATCAGCCCAGAGCCTGATGCGGGGCTCGAACTCACGGACCGCGAGATCGTGACCTGGCTGAAGTCGGACGCTTAACCGACTGCGCCACCCAGGCGCCCCATTTAATTTTTTTTTTGAGAGAGAGAGTGAGTGAGTGGCGGGGAGGGGCAGAGGGAGATACAGAGAATCTTAAGCAGGCTCCATGCTCAGTGCAGAGCCTGATGTGGGGCTTGATCCCACAACCCTGGAATCATGACCTGAGCCAAAATCAAGAGTCGGACACTCAACTGACTGAGACACCCAGGCGCCCCCCACCCCAAGGGTTCTTCTTTATCCAATCTGATGCTATGTTAGTTTCCCATTAACTAGTAACTGTGTCACCTACACGTGGAGTCTTGTGGTGGAATTCAAGGTTAAGATTTTCCTATTTACTCCTCAGAGATATTTTCCTTTCTCAAAATATTTTAAAAAGGATTATTTAAATTACGTGGTGGTCACAATAGGGTTGAGTGTTTTTAATCATTATGTACATTTCTGAAAATGTTGGCCCAGCATTTTTTCTTTAATCTGAAATAATTAAAGATTAATAGTAAATTACAATAATAGTACAGAGAAATCCCCTTCACCCAGTGTGCTCCAATAATAACACCTTAAATAGCTAGAGTACAATATCCAAACCAGGAAAATTACATGGGTACAATCCACAGAGCTTATCAAATTTCACATTTTACATGCACTCACATGTGTGTGTGTATTTGTACATGTATAAAACTATAGAATTTTATCATCTGAAGAGATTCATATCCCAGCATCTTTTTCTTAGAGTTGCTATCCTCTTTCAGAATTTAATTTATCCTCTTTCAGATATTCGGGGGCACCTGGGTGACTCAGTTGGTTGAGCATCAGACTCTTGCTCTCGGCTTAGGTCATGATCTCACAGTTGTGAGAAAGAGCTCCCATGTGAGCTTTGGGCTGGGCATGGAGTCTGCTTGGGAGTCTGTTTCTCTTTCTCTCTCTCTCTCTCTCTCTCTCTCTCTCTCTCTCTCTCCCCCTCCCACCCTCCCTCCCCCTATACCCTTCCCCTGCTCATGCTTTCTCTCTCTCAAAAAAAACCCCATAATATTCATAATATGATCTCTGTTTCAATCATGGCTATAATTCTGATAGCTTCACTTAGTTTAGTTTAACAGATAGAAAACAGCATTTATAGATTTCCTTAGTAGGTGATTGTGGGCAAACTAAGATTAAATTGAATTTTCCTAACATTTGCTGAAAACTTAGGTGCCAGGCACAGTGTGAGGATAGTGCAAGACAAAAAAAGAAGACATGGTTGTACCTCCAGGACTTAAAGCCAGCTGGGAAGATACACTTATACATAAATACTAAGCACTGATAAACTTGGACGTAGTTTCCCAAAACACTATAACTCTTTCCAAAAGCAAATGCCAGCCATTATTCTAAGACATGCATAAAAGATTCCTGGTTAAGAGCAAAACAACTCTTCTCTCTAGGTCTGGACTAGATGGCTACTAGATGAGGTGTTGGCTATGTGCAACTTGTTAACATGGAAATGTTTTCTTGCAAGAAATTCTGACTTTTAAGGGCTTACAAAGCAGAGACATTCAAAGTGAACATGGCTTTGTAAAACAGCATCATTTAACACTCTGATTATAAAATATATTCACTCCAGTCTTGGCTCAGAACATACAAGACATAATGTTTTTTGACCTTTGATGTAGCTAGGGAAGCAGTCATGCTAAATACTGGGGTTTTTTTTGGTTTTGTTTTTTTGTTTTTTGGGTTTTTTTTGCTTGTTGATAGAAGATTTCGTTATTGTTTTTAACCACAATGGTTGTCCAATGAGGAATTTAAAATTTTGAAAGAACAGTAATTAAACTCATATTCCTGAACAGATACCAAACTGTAAAATTAACCATATGGACAGCATTAGTTCACAAAGTGTTCAGATTCAAAGCAGAGTAATTTTTCTCAAAATGAAGTCCATAGGAGGACTCTGTGAGGGAAGCAAGAGACAGAAGATGCAGTCAGACCTTTTTGGAACCTGATGTCACATTGATACTAGTCATGAGAACATACCAGGCACACCAAAATCTTTTCCCCAATTATCTTTCTCCTTTCCACCTGTCCTCTGCTCCCACTCACTGCTTATGAGAGATCAGAGAGCAAGAAAGAACCAAAAGAAAATATTTTGCCTGCTCTCTCTCTTCCAAAAGTAGTAAAATTATTATATTTTGTTTTGTTATTAGATGACAAAGACACAGAGAAGCCCCTAGGAGAATGTCCAAATGAAAAACATGAGAATAAGAATATGTTAATTTAAAGTAATTATAAACAGGGGTGCCTTGCTGGCTCAGCTGGTTCAGCAACCAACTTCAGTTCAGGTCATGATCTCATGGTCTGTAGGTTTAAGCCCCATATTGGGCTCTGTGCTGGCAGCTTGGGGCCTGGAGCCTGCTTCGGAATCTGTCTCTCTCTCTTTCTCTCTCTCTCTCTCTGCCTTTCCCCCACTTGTACTCTGTCTCTCTCTCAAAAAATAAACATTAAAACAAATTTAAAAATTAAATAAAATAATTATAAATCTAACTTTCAAACTTAAGCTAGTGAATACAATAGTTTTCTTTAGATTATAGACATAACTAAGTGCTGAATGTGATCAAAATTATTTTGCTTGCTCAACTTTTATACTCCCATGCGAACTCTATCAATAAAAAATTATTAGCACCCAAGATGAGAAAGTTGGAACATTTTCCAGCTCCTCCTGAATCTAGTATTACAGGTAGAATTTTATTACAAGTAATATGAATTCTGTGCCTTTCAGAAATACATATAAAATGTAACTATAAGAATATATTCCAAAGTGACTTGCATACAATGGATTTTCTCCATTTGTTACACAATCTATAGTTATTAATGCAAAAAGCCACACAGGAAAGAAGGTGACAAGTTGACCCACTTAACTAAGTCTCTAAGTACTCAAGGCTATATATTGCCTCTCTGTTTTATATCTTGTTTATATGTTATACAAAAGCTGCCATTTCACACAGAAATAGCTACCACATACAAATAAGTTCACTATGCTGTTCAGAGTCTTTCAACCGGGCAACACTGATGAATGTAAAATTTTCATTAACAGTAAAGTCTATGTATTGTCCTTTGTATATGAAAATGATAAACTGATACACCATTTTTATAGTTACACCTCAGAGATATTGCAGATTGGGTTCCAGACCACCAGAATAAAGCAAATACCACAATCAAGCAAATCAAGTGAATTTTTTGGCTTCCCAGGGCATATGAAAGTTATTTCTACTGTACTGTATACTATTAAGTGTACAATAGTACTATATCTAAAAAGAAAACAATGTACATGCCTTAATTAAAAATATTTATTGGAGGGTGCCTGGATGGCTCAGTCAGTTGAGCATCCGACTCTTGATTTTGGCTCAGGTCATGATACCATGGTTGTGGGAATGAGCCCCATGTTGGGATCCATGCTGAATGTGGAGCCTGCTTAAAATTCTCTCTCCCTCTGCCCCTTTCCCCTGCTTGTGCATGTGCTCTCTCTAAAATAAAGAATAAAATAAAATAAATTTAAAAATTTTTTTAAAAACAAAAATATTTCTAGAAGATGCTAACTATCATCTGAGCTCTCAGCAAGTGAATCTTTTTGGTGGTAGAGGGTCTTGCCTTGATGTTGATAGCTGTTGACTACTCAGGGTGGTGGCTGCTGAACGTGGAGGTAGCTATAGCAATTTCTTTTTTAAAAAAAATTTTTTTTTAATGTTTATTTATTTTTGAGACAGAGAGAGACAGAGCATGAACAGGGGAGGGTCAGAGAGAGGGAGACACAGAATCTGAAACAGGCTCCAGGCTCTGAGCTGTCAGCACAGAGCCCGACGCGGGGCTCGAACTCACAGACCGAGAAATCATGACCTGAGCCGAAGTCGGCCGCTTAACCTTAACCGACTGAGCCACCCAGGCGCCCCTATAGCAATTTCTTACAATAAGACAACAATGCAGTTTGCCACACTGATTGACTATTCCTTTTACAAGTGATTTCTCTGTTCCATGTGATACCTTTTTTTAATGTTTATTATTTATTTTTGAGAGAGAGAGCGAGCGAGCACGTGTGTGCACAAGTGGGGGAGGGGCAGAAAAAGAGACGGAGACAGAATCTGAAGCAGGCTCCAGGCTCTGAGCTGTCAGCACAGAGCCTGATATGGGGCTCAAACTCACAAACTATGAGATCATGACCTGAGCCTAAATCGGATGCTTAACCAACTGAGCTACTCAGGACTTCTTTCAAAACTGGAGTCCATCCTCTCAAACCCTGCCACAGCTTCATCAACCAAGTTTATGGAATATTCTAAATTCTTTGTTTTCATTTCAACAATCTTCACAGCATTCTTCACCAGAAGTAGCTTCCATCTTAAGAAACCACTTTTCTTTGCTCATCCATAAGAAGTCACTCATCTATTACAGTTTTATCATGAGATTGCAGCCATTCAGTCATGTTTTCAGGCTCCATGTATAATGCTAGTTCTCCTGCTATTTCCATCACATCTCCAGTTACTTCCTCTACTGAAAGTCTTAAACCCTTCAAAGTCATCGATGAGGGTTGGAATCAACTTCTTCCAGACTCCTGTTCATGGTAACATTTTGACCTCTTCCCATGAATCATCAGTATTATTCATGGCATCCAGAATGGTAAATCCTTTCCAGAAAGTTTTCAATTTAGTTTGTCCAGATACACCAGAGGAATCATCATCTATAGCAGCTATCGCCTTATAAGACATATTTCTTAAACATTAAGACTTGAAAATTGAAATGACTTCTTGATTCACGGGCTGCACAATGGATACTGTATTAGCAAGCATGAAAACATTAATCTCATTGTACATCTCCAACAGAGATCTTGGGTGACCATGTCCATTGTCCATGAGCAGTCATATTTTGAAAGGAATCTTTTTTTCTGAGTGGTAGATCCTAATAGGGGGCTTAAAATATTCAGTAAACCATGTTTTAAACAGATATGCTGTCATCTGGGCATTGCTATTCCATTTACAGAATACAGGCAGAGTAGACTTAGCATTCTTTAAGAGCCCTTAGATATTCAGAATGGTAAATGAGCACTACTTTCAACTTCAAATCACCGGCTGCAGTAGCTTCTTCTTTTTTATTTGATTTGATTTTTTTAGAGGAGAGAGCACGAGGGAGCACAAGTGGGGGAGAGGGGCGGAAGGGGGTAAGGGAGAGGGAGGGAGGGAGAAGGGGAGAGAGAGAGAGAGAGAGAGAGAGAGAGAGAGAGAGAGAGAGAGAATGAATCTTAAGCAGGCTTCATGGAGCCTGACACGGGACTTGATCCCACAACCTTGGGATCATGACTTGAGCCAAAATCAAGAGTCAGATGCTTGCTCAGCTGACTGAGCTACCTAGGCACCCCTGCAAAAACTTCCAACAAGAGAGTCAACCTGCCCTTTGAACCTCTGAAGCTAGACATTGACTTTTCTTCTCTAGCTATGAAAACCCTAAATGGCTCTTCTTCCAATAGAAAGCTGTTCCTTCTACATTGAAAATCTGTTGTTTAGTGTAGTAGCCACCTTCAGAAGCTAGATCTTCTGGATAACTTGCTGCAGCTTCTATATCAGCACTTGCTTCACCTTGTACTTTTATGTCATGATGAGGGCTTCTTTCCTTAAGCCTCATGAACCAAACTCTGCTAGCTTCAAACTCTTCTTTGGAAACTTCCTCACCTCTCTCAGCCTTCACAGAATTGAAAAGAGTTAGGGCCTTGCTCTGGATTAGGCATTGGCTTAAGGGAACGCTATGGCTGGCTTGATCTTCTTTTCAGACCACTAAATCTTTCTCCATATCAGTAATAAGGCTGTTTTGCTTTCTAATCAGTCATGTGTTCACTGGAGTAGCATTTCTAATTTCCTTCAAGAACTTTTCCTTTGCAATCACTACTTGGCTAACTGTTCAGCACAAAAGGTCTGGCTTTCAGCCTATCTTGGCTTTTGACATACCTTCCCCACTAAGCTGGGTCATTTCCAACTTCTGATTTAAAGTGAGAGATGTGCAACTCTTCCTTTCACCTGAACACTGACAGGCCATCATAGGGTTACTAGTTGACCTAATTTCAGTATTGTTGTGTCTCAGGGGATAGGGAAGCTCAAGCAGAAGGAGAGACAGGGAATGGCTGGTCGGTGGAGCAGTCAGAACACACATAACATTTATGGATTAAGTTTACTATGTTACATGGGTATGTTTCATGGTACCCCAAGACAATTACAGTTGTAACATCAAAGATCACTGATTACAGATCACTATATAACAATAACGAAAAAGTACGCAATATCTCACAATTATCAAAATGTGACACAGAGACACAAAATAAGTAAATGCTGTTGGAAATTGGTGCTGATGGACTTGCTCAATGCAGGGTTGCCACAAACCTTCAATTTGTAAAAAATGCAGTATCTGCAAAGTGCAATAAAGCAAAGTGGAATGAAATGACATATGCCTGGTTTAATCTATGGGTGGCTTCATTTATGTCTTCAGTGGTAGTGATTATCTTGCATTAAGCTATATTAAGTTCTCCCTGAGAGCAAAAGAATCTTCTGAAATACAGTTGGTTGGGGCCAGGGGTGCAATTTGTGGTAAACTTAGTCAATCCTTATAAGGCCTTATTAATGGAAACCCTAAGGAAATGATTCACTGACCACAGATAAAATGGAGCCAATAATCTTCACCAACTGTTGTTCCCTAGCATATTAACATACGATATTATAGCCCTAAGCCCTCAACAGATACATTACCTAGCTGGACACTTCCTTCTGGTCAACAAATTAGTTATAGGATTTACATAATTTCAACTATCAGCAGTTCTATATACCAGATGAATCACAGCAGGAACAGTAAAATCTATTCAACCATACACAAATCTAAAACTCTAATGAAGTATGTTCTTCCAGATGGGAACACACACAAACACACACACACACACACACACACACACACACACACACACACAGTCCTCATCAGTCAGTCACCACATTTCTCAGGATGTATTAAAATAATATCATTCTAGGACCTTCCATACTCATATACAATATCCTCAAAGCTACAGTAAGTGAAGACAAAGACTAAATGAGAGAGAAGGATTAGCCCACAGAACTCCCAAAGATGATTACCTGGTAGTCTGGTTTTGTAAAATAATCCAAAGAAGAGATGTGGTCCAAAAAGATGCTGAATTCTGGAGGGAGATGTTTCAACATAAGCCTGTGGTCATACCTCTCCTTAATAGAGCCTACTTGCTCCTGGGAAGTAAAGAGAACAGGAACTAAAGTCAATTTCTCTTGGCAGCTACACATTAACAGCCTCTCAGTAATAGTCTCAAGGGTATGTACTAGGGAATGAGATAGTGGGTAATTAAGTATAAAGCAAGAATTGAGCTCTTACTAATAGCTTAATGCACAATGCCTTAGTGGGAGAGGGGAGGATAATCAAAAGGGTAACAGAGTTCTGCATCAGTGAATTGACAGTTCGCCAAAAAAGAGTTATCTAGAGTTAAAGAGTTAAATCTAGTCTACTTTTCTTTACCAACACATTTGTTCACAGTTTTCAAATCAAACAATATAATGTAACAATTAAAATTTAAAAACTTACTTGACTTATAAAAATGAATACGGGAGAAGTAGTGAAAAGAGGGAAAGCTAGAAATCAAATCAGAAGTGATGATTTAATAGATACTCAAAGGAGTATCTATTCTCAATGTACACAGAAAAAAAATCCTAACATTAGATCTTTAATAACAGCTTAATTTTAATTTTTATATGTAAGTATGTTCTCATCAATTATGGCTACCCAGGAGAAATTTTTATTCCTTCCCCTACTAAAACTGTTATTTCCATTTCCGGTTTCAAAATTACCTTGTCCTTTATTTTTCTCCAAGGCAGCTGACCAACCACAAACTCCACCAACATGTAGAATAAGGACCAAAGGTCATCATGTCTTCCCATTTCCTTCATAAGCCAAAGAGAATTCAGTCACAATACATTACCACTCCTTGTGAGTATATTACATTGTCTAAGGCCTTACCATTGTGTTTCATCTTATGAGGCTTAAAAATTTTAACGTATTTCCCATAAAATCTTCTGGTAAATATATCTACACAGCTATGTAACAATCTGCATAATAGAAATAGATATAATGAAATACTTTTTGGTATAAAGAACACCCCAAAACCCAGATATGCTGGAAATATAATTAACAGCCCGTTAATTAATAAATCAGTTCATTAAGAAGGGAAGGTGAAGGGCAAATTAGCATTTAGTGGGTATGGGGTTTCAGTGTTGCAAAATGAAAAAGTTCTAGAACTTTATTGCACACTAATGTGAATATACTTAACACTGCTGAATTATCCCTTAAAAATGGTTAATACGCTACACTGGTGAGCATAGCATAACACAGAGTTGTTGAATCACTATATTGTATACCTGAAACTAATGTAACATTGTGTGTCACCTATACTCAAATTAAAAAAATGGTTAACATGGTAAATTTAATGTGATATGTTCTTTACCATAATAATAATTAAAAAAAAGAATTAAAGCAAATTCTAGGAGCCAAAATTAAAAGAAAGCTGGAAATAAGAAAAGCAAGCTGATGCTGAAACTTTGCCTTTGGGAACATCTGTTACAGGTTTTATCAACCAGGGTTTTAACAATCAGGAAGGGAACAGGTATAAAAGTACTGATACTACACAAGACGGAAGCTATAACTGAGACACTTTCCCCTAGGCCCTCACCATATAGCTCCGACCCTCAAAGGGCTATCTTTAGTTCAATATTTGGTACGTACATTTTACAGCAATAACTTTTTTTTTCTGTAAAATTTAACCACTATCAAAGGGATAAAGTTAGTGGTTAAAAAAAACTACCCTGAAAATTTGTTACCATAGTCCTGCCCCTCACTCAGATTTGGGGTTTAAATTTATACCACATGTGTGGTCTGGGAAACCAAGTCCAGAAATTAACTGTTTTCTGGGTAATCCCACCCTGTGGTAATGACAGATGAAAATGAAAATCCTGTCATGGGGCGCCTGGGTGGCGCAGTCGGTTAAGCGTCCGACTTCAGCCAGGTCACGATCTCGCGGTCTGTGAGTTCGAGCCCCGCGTCAGGCTCTGGGCTGATGGCTCGGAGCCTGGAGCCTGTTTCCGATTCTGTGTCTCCCTCTCTCTCTGCCCCTCCCCCGTTCATGCTCTGTCTCTCTCTGTCCCAAAAATAAATAAAAAAAAAAACGTTGAAAAAAAAAAATTTAAAAAAAAAAAAAAAAGAAAATCCTGTCAACATTAAAGAACCCATAAATTCAGGCTTCACAGAAGTCCTATAAAGTCCCTAAAATATAAGCTCATTATTCACAAGTACAAAATACATTAGAAAGCAGGCTATCATAAGCTAATGACAAGATAAATTACAGAGCAGAATTAGATATCCAAGAATTTCAGATATGGAATTATAGGATACAGAATATGAAATAAGAATGTTTAGGGGGCCTGGGTGGCTCAGTTGGTTAAGTGTCCAATTTCAGTTCAGGTTATGATTTCACAGTTTGTGAGTTCAAGCCGTGTGTCGGGCTCTGTGCTGACAGCTCAGAGTCTGGTGCCTGCTTTGGATTCTGTGTCTCCCTCTCTGTCTGTCTCATGCTCTGTCTCTGTCTCTCAAAAATAAATAAACATTAAAAAAAATTTTTTTTAAGAATTTTTAGAATGTTTAAGCTTTAAAAAAAAAGGGAATAAATGTCATCAGGAAGGAACCATATCCTACCCCAAAAAATAAAAAGACCTATTAGATTTGAAAAAAGACCAAAAAGAATATCTAGAAATTAAAAACTCAAGGGAAAGATTAAAAAGCTAATCAAAATCAGCAGAAAAAAAAATTAATGAACTGGAAGACAGATCTGAAGAAAGTATTTAGAAATGCAACCCAGAGGCACAAATAGTTAGATCTGAGAGTGAACCTAAAAGACATGGAGGGCAAAACAAGAAGATCTAACAAATATATCAATTTGAGATATGAAAAACGAGGGTACAGAAAGAAAGAGAAAGAGGCAATATTTAAAGAAGAAATGTCTGAGGTTCTTCCAAAATCGATGAAAGACATGAATGCTCAGATTTAGGAAGCACAACAAATCCCAAACAGAATAATAATTATTTTTAATGTTTGTTTATTTTTGAGAGAGCGCAAGCCAGGGGTGGGCAGAGGTGGGGGTGGGGGGCAGAGGATCCCAAGCAGGCTCTGCGCTGAGAGCAGCAAGCCCAATGTGAGGCTTGAACTCATGAACTGCAAGATTATGATCTGAGTTTAAGTCAGATGCTCAACTGACTGAGATACCCACGCACCCTGCAAACAGAATAATTATAAAGAAATCCACATACAGGCACAAAAGAACATATCTGTAGAATAGCAAAGACAAAGAGAAGATATCCAAAATAGTCAAAGAAAAATGACAAACTAAATACAAAATAACAAAAATTAAATGGACAAAGATCTTCTCAATAGAAACCACAGAATCAGAAGACAGTAAAATAATTTCTTCAAATTAATGAGATACTACAAATATTAATAATGGATTGAAATGTAGAACAATGTAGTGAACAGAGTTCATGTATTTTGAAAAGTTGTATATTGTCTGAGAATTATTCATGTTAAAAGTTTAAGATCAAGGTACCAAAAAAAAAAAAAAAAAAAACCCAAAAGAAATGGAGTGCATTATGCTTAGAAATTATCAAGATCACAGAATAGGGAAGAAAGAAGTATATTAGAATTATCTGAGCAGTCTTTTAAAATTAGACCAGCATCTCTGAAAGTTCCACTAGTTGCACTCCTGTATCACCACATAAACTAACAACCACTGTGAAGCTCTGTAAAGGATTCTACATCTCAGGTGTCTTGGGAGCAGAAAAGAAGGTTAAGAACTGCTGATATATATAATCAAATTCCTTTACCAAGGTCAGATGAAAAACAAGTAATATGCAGGTTAACAGAGTTAACTGTTAGAGCACTCTATACTAGAAAAGCTTTTTAAAAGAAATTTGTACAAATTAAAAAAAGTAAAAATATATAATCTCTTTCTACTAGCTTCTTTGGAAATGCATATGTAGTTATAATGATCTCTGGAAATGTTTATGCTTATCTCAGAAAGACTGTCTTATCTCAAAGATTCTAATGTTGACCAAATTTTTACACAGAATTAATTAGAAAGCCTAGTAATTCTAAAGGATTTTAAGAATATATCTTTTCAAGGCAGAATAGTTGACCAGATGCCATATTAATACAACACTGAATCAAACCAAATGAGCTGACAGCCTTGGCAGGGTGCTACCTTATGCACTGATAAAAATACTTTTCCTATTTTCAGTTTATAATCATATTATAAGAAACCAAATTAAATTAACTAGAGCACAGCATATAAGACCACAGCATACTCTTCTTACTATAGTTAGCATTAGTCAAATTTTCAATAAGGCAACTCTGGCTTCACAGAACAAGAATAAAGTAATAAAAGGTCAAGAAAAGATTTTTTTTTAATGTTAATTTATTTTTGAGACAGAGAGAGACAGAACAAGAGTGGGGGAGGGGCAGAGAGAGAGGGAGACATAGAATCTGAAGCAGGCTCCAGGCTCTGAGCTGTCAGCATAGAGCTCGACATGGGGCTTGACCTCATGAACTGTGAAATCATGACCTGAGTCGAAGTCAGACGCTTAACTGACTGAGCCACCCAGGCGCCCCAAAAGATTTCTCTTTTATCAAGGAATCACTTGTTAAATGCCTCAGCTTCATCCAGACAAGTTCAAGGATTCAGATTCCATAAAATAAACACCTTTCCCACTCATAATTAAGATTCAGAAAAAGAAAAAAAAAAATCAAAAGAACAAAAGGAGCAAAGTAAAAAAGAGACTTTAAAATTTTAATCTAAAAGGTATAATTTACTAAGATGCAAATTTTAAAGTTATCTCTGTTTGAGAGATCTTCATGAAAAGAAAAGGTTTAATGGAGAGGGGATATCACAGATTAAATGCGTACTGCAGGTACAATGCTGACTCCTATATTTCATTAGGTATTGAGAGTATGATATTCCCAAATAACTTCTTAAGATTAGAACACAGATAATTTATTTCTTCAAAATTCTATATTCAACCTGTTAACACTTACTTATACCTAATTAAGGACATAAGATTCCCTACACACACACACACACACACACACACACACACACACACACAGAGCTATTATCTTTTCCAACAAATCCAATTTTATTTTTATGTAGCTGCGAGCATCTACTATCTACTCTACACACCACCACACATTAGTATTACTAACACATTACCCTTTGCTTCCAAGTACCTTCCACACTTGTGTACTCTAATATAAAAAAGTCAATCTGATTCAAGCCATCAGCATGCTTATGCAGACATGACTCTAAGTTCATATACCTACCCTGTTTCGGTGAGCATTTATTGACGCATAACGAACTGTCCCTCGAAAGCCTGCCACAGCTCGAGGCTACAACAAAATGAAGTAAAGAATAATAAAATGAGCTTCAAATAACAAAAGACTCACACACTTGAGCACATGAAGTAGATGGGAGAAACGCGCATTACTGTCACAATAAAATACTACTTAAATTTCTAATTTTTTATTTTGAAATTACAGAAAATTAGAGAATATCTCTAAATCATGTTAAAAACTAACATTTTAGTGATCAGTGAGCCCATTTTTTTTCTACCTACATTTTAAAATACAGTAGCATTTATGATAAATAAATTCTGTACATTAGAAAACACTTGGGGCGCCTGGGTGGCTCAGTAGGTTAAGTGTCTGGCTCTTGATTCTGGCACAGGTCAGAATCTCATGGTTCATGAGATTAAGCCCCAAATCAGACTCTGCTGACAGTGCAGAGCCTGCGTGGGATTTTCTCTCTCCCTGTCTATCTGCCCTTTCCCTGCCTGTGCTCTCTCACTCTCTCTTCCCCCCTCCTCAAAATAAATAAACATTTTTTAAAAACAAAAAAGAAAGAACACTAAATGCCTTCACATATCCAGAATCATGCTAAGCTGGTTACATTTAAGTACAGTAAGACCACAAGGAATCTCTAAGTAAAGATGCCAACCTCTTCATGTCTTGGCTATTTCATTCAAACTCAATTCAAAAATGATGGCAACTTATATCCCTCTTTAAATATATAATTCATACATTCATAAATCAAGTTATTGGGTAACTATTACATGCTAGGTACTGGGAATAAAGCCAAACATGAATAATACATGATCTCAGTTCTCAGAGAGCTCAAATTAGAATACTAAGTCCAAACTCTTATTCAGCCTACAAGATTTCCATGATTTGGCATTGGCCCCATTCCAAAATGGATTCAGTTATGGTTTATGCTACAACCAACTGTGTTTCTAGCGTCTTCTGCTACTCACTCCAGCTGGAAAGCCATCTCTTCACATGCCTCCAATGGTTAGCTCTTCTACTTCACATTAGGCTCTCTGCTGAAATGTTACCTCCTCAGAGAAGTACCCCTTAATTATCCTAATCTAAAATACTACCCCTCCCCCCCTTCAATGCCACTCCACCCTTTTTTACTGTTTTTATTTTTTTAACATAATACCTTTCAATACCTAAAATTAATTTTATTTATATTTTTACTTATTTGTTCACTGCCTGTCTTCTTCCACTGCAATATAAACTGTGATAGCAAGGTCTTAGTCTTGCTCATTTCACAGACATAGAAACAGGCTCTGAGAGGTTAACTAAACTTATGTGAGGACACAGAATTAGTAAGTGATAAAACCAGACATCAACCAACGTCTTTTGATTTGAAATCATACATTGTTTCCACTCTACTGCTTCACAAGGATCAAATCAATACCCTAAAGATTCATGGATGGCACCATAACTCAATATGAAAACTTGACAAACGTGAAAACGTTCACAGCCAATAATTTTCATTAGTAGACTTTTCTTTCCCAGTAACTTCAAATTACCCTCAATTAAGATGTATTACTTTTATAGCCAGAAAAAGACTATAATAAATGTTGTTTTTATTTACTTATTTACTTATTTATTTATTTATTTATTTATTTTTAATGTTTATTTATTTTTGAGAGAGAGACAGACAGACAGACCATGAGTGGGGTAAGGGCAGAGAGAGACACACACACACAGAATCTGAAGCAGGCTCCA
Source organism: Panthera onca (assembly GCF_046562875.1). Lineage (NCBI taxonomy): Eukaryota > Metazoa > Chordata > Mammalia > Carnivora > Felidae > Panthera > Panthera onca. The sequence goes on along the minus strand of NC_138344.1, from coordinate 60,282,069 downwards.
GGCTCCATGCTGTCAGCACAGAGCCCAATGTGGGACTCAAACTCACAAACTGAGATCATGACCTGAGCCAAAGTCAGACACTCAACCGACTGAGCCACCCAGACGCCCCAATAAATGTTATTTTTAAAATCTTGTTACCAGAATCATTCCGGTCATACGCTAAAAGATAATCATTCTACACGTTCTTCCTTCATTTACTCATTTTTGTAATCTGTTCAAATAGTTTTCTGTATATCCCTTCTTTCATGAAATTCTGTCTTCCCTTTTTTAAGAATTTCATTTTTTTTTTAACGTTTATTTATTTCTGAGAGAGAGACAGAGTGTGCATGCAGGGGAGGGGCAGAGAGAGAGGGAGACACAGAATCCGAAGCAGGCTCTGGGCTCTGAGCTGTCAGCCCAAAGCCTGACATGGGGCTCGAACTAATGAATAGTGAGATCACGACCTGAGCCGAAGTCAGATGCTCAATTTGACTGAGCCACCCAGGTGTCCCTGACTTCATTTTTAAGTAAACTCTGTAACCAACATGGAGATTGAACTCACAACCTCAAGATCAAGAGTCACATGCTGACTCTCTTGACCAAGCGCCCCTCTCTTCCCTTTTTAATTACTCCTTTTTGTTTTTTTCTTAAGCTGTAAATATTTTAAAAATAGTCTTTGTATTTATTTTTTTTAAGTTTTTTTTTTTCTTAACGTTTATTTATTTTTGAGACAGAGAGAGAACAGAGCATGAATAGGGGAGGGTCAGAGTGACAGGGAGACACAGAATCCGAAGCAGGCTCCAGGCTCTGAGCTATCAGCACAGAGACCGACATGGGGCTCGAACTCACGAGCTGTGAGATCATGACCTGAACTGAAGTTGGACGCTTAACCGACTGAGCCACCCAGGCGCCCCTGTATTTATAACAATTTCGGCAATCAAAAGTTCCTGCAATATATTTAGATCTCCTTTCTTTTCTTAGCTGCCATTCATTGACAATCATAGTCGGTAGATCTCAATATTTTCCTAAGACATTCATGACTGACAGGAATATTTAATATTCTCAATTTGATGGAACTCTGAGGTCAGAGATTCCTTTTCTAAACAAAGAATGTGTAGGATTATATATGAAAGCCTACCATCAATCTTTTTCACTAAATAACATTTCACTGGCTATACTTTTATTCATTACCTGACAAGAGCCTTCACTAACAAAAATATTTTTGTAGCACGTACTTTTGCCCAGTTATTTTAATTCCAGTAACTGTCAGGATAAAAATCCCCAGAGTTATTACCACACTCTGCAGTCCAGTCCACAGTTAATCAGACATCTAGATGTCCCCTAACAGATTCTAGCCAAGACAAACCCAGGGGATCCTTTCCAGTTAAGAGCACCCCTGACCTTGCTTCTGCCATGAAAAAGTGAGAGCTAAAGACAGATCAGCTGTATAGAAAGATCTTGATGTGACTCATCAAAGAATAATGCCAGGTCAAGAAAATTCAGCCACTTTATATAAAGCAGAAAAGACAACTCAACCCACCTGGGGAAAACAGTCATATATACAACTAATTCTAATTTAAAGCAGATTATAATGAACATCATTAGCAAAGTACAAAGAGCTATGAAAAAGCCTAAGAGTGGTAAGGATTAGTTCCATTTGGAGAAAGGGAAGAAAGAAAAGTCCCACTGAAGAAGAAAGTCTTAAGAATAAGGCAACATTTAATGGGGCCTTAAAATAGAGGATCTCTTCAAATTTCCCTAATTAACAGCAATTTGGCAATATCTATCAAAATTACAAATGCATGCATTCTCTTTGACAAAGCCATTTCACTTCTGGAAGTTTATTTTATAGATATACTTGCATATGTACAAAAATAACGGATGTAACACATTCGTTCACTACATTAATGTTTGTGATAGCAAAAGACTGCAAGCAACCCATATGTACATAAATCGTGGACTGATTAAATAAATTACAGTACATATTTAAAATGGAATATACTTTGCAACTGCAAAAAAAGAAGGAAGAAGTCCTATATCCTCACATGGGAATATGTCCTAGATATACTGTGGGGAAAAAAGACAAGTGTAAAATATACATCACGTTACCTTTTGACTCAAAAAGAGAAAAATGAGAATATACATTCATATTTATTATATATGCAAAAAGAAATTCTGGAAGAATACATTTAGGAAATAGTAACAATATAGCTACCTATATTGTTGGTTGGAAAGAGGGATAAGGGCAGTATAGAAAATGAGTACATTTGGGAGAGCAGAGGTAAAGTAGGAGATTTGTTTCATGGTTTACCTTTTAGTTTTTTTTGAGTCAGGTTTATTAAGGTATAATTTACACCGTTAAATCCAAACTTTAGGTATACACAGTTCTATGAGTTTTTAAAGATACACAGGCATGTAACTACCACTGAAGTCAAGCCATAGAGTATTTCTATCACCCCTAGAGTTCCCTTAAAGGCTGTAGTCAATCCCTTCCCCTCCATTCCCAGTCTCTGGCAACCTCTGATTTCTGTCCCTCACAAGCATTTAGAATCATCTTTTTAGGTTAACTGCTGGGTAGTAATGTCTTAACTGTGGTTTTAATGTGCATTTCTCTGATAACTAAAGATGTTCACCATTTGCTACTGTGTCTCTTCTTTGATGAAAGGTCTATACAAATCTTTTGCTCATGTTTATTCATTTACTATTGAGTTGTGAAAATTGTTTATAAGTCCTTTGTCAGATGTGTGTTCTGAAATATTTTTTCCTACTCTGTGACATGTCTTTTCATTTGCTTAATAGTGTCTTTCAAAAAAGAGCTTAACTTTGGGGCGCTTGGGTGGTTCAAATGGTTAAGTGGCTGACTTTGGCTCAGGTCATGATCTCGCAGTTCATGAGTTCGAGCCCTGCATCAGGCTCTGTGCTGACAGCTCAGAGCCTGGAGCCTGCTTCAGATTCTGTGTCTTCCTCTCTCTCTGCCCCTCCCCTGCTTGTGCTTTCTCTCTCAACGATAAATAACAAAACATTAAAAAAAGGGGGGGTTAACTTTGATGAATTTTTACCTTATTTTTGTACCATATAAATACATTATCTCTTAAAAATTATATTTAAAAAATCCTTTTTCTAAAAAAAATATGTAAATCTTCATGAATTTACATGTTATCCTTGCACAGGGGCCATGTTAATCTTCTCTGTATCATTCCAGTTATAGTATATGTGCTGCCAAAGCAGGCATTATTTACATCTTGAAAGAAAAAAGTGAGAGTGGTTAACAACCTAAAAGCATATTTGATTAAAATAAATACCTAGATATTTGGATGAAAGTGAAAATGAAAATGAAAAAGAAAAAGTTGGACGTTGAAAATCTGAAAACCTTACAACAGGAAGAAGGAAAAGCATTTTAAGTAAAAAGAACACTGTGAACAATGCAAAATGGGAGCAAAGTACTGTGTGTGTCAGGCAAAGTGTCTGATATGGCTGGAGCAAATGGTGAGAGAAAATAATGGAATATAGGTTGGAATCAGGCTAAGGATGGCCTTGAATGCCATATTAAGGTTTTTGGTTTATAACATGCAGGCAAATGGAATTCATAAAAAATTTTAAGTAGGGACGGGACATGATCAAGAAAGTTCTTGGGATGTATACTCTGTTGGAGGTAAAAATAACAGACTGGAAGGAGGAGGTGGGGAGACCAACAAGGAAACTCTTTTAATAATCCAAACAAAGAAACCACAAGAGTACTACAAGCACAGAGCAATGTGAATGTGAAGGAGGGAATGAACGTCAGAGACAAAATGAGCTCCGGGGAGAATAAATCTAGAAGGAGAAGGGAAGAACTGGAGAAATGAGCCCAGACCTATTGCTAACCAAAGGGAAGAGATCAGAGAGTGGGTGGAAAGCATGGAGAACTGTGTAATATAGCCCCCAATGGAAGTAAGAAAATAGCTGAAATTGTGGGGTGCTAACAGAGAAATAGACTCTTAAAAATTTTGTTAAGTAGGTCACTATAACCCTAGGCACTAGAAGTTTCAACTGAATAGCAGAAAGGAAGCAGGAAAAGAAAACAAGCCATTGCAAGAGTTGAGATACAAAGGATCAACATGAGACCCAGATGGAGTGAGGAAATTAAGGCATACTTCAAATCAGGAAGAAACAATAATGAACATGACGATTCAAATTATTAAGTAAACAAAAGTTCAACTCTGAAGCTGTATGGAACAGAATACTGTAAATGTACGCAGCTCAGGACTTCTATGTGCCTCACACATCCCTATTCAATGTAACTAATACATCTCAAAGTTAAATAGTAGAGTTAAATAGTAGAGGGTCTCAAAAGCAACCACATAAACAACTCACTAGTAGTGCAACAGAGACTATACATCATTCCCATTGTAATGCATTCTGATGGTCCTATACTAAGGATACTATTACTAAGTATGGTAAATAATTTATATTTATGTTTTGAGGGAATTTCCTTGTGGTGATGGAATAGTTTTGTATCCTAGACTGTATACGTGTATCTATGGATACAATAGATTGTATACAATAGATTATAGATATAATAGATTGTGTCCACATATTGTGTATTGTATCCATAGACTGTGGTGTTGGGTGTGCAAATCTATACATGTGATAAAGTTTCACTTACACTCTTCCCTCATGTAAAAAAAAAAAATAGTGAAAGCTGACTCAGGTCAGGTCTGCACTTAAGCTGATAATCGTATACCATTATCTCCTTCCTAGTTTGTACAACGTACTACAATTATGTAAGATATTATCACCAGGAGAAACTAGGTGAAGGCCATATGACAACTGTACTATTTTACAATAGCTCCCTGAATCTGCTCCATACTCCAAAACAAGTACTGTCAGGTCTACAAAAGAGAGAAGATTTAATACAAATTTTAGAATGGAGGTTATGTGTAGAGCTGCAATGGCCAATTAAATAGCAACCTAAAACTAAACAAAATTTAAGGGGCACCTGGGTGGCTCAGTCCATTGAGGTCTGACTCTTGATTTCAGCTCAGGTCACGATCCCAGGGTTATGCGATGATTGGGCCCTGTGTCAAACTCCTTGTTGATCATGGAGCCTACTTAAGATTCTCTCTCTCTCTCTGATTCTCTCTCTCTCTGTCCCTCTCTCTCTCTCCCTCCCTCCCTCTCTCTCAACTCCCTCCCTCTCTCCCCCTCATCCCTCTCCCCCATTCTGTCTCTCTCAAATAAAAAACAACACAGAGAGAAAACAAATAAATGAAATTTAAAATTCAGTCCCTCACTTGCTCTGGCCACATTTCAAGTGCTCAAAAGCGCCATGTAGCGTGGCTACCATATTAGTATAGATGCAGAACATTTCCATCCTCGCAGTAGCTTCAATTAGACCATACTGCTTGAGGGAAAAAAAGGGGTGGGATGTAAGGTGGTAATAAGATATTTCTTAACATAGATGGAGGCCACAGATGTTTTAATATTCTTCCTTAAAATTTTTATGTTTTTTTTTTTTTTACATTCTTCTGGAACACATATGGCAAGACAAAATCAAAATATTGATTTTTGCAGATAACATGACAGCATACCTAGAAAATCTAAGTGTTTCAACTTAAGCTTCTTAAAAGGAATGAATAAATTAAACAAAATTGTACTACATGAAACAAATCTACAAAAGCAACTTTTGTGTTTTTTTTGTTTTTTTTTTTTTTATTTTTTTTATTTTTTAATATATGAAATTTACTGTCAAATTGGTTTCCATACAACACCCAGTGCTCATCCCAAAAGGTGCCCTCCTCAATACCCATCACCCACCCTGCCCTCCCTCCCACCCTGCCCTCCCTCCCACCCCCCATCAACCCTCAGTTTGTTCTCAGTTTTTAACAGTCTCTTATGCTTTGGCTCTCTCCCACTCTAACCTTTTTTTTTTTTTCCTTCCCCTCCCCCATGGGTTTCTGTTACGTTTCTCAGGATCCACATAAGAGTGAAACCATATGGTATCTGTCTTTCTCTGTATGGCTTATTTCACTTAGCATCACACTCTCCAGTTCCATCCATGTTGCTACAAAAGGCCATATTTCATTTTTTCTCATTGCCACGTAGTATTCCATTGATTTGATATTAGTGGAACAATATGAGAAAATGATTTCAATCATAATCATGATCCAAAAAGTATGAAATTAATTTTATTTGAGACTTAAAGAAAACTATGAAAATCTTACTGAAATCTTAAAAGGAACCAGCTAGTGATATGTAAATAAAGGGAAAGTTCATTCCTCACACAGCCTGAACTATGTTCACCCACAATAACGTTCTCTCAGCTCTCTCCTCTTGCTCTTTCACAGGGCAAACCAGATCCTCACCCAGGTTAAAACCAACTCTCAGACTAACCTGTAAATCTAAACAAGCAATTAAAGGTGTCTGGAGAAAAACAAACAACTGTCCTGACAACCTCCCCTTAAATTGCCGTGATGCTCAAATGAGCTTTCAGCACAGGCCAGCAATCTATTTTGCTGATGCTAGTTTCCCTCTCTCCCTTTCCATGGTAACTATTATTTCACTTGTCCTCTTCTCTCCTCAAACTCCAACACCATTCTGCACTCCCAGCAAAAGGCCTTGCCTCTTTCTGCACTGAGAAAATAAAAGCAATGAGAGAACTTCAACTTCCCACCACCAAACCTAAATGCTTCCCTGTATCTGTCTCCACTTAATTCTGCCTTTTCTCAATTACAATGGATAAAGTGTTCTTGCTCTTAAAGAATGGGCTAACCCCATCATTTGTGTCCAGGTTCCTTTCCTTGATGGCTATGCAAGAATGTGGCTCCTTGAATTATTTTTCCTCTGTCCTACAATATCATTTTTTTTTCATGTCTCCTAGAGCATTACCATCAGTACACAAGCATGCTATAATAACTGCCATTAAAAAAAAAAAAAGGAATAAACTAAGGAAGGATTTTACTTCCCTTTCAGCCCCTTTCCTGTTTTACCACTCTTCTTTAAAAAAAAAAAAAAAAAAAAAAAAAAAAGAACCAGCTCTTCCCATAGCGGCCTAAGGTGATCTCTGACAACGGTTCACTATTCACTTGATCCAGAAAACTCTACACAATCATGCAAATCAAAAAGTACAAATCTTCATGTCCACTTTAAGAATACACGTGAAACTGCCCAGGCCATGAAGGGCACGCATATCCAAAAAGCCACCAAGTATCTCAAAGATGTCACTTTGCAGAAGTGATGTGTGCCATTCCATCACTATACTGGTGGAGTTGGTAGGTATGTCCAGGCCAAACAGTGGGGATGGACACAGGGTTGGTGGCCCAAAAAGAATGTGGAATTTTTACTGCACAGGCTTAAAAATGTGGAGAGTAATAGTGAACTTAAGGGTTTAGATGTAGATCCTCTAGCCATTGAACAAATCCAGGTGAACAAAGCCACCAAGATGTGGTGTAGAACTTACAGGGCTCACGGTCAGATTAACCCATATGTGAGCTCTCTCTGTCACACTGAGATAATCCTTACTGAAAAAGAGCAAATAGTTCCTAAACCAGAAAAGGTTTCACAGGAAAAAAAGCATTTCCCAGAAGAAACTGAGGAAATAAAAACTACGGCCCGGGAGTAAATTCTACGTAAAATAAATGCAAATAAAAGTAAAAACAAAAAAAAATTTAAAAATCTAAAAAAAATAAACTCCTCCAGAAAGTTGTCTATACTCCCTTTCTCTATTTCTCCCCAATCCTCTCTTTAACTCACTCCTCTATTAGGTTTTCATTGTTCTACAAAACTATTCTTATGAAAGTCACAAAAAGGTTTCATCTTGCCAATCCAGGTCAGTTCTCAGTTCCCACCTTACTTGACCTATCTGTAGCATCCGGGATAGGACAGCACCAGGTGGGCGATGACCACCTACATATATGAAGCACTTTCTTCACTTAACTCCCAAGATACCACACTGATTTTCCTCCCCCCCCCCCCCCAACGTTTTTTTAATGTTTATTTTTGAGAGAGAGACAGACAGAGCACAAATGGGGGAGGGGCAGAGAGAGAGGGAGACAAAGAATCCAAAGTAGGCTCCAGGGTCTGAGCTATGAACACAGAGCCTGATGTGGGGCTTGAACCCACAATCCGTGAGATCATGACCTGAGCCAAAGTCCGACACTCAACCAACTGAGCCACCCAGGCATCCCTGATTTTCCTCCTACCTCATTGGCTGATTCTCCTTCCCACTATTCTGGGCTAGCTCATAGTTTTCTCTTTTTTTAAGTTTATTTGTTTATTTTGAGAGAGAAAGCAAGGGACAGCATGCACACGAGTAGGGGAGGGAGAGAGAGAGATGAGAAAAAGAATCCCAAGCAGGCTCCACACCGTCAGCACAGAGCTGGGCACAGGTCTCCATCCCACAAACCATTTGAGTTCATAACCTGGGCTAAAATCAATAGACCCTCAACTGACTAAGCCACCTTGGTGCTCCTCACAGTTCTTTTCTACTCATCATCCAATTGCCAAAGTAACCAGTGGCTCAGACTTTTATCTAGCTATATGGGCTCCTGAGCCATCGAATCTCATTCCATTTTCTTCTTTTATATTGATGATTGTATAATATTTCTCCTTTAATCTCTTTGTTTTTTTAATATAATTTATTGTCAAATTGGCTTACATACAACACCCAGTACTCCTTCCAACAAAGGCCCTCCTCAGTGCCCATCACCCACTTTCTCCTCTCCCCCAGCCCCCATCAACCCTCAGTTTGTTCTCAGTTTTTAAGAGTCTCTCATGGTTTGCCTCCTTCCCTCTCTATTTTTTCTCCTTCCCTTCATCCGTGGTCTTGTGTTAAGTTTCTCAAGATCCACGTATGAGTAAAATCGTAAGATATCTTTCTCTGACTTATTTCATTTAGCACAATACCCTCCAGTTGCATCCACATTGCTGCAAATCGCATGATTTTATTCTCTTACATTGTCAAGTAGTATTCCATTGTACATATAAACCACATCTTCTTTATCCATTCATCAGTTGATGAACATTTAGGTTCTTTGCATAATTTGGCTATTGTTGAAAGCGCTGCTATAAACATTGGGGTACATGTGCCCCTATGCATCAGCACTCCTGTACCCCTTAGGTAAATTCCTAGCAGTGCTATTGCTGGGTCATGGAGTTCTACTTTGAATTTTTTGAGGAACCTCCACACTGTTTTCCAGAGCAGCTGCACCAGTTTGCATTCCCACCAACAGTGCAAGAGGGTTCCCATTTCTCCACATCCTTGCCAGCATCTACAGTTTCCTGATTTGTTCATTTTAGCCATTCTGACCAGTGTGAGGTGGTATCTCAGTGTGCCTTTGATTTGCATTTCCCTGATGAGTGAAGTTGAGCATCCTTTCATGTGTCTGTTGGCCATCTGGATGTCTTCTTTAGAGAGGTGTCTATTCATGTCTTCTGCCCATTTCTTCACTGGATTATTTGTTTTTTGGGTGTGGAGTTTGGTGAGTTCTTTAGAGATTTTGGATACTAACCCTTTATCCAGTTTTCATTTGCAAATATCTTTCCCCAATCCATCAGTTGCCTTTTAGTTTTGTTGACTGTTTCCTTTGCAGTACAGGAGCTTTTTATCTTGATGAGGTCCCAATAGTTCATTTTTGCTTTTAATTCCCTTGCCTTTGGAGATGTGTCAAGTAAGAAATTGCTGCAGCTGAGGTCAAAGAAGTTGTTGCCTGCTTTCTCTTCTAGGGTTTTGATGGTTTTCTGTCTCAGATCTAGGTTTTTCATCTATTTTGAGTTTATTTTTGTATACAGTGTAAGAAAGTGGTCTAGTTTCATTCTTCTATATGTTGCTGTCCAGTTCTCCTAGCACCATTTGTAAAGAGACTGTCTTTTCTCCAATGGATACTCTTTCCTGATTTGCCAAAGATTAGTTGGCCATATACTTGTGGGTCAAATTCTGCGTTCTCTATTCTATTCCACTGGTCTATGTGTCTGTTTTTGTGCCAATACCATATTGTCTTGATGATTACAACTTTGTATTAGAGGCTAAGGTCTGGCATTGTGATGCCTCCCGCTTTGGTTTTCTTCTTCAGTATTACTTTGGCTATTCAGGGTCTTTTGTGGTTCCAAACAAATTTTAGGATTCTTTGTTCTAGCTTTGAGCATAATGTGGGTGCAATTTTGATTGGGATTACACTGAATGTATAGATTGCTTTGGGTAGTATTGCCGTTTTAACAATATTTATTCTTCCAATCCATGAGCATATGGGATATTTTTTTTTAATTTAATTTTTTATTTTTAAAATTTTACATACAAATTAGCATATAGTGCAACAATGATTTCAGGAGTAGATTCCTTAGTGCCCCTTGCTCATTTACTCCATCCTCCCTCCCACAACCCCTCCCATAACCCTCAGTTTGTTCTCCATATTTATGAATCTCTTCTGTTTTGTTCCCCTCCCTGTTTTTATACTATTTTTGTTTCCCTTCTCTTATGTTCATCTGTTTTGTCTCTTAAAGTCCTCATATGAGTAAAACATATGATTTTTGTCTTTCTCTGACTGACTGATTTCACTTAGCGTAATACCCTCCAGTTCCATCCACATAGTTGCAACTGGCAAGATTTCATTCTTTTTGATTGCTGAGTAATACTCCATTGTATGTATATACCACTTCTTCTTTATCCATTCATCCATCGATGGATATCTGGGCTCTTTCCATAATTTGGCTATTGTTAGTAGTGCTGCTATAAACATGGCGGTGCATGTGTCCCTTTGAAACAGCACACTGTATCTCTTGGATAAATGCCTAGTAGTGCAATTGCTGGGTTGTAGGGTAGTTCTATTTTTAGTTTTTTGAGGAACCTCCATACTGTTTTCCAGAGTGGCTGCACCAGCTTGCATTCCCAAGCATATGGAATGCTTTTCCATTTCTTTGTGTCTTCTTCAACTTCCTTCATAAGCTTTCTATAGTTTTCAGCAGTTTCAAAGATGTTTTACGTCTTTGGTTAGGTTTATTCCTAGGTATTTTATGGTTCTTGGTGCAATTGTAAATGGGATGGATTTCTTGATTTCTCTTTCTGTTGCTTCATTATTGGTGTATAAAAACACAACTGATTTCTGTACACTGATTTTGTACCCTGCGAATTTGCTGAATTAATGTATCAGTTCTAGAAGTTTTTTGGTGGAGTCTTTCAGGTTTTCCATGTAGAGTATCATGTCATCTGCAAAACGTGAAAGTTTGACTTCTTCTTTGCCAATTTTGATGCCTTTTATTTCATTTTGTTGTCTGACTGCTATGCTAGGACTTCCAACACTATGTTAAACAACAGCGGTGTGGGGCGCCTGGGTGGCTCAGTCGGTTGAGTGGCCGACTTCGGCTCAGGTCATGATCTCACAGTCTGTGAGTTCGGGCCCCGCGTCGGGCTCTGGGCTGATGGTTCAGAGCCTGGAGCCTGCTTCCGATTCTGTGTCTCCCTCTCTCTCTGCCCCTCCCCCATTCATGCTCTGTCTCTCTCTGTCTCAAAAATAAACATTTAAAAACAAAATTTTAAAAAACAAAAAAAAAAAAAAAAAAAAACCAACAGCAGTGAGAGTGGACATCCCTGTTGAGTTCCTGATCAGGGGAAAAGCTCTCAGTTTTTCTCCATTGAGGATGATATTAGCTGTGGGCTTTTCATATATGGCTTTTATGATGTTTAAGTATGTTCCTTCTATCCCGAATTTCATGAGGGTTTTTATTAAGAAAGTATGCTGTATTTTGTCAAATGCTTTTTCTGCATCTATTGACAGGATCACATGGTTCTTACCCTTTCTTAAGGTGATGTATCACATTGATTGATTTGTGAATACTGATCCAGCCCTGCAGCCCAGGAATGAATCCCACTTGATCATGGTGAATAACTCTTTTTATATGTTGTTGAATTCGATTTGCTGATACCTTGTTGAGAATTTTTGCATCCATGTTCATCAGGGATATTGGCCTGTAGTTCTCCTTTTTTGTGGGGTCTCTGTCTGGCTTGGGAATCAAAGTAATGCTGGCTTCACAGAATGAGTCCAGAAGTTTTCCTTCCATTTCTATTTTTTGGAACAGCTTGAGAAGGATAGGTATTAACTCTGTTTTAAATGTCTGGTAGAATTCTTGAGGGAAGCCATCTGGTCCAGGGCTCTTATTTGTTGGGAGATTTACGATAACTGATTCAATTTCTTTACTAGTTATAGGTCTGTTCAAATTTTCTATTTCTTCCAGTTTGAGTTTTGGTAGTGTGTGGGTGTTTAGGAATTTGTCCATTTCTTCCAGTTGTCCAGTTTGTTGGCATATAATTTTTCATAGTATTCTCTGATAAACTGCTTGTATTTCTGAGAGATTGGTTGTAATAACGCCATTTTCATTCGTGATTTTATCTACTTATGTCCTCTCTCTTTTCTTTTCGAGAAGCCTGGCTAGAGGTTTATCAATTTTGTTTATTTTTTCAAAAAACCAACTCTTAGTTTCATTGATCTGTTGTTTGTTTTTTTTATTCTATATTGTTTATTTCTGCCCTGATCTTTCTTATTTCTCTTCTTCTGCTGGGTTTGGGGTGTCTTTGCTGTTCTGCTTCTAGTTCCTTTAGGTGTGCTATTAGATTTTTGTATTTTGGATTTTTCTTGTTTCTTGAGATAGGCCTGGATTGCAATGTATTTTCCTCTTAGGACTGCCTTTGCTGCATCCCAAAGGCTTTGGATTGTTGTATTTTCATTTTAATTTGTTTCCATATATTTTTTAAATTTCTTCTTTAACTGCCTGGTTGACCCATTTGTTCTTTAGTAGGATGTTCTTTAACCTCCATGCATTTGGAGGCTTTCCAAACTTTTTCTTATGGTTGATTTTAAGTTTCATAGCACTGTGATCTCAACGTGTGCATGGTATGGTCTCAATTCTTTTATATTTATTGAGGACTGTTTTGTGACCCAGTATGTGATCTATCTTGGAGAATGTTCCATGTGCACTCGAGAAGAATGTATATTCTGCTTTATGATGAGAAGTTCTAAATATATCTATCAAGACCATCTAGTCCAGTATATCATTCAGGGCCATTGTTTCTTTATTGATTTTCTGTCTAGATGATCTGTCCATTGCTGTAGGTGGAGTATTAAAGTCCCCTGCAATTACCACATTCTTACCAATAAGATTGCTTATGTTTGTGATTGTTTTATATATTTGGGTGCTTCTGAATTTGGTGCATAGACATTTATAATTGTTAGCTCTTCCTGATGGATAGGCCCTGTGATTACTATATAATGCCCTTCTTCATCTCTTGTTACAACCTTTAACTTAAAGTCTAGTTTGTCTGAAATAAGTATGGCTACGCCAGCTTTGTTTTGACTTCCAGTAGCATGATAGATGGTTCTCCATCCCCTCACTTTCAATCTGAAGGTGTCCTCAGGTCTAAAATGGGTCTTGTGGAGATAGCAAATAGATGGGTCTTTTTTTTTAAATCCATTCTGATACCCTGTGTCTTTTGATTGGAGCATTTAGTCCATTTACACTCAGTATTATTATTGAAAGACATGGGTTTAAAGTCATTGTGTTATCTATAGGTTTCATACTTGTAGTGATGTCTCTTGTCCTTTGTGATCCATGCAACATTTCACTCACAGAGTCCCCCGTAGGATCTCTTGTAGGGCTGGTTTATTGCTGATGAATTCCTTCAGTTTTGTTTGTATGGGAAAACCTTTATCTCTCCTTCTATTCTGAATGACAGGCTTGCTGGATAAAGGATTCTTGGCTGCATATTTTTCCTGTTCATCACATTGAAAATTTCTTGCCACTCCTTTTGGGCCTGCCAAGTTTCAGTAGATAGGTCTGCTACTACCCTTATGTGTCTACCCTTGTATGTTAAGGCTGGTTTATCCCTAGCTGCATTCAGAATTCTCTCTTTATCTTTGTATTTTGCCAGTTTCACTATGACATGCTGTGCATAAGATCGATTCAAGTTACGTCTGAAGGGAGTTCTTTGTGCCTCCTGGATTTCAGTGTTTGTTTCCTTCCCCAGACTGGGGAAGTTCTCAGCTATGATTTATTCAAGTATACCTTTGGCCCCTTTCTCTCTTGTTCTTCTTCTGGAACTCCTATGATACGGATATTGTTCCGTTTCATTGAATCACTTAGTTCTCTAATTCTCCCCTTGTGATCTAGAATTTTTTATCTCTTTTTCTCAGCTTCCTCTTTTTCCGTAATTTTATCTTCTAATTCACCTATTCTCCCCTCTGCTTCTTCTCTCCTCATTGTGACCGCCTCTATTTCAATTTGCACCTCATTTATAGCATTTTTAAATTTATCATTACTATTTTTTAGTTCCTTGATCTCTGCAGCAATAGATTCTCTGCTGTCTTATATGCTTTTTCAAGCCCAGAGATTAATCTTATGACTATTATTCTCAATTCTTGTTCAGTTATATTGTTTATATCTGTTTTGATCAATTCTTTAGCTGTCATTTCTTCCTGGAATTTCTTTTGAGGAGAATTCTTCTGTTTCACCATTTTGGCTAGTTTTCTGTCCCTTATGTATTTTAAAAGCTGTTATGTGCCCTGCTCCTGCAAGCACTACTATATTAAAGAGGGGTCATACATTGTCCAGGGCGTGGCCCTTCAGGAGATGTTTTTGGGAGAGTATTACTTGCTGTCTGTTGTTGTGACTTGGGTTACTTTGTCTCCCTACTTGTGGTGATGCTTTGGACCTTCCACCAGGTGTGCTTTGATTTGTTGAAGTAGCCCTGGAAAGGAAAACAAACAGACAAACAGAAAACAAAAACACACAAACACACAAACAAAAAAAGACAAACAAAAAAACAGAAACACCAGCTACAAGTAAACCACAGGGTGGAGGCAGTGCTGATGAAAGAGGCCTTATTCCGTACAAAGAAATGATGGGAGGCGGGGGAAGGGAAGAAAGAATAAAAATTCACCAGAGAAACTATATGGCTTAATCCAGAGAGAGAGAAAGGAAAATAAAGAAGGAGGTGGGGAAAAAGAAAAAGAAAAGAAAGTTACCCAGACAGATAAACTATATGGCTTAATCCAGAGAGAGAGAAAGGAAAATTAAGAAGAAGGCAGGGAAAAATGAAAGAAGGTAAATTTGTTCAGAGAGAAACAATACAGCTTAATTCAAGACAGAGAAGGGAGAATAAAGAAGGAGGTGTGGAACAGGTATCAAGAGAATGGGTTAAATATGTCTGCTGAAACAAACCAACAACCAGAGTAACCAGACTAGAGGGAAGAGATAAGAAAGAGAAAAGGAAGGAACAATGTATCTACGTACATTAAACCAGGCAATGCAGCAGGGCAGGTCTGGAGGAGGGGCTGTCTGGTTCCTCAGCGTCTACCCTGCCCCAGTAGATATGCAGTTACCCGGCACGGAGGGGCGTGGTTTGGTGTAGGCTGGTCTCGCCTCCACTGTGGGTCCTGCTGTCTGATCCCTGAGGCCTCACCTTGGTGGTTTAAGGAGAAAAATGGGGACCCCCCCCCCCCCCAGTCTCTCCTCCACAGACCCGGTGTCCTAAACCACTCTGTTTCGGCCATCCTCACTGTGCCACGGGTGTAAATGAAGCAGTTTGTCTCGCTTCCCCAACTCCTATGCCTGGCACTTGGCTGGGATTCAAATTCTTGCTCCCCGGGTTCCGGTACAGGGGAAGCGCCTCTCTGCGCCACCCGATATGTGGTCCCTGGCTGGCGGGAACAAGCAGGCTTTGTCCTGTCCCACAGCACTCCAGGGAGGGGATTGCTTTCTCCTACTGTGGACTGCATCCCTGACCTAGCCACTGAGCCCGGGGCTGGCTCCCCCTTTCCTCAGGTACGCCATTCCGGCCAGCCAGCCCCAGTCTGGAGCAAGCCCCACAGTTAGAGATTTGATCTTTCTCTGTCCTGGTCTGAGATTTTTCTCTTGTCCAGATACAGTCCTATACTTCCCTAGCCACTCTTTCTCTTCCTTTTGTCTCTCTGCAGAAGCAGATCCCTGCCCTCCATTCATTTTATCTCTCCCAGTTCGCAATCACGCATCTATGGCCAGTCAGGTTGTTCCAGGGGATTCCTGGGAATACGACTGTTTCTTTTCCTCCCAGACTCTTGGGATTCAAAGTCCTTTGGCTTCAACACTTCTTTGTCTGGGAGAAGAGGGAAATTCGGATCCTCCTACTACTTCGTGATGTTGGCCCCTCCCTTCTCATTCCACTTTTTAAAACTGCCATTTATTTTTAAATATTGGGAGCAAATGATTTTTTTTTTTTTTTTTTTTTTTTTAGTCCATTGTCTTCTGGGTGTTGGCCTTATTGAAATAAATTCCTTTCTTGTTTCACCACCACTCTCTGCCTTTGGATTTTTCTCAACAGCCAGTAACTGAATCTTACCTGTTTGGGACCCCTAGAGCCAGGTGCTCTTTTAACTCTGAGCCCCAGCTACAACCCCACTCCTAATCAAATGATTCTTAAATTTATATTATCTCCAATCCTGATTTCTCCTTTAAGGTATATATTACTATATCATATCACCTTCTTGTTATTTCCATCTGAAATCCAAGAGGCATCTCAAACTTAACTTCTAGAAAACAGAATACCAAATCCACTCTTCATCCTTCTTCCCCATTATGTTATTGGTATGATCATTCATTCAGGACTAAATTTAGTAATCAACCTTGACCCTTCTTTTTCCTTGACATCCCAACATCAACAAATCCAAAACGAAGTTTTGTTAAGTCCATTTTTAAAATATATCCTAAGGGCACCTGGATGGCTCAGTCAGTTGAGTATATCCAACTCTCGATTTGTGTGTCTGTCTCTTGATTTTGGGTCAGGTCATGATCTCATGGACATGGGACATGAGACAGAGCCTCTTTGGGCTCTGTGCTGGGCATGGAGCCTGCTTAAGATTCTCTTTCTCTCTCCATCTCTCTCTGCCTCTCCCCTGCTTGCACTTTCTCTCAAAAACAAAACAAAACAAAACAAAACCTATATCCTAAATATGACCATTTCTCACCCCTTTCATTATAGCACCCTAATGCCCTAGGTCCCAGTCACCATCAATGATCAGTGGACCATGGCATTAGCCTTCTAACTTATAACTTTCTGATCTCTTCTTCACAGCCAGAGTGACTTTATAAAAAAACAAAAAACACATGTTCTAAAAATTGAAAAATGATTATTTAGAACAGAAATGGGAGGGGTGCCTGGGTGGCTCAGTTGGTTAAGTATCTGATTCTTGATTTCAACTCAGGTCTCAATCTTGGGGTCGTGAGTTTGAGCCCCGCATAGGGCTCCACATGGGTGTGGAGCCTACTTAAAAAACAAAAAATTAGGGGTGCCTAGGTGGCTCAGTTGGTTAAGCATCCAATGTCAGCTTGGGTCATCATCTCACAGTTCGTGGGTTCGAGCCCTGCATCTGGCTCTGTGCTGACAGCTCAGAGCCTGGAGCCTGTTTTAGATTCTGTCTCCCCCTCTATCTCTGCCCCTCCCCATTCGCACTCTGTATCTCTCTATCTCTCAAAAATAAGTAAACATTAAAAAAATTTTTTAATTTAAAAAAATAGAATAGGGATGGGATTCTAAAAATATATTCAAGATCAATAAACTGTATAGAACCTAAGTTCTTTCCTGCATGCATACTAATTAACACAGGAATACTGATAAAACTGAAGACAGTCTCCTTACAATTTCTAGGCATTGAAATTCTCCTATGGCTATGTTTTAAATATAATCTACCACTAAATATAATTCCACTATGTAGTTACCTTATTGACAGATCATGTACCAGAGTATGCAATAACCCTGCTCAAAATTTTCCCAAGGCTTCCTATCGTGTTTGGAATAAAATCCATCTCTTTGCAAAATCATACACAATCCAGGGCCAACCAACCTCTTAAACCTCGTCTCTCTCCACTTAACCCCTCATCATGCTACACTATGTTGTGCTATAGCTCCAGTGGCCTCCCTGCTTTTCCTTGAACACACCAAACTTACTCTGCCTCAGGGCTTTTGAACTTGCTGTTCCCTTTGCCTGTAACTCCCTTTCCAGATTATTCACATGGCAATTCACATTGTTCTCATACTTCATTCAATTCTAAACTCAATACCTCCTCAGAAAAGTCTTTTTTTAAAAAATATTTTTATATATATGTATTTTTAATGTTTATTTTTGAGAGAGAGAGAAAGAACATGCACACGTGCAAGTGTGAACAGGGGAGGGGCAGAGAGAGTGGAGGACAGAGGATCCAAAGCAGGATCCAAAGCAGGCTCCACGCTGACAGCAAAGAGCCCAAAGAGGAGCTCGAACTCAATGAACTATGAGATAATGACCTGAACGGAAGTCTGACACTTAACCGACTATGCCACCCAGGTGCCCCAAGAAGTCTTTTTTAACTAATACGTCCAAAATAGTCTCCTATCCTCACTGCCCATCACTCTCTATGTCAATATACTGCTTTGTGTTTATTTACAGCATATACTACTACCTAAAATTATGTATATGTTTATCTGTCTTCTCCACTAAAATATAACCTCTATAAGAGCCAAATTTTGGTCTGCTTGTTCACCACTACAGTCCCAGCACCTAGATCCATGCCTCACACGCATTATGTGCTCATTAAATATCTGTTATGTGTGTGAATAAACAATAACCTGGTAATAGTTTAAAAACTAAAAAAAAAAAAAAAAAAGACATCTGGAAAAGAAATGGGATTACAGAAATATATTGAAATCTAGTAAGCTACAAAGAACCTAAATTCTTTACCTGCTTTGCTATCTATTAATGCAAGACCTTCATTAAACTCAAAAAGATTCTTCATAATTTCTAGGCAGGTAAATTCTCATGTGCCTATATTTTAAATATAATTTACATTTATGTATACAATTCTAGTAGCATATACTTAGTGTAGCAAATGTATTCAAAATTAGCATTTCAACTTGTATACAACTAATTTGCTAGAAATGAAAATCACAATCAGTACCATGTTAAAACAAAACTAAAGGTAAAGAGGAGATATTAGAAGAACTGAACTGTAAGGATGACATTATAAGGAGTTCCACTTATGATAGGAAAAGATAGGATTAGTAGGCAAGAGGGAAAGATTAGGACCTGAAGTCCCTGGGTGGGGAAAAATGCATATTTGGAACAATTCTAGGAGTGTCTGATCACAGCAAACCCCCTCACCGGTAAGGTTCCACTTAAGAGTGTAACAGACACCATCTACTCCCCCCCCAGGTTTCCCTTAGGAATTTGACAAAAGACCTAACTATGACCAATAGCCACCCCTCATACAATAGAATAGAGACAATCAGAAATGGACCACCCAGCACCTAGAACTATCAAGCCAATAAGGGTGGGACCTGAGAGGGAACAGGGGGAAGGGGAAAGCTAACCAAAACCTTATAAAACAAGGACCCTTGCCAATAGTCGGCTGGCATTCACTTTCAAATGGTCCCTTTCTGTAAAGAGAGCTTTCATACTACTCTTACTTTCTAATCTTATACTCTAATAACCTTTTGCCTGCTGGTCACTTTGTGTCCTCCTCTTCATTCTTCAAAGTGGTGAGACAACAAATCCAGGTATTGAGGTAAATAAAAAATCCTGCAACACACTGACCTGATTCCCAGTAAAACTGGTGAAAATTATTTTAAAAACAGCTAAATCTTCCGAAAATGGTCCTTAGAGCAAATAATGAATGAAGAAACATCTATTCAAGAAAACTGAAAATTAAGTAAAAAAGGCTAGAGTCTACGGTACTTGCACCAAAACCACTCCTTCCCTCCCCTCTTCCAGAGCAGAGAGGGTGGTTCCACTCTAGACTGTTGCAACCAAGGACACCAGACTCCATCCTTTCTCAGTTCCCAGCCAGAGGGCTTTCTTCCCATAGGAGCAGGACTTCAGCATTTCTCAGCTTCTTCCAGCTGTCTGTTGCTGAGGAAGCTAATCCAGGTTAAGTGTGGACAGAGAAGTACAGTTCCTTTCTTGCACCCAGCTTCCACTCATGGAATGGAGGCTCTACCTTGGGTAGGAATGTGTTGCGAATACTGGGGGCCCAACAGCCCTCTCCTGGCTCAGGAAGCAGTGCTTCCATGGCAGGAGAGACAGAGATCTCAGCCTACTGCCCCCATCTCAACCCTAGGGCTCAGCTCCTAAAAAATAACGATGTTACTCAGAAGCTCAGCATAGTCCTCACCCCCAACTCTAGAGCCCTGGCTCAGAGATTTTGCCTGGGGGTGAGAGGCTAAGAGAAAAATTACGAGGTGTACTCACAACTGCAAAGAAATGATCTTTCCTTCCCCCCCCCCCTTCTGAAACCAGCCAGGGCCCACCCGGTCGCAGTCTGACATAAAGGCGGGAACCAATCAAGTTCTGCTGAATGGTTTGAAATAAAGGAGGGAACCAATCAAGTTCTGCTGAGCGTTCAAATTTAAATGTCAACCTATAACAGCTCTGTAACCTCAAAAAAATCCCTAACTTGTTTGTGCCTGTCTATAAAAGAAGCTGTAAGATCCTTGCTCGGGGCCTTTTGCGTCACCGGCAAAGAGTGCGCGGAGCACCGGGTTCGAACCTGCAATAAACGACCCTTGCCACTTGGCTTTGACTCTGGACTCTGGTGGTTTGTTTTCGGGCGGTCTCTCGAATCAGGGCATATCATTTGGGGGCTCGTCTGGGATACCCCCAAAACCCACCAGACCCCAAGTCAATGGGTCGTCCCTGAGACCGATCGGTAAGTGAGCCGGCTCTGTCCGTTTCTGTTTTTCTGTTCGTTTCTGGCTCTCCCGCGCGGGATCTGTATCAGTGACTGACACGGCCCTGGCGGACGCGCTATAGGGCAGTCGGTCAGGTCCAGTAGGAGACGTCCACTGGCACCCGTCTGGGGCACCTTTTTGGGCCCATCGGAATTTTTCTGGTCGGGTGGCAGACACGCGAAACGCGCTAGCGATCTAAGTGTTGTGTTAAGTGTTGTGTTCTCTATTCTATAACCTTTAAGTGTTAAACTCCTTCTCTTTCACAGGTGACCTGGCCTGGCCCAGCCAGAAATCCTCATAACTTTACTGTTTCTCCTTTTAATCCTTTCCTCCACCTCCAGGATATAGATGGGCCAATCTCAAAGCACTCCTCTTTCTCTCTTCGTTGCTAACTTCAGGGATGTTAGAACCAGAGGACAAAATTTGAGTTTAGACATCCGGCGGGGAAAATTAATAACCCTCTGCCGCTCCGAATGGCCAACCTTTGGCGTTGGATGGCCGGCCGAAGGAACTTTCTGCCTCCCTATGATTGTTAAGGTGAAATCAAAGATTTTTCTACCAGGTCGCGAGGGGCACCCGGATCAGATTCCATACATTCTTGTATGGCGGAATTTAGTGGAAAATCCACCCCCTTGGTTAGCCCCCTTCCTATCCTCAAGAACGTGTAAGGTCCTTGCCATGCGGCCTGCAGGTCCCCCCCAAAATCAAGGACGCCAGCTGCGCCCTTGTATCCCATATTGCCCGATAGACAGGACCTACTATCCCTAGACCCTCCAACCTATCATCCCCCTCCCCTTGTACCCCAGGCCCTGCCCGCGGCAGCTGCCCCACCAGTCGCCCCGCTAGTTGCCCCCCTAGGGGAACCGGGAGGACGGGAAGCGGCAGCTGCGCCGGAACCAGGAGGACGGGAGGCAGCAGTCGCGCCGAGCCCCATTGAAAATGTAACCAACCACGAGGGGCCAGCCGGTCGAACCCACGGGCGCACCCAGTGTGAGCCAAACTCTCGCCTCCCCGACTCCACTGTGGCCCTACCCCTGCGGGAAATAGGACCCCCCGATGAAACAGGCAACCCCCAACTCCAGTATTGGCCCTTTTCCACCAGTGACCTTTACAACTGGAAAACGCAGAACGCTCGATTCTCTGATAACCCTAAAGATCTAATAGCTCTTTTAGACAGTGTCATGTTCACCCACCAGCCCACCTGGGACAACTGTCAGCAGCTCCTCCGCATCCTGTTCACTACAGAGGAGCGAGAGAGGATCCAATTAGAAGCAAGAAAGCTGGTTCCCGGAGACGACGGTCGGCCGACATCTAACCCTGACCTCATTAATGCGGCTTTCCCCCTAACCAGGCCTCCACAGGATGAATGGGACTACAACACGGCAGAAGGTAGGGGAAGGCTACTCCTTTATCGCCAGACTCTAATGGCCGGTCTCCGGGCTGCAGCTCGCAAGCCCACCAATTTGGCTAAGGTAAATTCGGTCGTACAGGGAAAGGCAGAGAGTCCAGCTGCTTACTTAGAGAGATTAATGGAAGCCTTTAGGCAGTTTACCCCCATGGATCCAGAAGTCCCTGAGAACCAGGCTGCAGTCGTTATGTCCTTTGTAAATCAAGCAGCTCCTGACATTAAAAGGAAACTCCAAAGGCTAGAGGATTTAGAAGGTAAACAGATCCGGGATCTACTCCGTGTAGCACAATGGGTCTATAACAACAGGGACGCCCCAGAAGAGAGACAGATCAAAGCCACAGAGAAAATGACTAAAGTCCTGGCCGCTATAGTCCAGAAAGAACAGCCACCCCCAGAAGGCATTCAAACAATGCTGCCCTCCCAGGCAGCACTTAGATAAAGATCAATGCATCTATTGTAAAGAGAAAGGCCATTGGATACGAGAATGCCCCAAGAAGAAACAACCCCGCCCCAGCCAAGGGCAGTGGCAGCCTAAAATAGCCCCCATACTGTTTACCCAAGATACAGAATAGGGAGGACAGGGTTCGGATCCCCTCCCCGAACCTAGGGTAACGTTGCAAGTGGAGGGGACCCCAGTCCAGTTCCTAGTTGATACCGGGGCACAGCACTCAGTTCTGGTCAAGCCCCATGGAAAAGTACCTGAAAAATCATCCTGGGTACAAGGGGCCACCGGAATAAAGAAGTACCCCTGGACAACTCAGAGGACTGTGGACTTAGGAACTGGGAAGGTAACCCACTCCTTCCTGGTCATTCCTGACAGCCCCTGCCCCCTGTTGGGGAGGGATCTGCTTACCAAAATGGGGGCCCAAATTCATTTCCAACCAGGGGAACACCAGCGGGGAGCGGGGGCGGGGCCGCGGCCCGCGCAGCGGCGGGCAACGCCGCGGCGTCCCATGGGCCGCCGCCAGGGCACACATCCCCGGGGCACAGCCCCGCGCGCGACTCGGCCTTGGCGTGAGCTGCCCCGACAGGGCAAAGGGGGCCGGGAGGACTTGCAGGACCAACCATTATCGGATGCGGACGCCATCTGGTTTACCGACGGAAGCAGCTTCCTTCACCAAGGACAAAGGTATGCGGGGGCGGCCGTGACTTCAGAGACCAAGGTGGTGTGGGCAGAAGCTTTACCTCCCGGAACCTCAGCCCAGAAGGCTGAGCTAATAGCCTTAACCCAGGCCCTAAAGTTAGGAAGAGACCGGAAGCTAACCGTGTACACTGATAGCCGATATGCCTTCGCCACCGCTCATGTACATGGGGCGATATACAGAGAACGGGGGCTCCTCACAGCTGAAGGGAAAGACATCAGAAATAAAGAAGAGATTCTAGCCCTGCTAGCAGCCTTATGGGAACCCAAAAAGCTAGCAATTGTACATTGCCCAGGACACCAGAAGACAACAGACCCAATTTCCCGGGGCAACAATTTGGCCGATCAGACTGCAAAAAAACATAGCTCGGCCCCCAGTGCAATTGCTGACCCAACAGCTGCCAGACCCCGGACCCCGGGAATTGCCCCCCAGCCCTGAGTATTCAGAAAGTGACATTCAATGGATGAGCAAACTTCCTATGACCCGAATCAAAGATGGCTGGTGGAGAGACTCTAAAAGCAGCATTATACTCCCAGATAAACTAGGATGGCAAGTTCTAGAGCAGATCCATCGCAGCACCCACTTAGGTTCCCGGCGAATGTTGGACTTACTGAGACAGACTGGACTAAAAATCAGAAATGTCTCTGATAAGGTCGATCAAGTAGTCACTAAATGTACAGTGTGCCAACTCAACAATGCGAGTAGCAATCCTCAGACAACAGGGGTAAGATAAAGAGGGAGCAGACCGGGGACCTATTGGGAAGTAGATTTCACTGAGGTAAAACCAGGAAAATATATAAGTATTTGCTAGTTTTTGTAGATACCTTTTCAGGATGGACTGAAGCCTTTCCAACCAAGAATGAAACGGCGCAGATTGTAGCCAAAAAGATCCTAGAAGAAATCCTGCCCAGGTATGGTTTTCCAGTAATGATAGGGTCAGACAATGGGCCTGCATTCGTCTCTAAGGTAAGTCAGGGACTGGCTTCCATACTTGGGGCTGACTGGAAATTACATTGTGCATACCGACCCCAAAGCTCAGGACAGGTAGAGAGAATGAACAGAACATTAAAGGAGACCCTAACCAAATTGACCATGGTGACTGGCGCTAATTGGGTGGTCCTTCTCCCCTACACTCTGTTCAGGGTGCGTAATTCCCCATACAAACTGGGACTCACACCCTATGAAATAATACATGGTAGACCACCCCCCATCATCCCTAACCTAAAAGATAACCTTATCAAAGCAGAGAACGATAATAGTCTTGAATTCTTGTTCTCCCTACAAGCCTTGCAGAGGGTCCATGAAGATGTATGGCCCAAATTAAAAGAACTCTATGAGACTGGACCCCCACCTATTCCACAACAATTCCGGCCAGGGGATTGGGTCCTCATCAAACGTCATCGACAGGGAACTCTGGAGCCCAGGTGGAAAGGACCTTTCCAGGTCATCCTGACAACGCCTACTGCCATCAAAGTAGACGGAATCGCCACCTGGATCCATTTCGCCCACGCCAAACCAGTGGACCCGTTCTCAGACCTCATCGGACCTTCAAAGACAACCTGGACTGTTGATCGGACTAAGGACAATCCTGTGAAATTGACTCTACGCCGCCCACGGACTGAGCTGTAACTATGGTACTTACCCTTCTCTTGATTGTTCTGCAAATTCTGTCTGTAAATTCAAACTCCCCTGACCCCTATAATTTGACATGGGAAATTACTAATTTAGAGACTCATGAAGTCTACAACAAAACCCTAGGAACTGCCCCATTAAATACCTGGTGGCCAGATTTATATTTTAATTTAGAAAAAATTAGTCCATTAAAAGAAATGGAAGGAGGTAAATGGAGGCAACTGCAAAGGAGGGTATCAATAAGTAGAAATGGATTTTATGCATGTCCGGGATTTAGGACGGGGGCAATGAGGCACACATGTGGGGGGTTTGAAAACCTCTATTGCACAGCCTGGAGTTGTGTCACCTCCAATGATGGGGAATGGAAGTGGGAAGTAAAACCCCAATTTATTGAAATGTCCTATGTCCAACCATGTAGCCGCACCAGGTATGATGAAAACTGTAACCTTATTCGTGTGAGATTTACAGAGGAGGGAAAAAAGGACAGGCGGTGGATCTTAGGACTCACTTGGGGACTCTACTTATATCAATATCCCCTCTTTGGGACTGCCATTCAAATAAAATTAAAAGTCTCCCCTCATGTACAACCGGTAGGGCCAAATCAGGTATTAAAAAAATTAAGGAAAAAAAGAGACGAGTCTATCCCAGAAGGTATAGACTCCCTATGGAAATTGCTAACAGCAGCGTATGAGGCCTTAAACCGATCGGACCCTGAGGCAACAAGGGCCTGCTGGCTATGTTATGATATAAACCCCCCCTTCTACGAAGCCGTAGGACTAGCTGCCCCTTTTTCACAGTCAGACGAAGATTCGCCAGCAGCTTGCAAGTGGAATCGAAAGGGCCCCAGCCTCACACTGCAAGCGGTCACTGGCAGTGGGACTTGTATAGGAAAGGTCTCCTCTAGCCATATCCAGCTCTGTGCCCAGACTAGTCGCCCTATAGGTGAATCTAAATGGATGATTCCAGCTCCTGACAGCTGGTGGATTTGTTCTAAGACAGGGCTCACCCCATGTGTTAGCAGGGATGTTTTTAATTTGTCACCCGAATATTGTATCATGATATTAATATTTCCAAGGGTTCTTTAACACCGAGAAAATGTTATATATGATCTGTGGACAGAAGGGACGGAAGCAAGAGAGTCAATAAGAACAAAACGGGAACGCTTTACGGCCATAACCTTGGCCACCTTATTTGGCCTCGGTGCCATAGGGGCAGGGACAGGGATCTCATCACTAGCCATTCAGCACCGAGGGTTCAATAGCCTAAGGACAGCCATTGATGAGGATATAGCCAGACTTGAGGACTCAATCTCGCACCTCAAAAAATCTCTGACCTCCTTTTCTGAAGTGGTCCTACAGAACCGAAGGGGGCTAGATCTAGTCTTCCTCCAACAGGGAGGTTTATGTGCAGCCTTAAGAGAAGAATGTTGTTTTTATGCTGACCACACCAGAGTAGTCCGAGAGTCCATGGCTAAAGTTAGAGAAGGCCTGGCCAAACGGAAGCATGAATGAGAACAACAACAAGGCTGGTTTGAGTCTTGGTTCAATCAGTCCCCATGGCTAGCCACCCTGCTTTCTGCTCTAGCGGGGCCCCTTATACTCCTCCTTCTCCTCCTCACCCTCGGGCCTTATATTATTAATAAACTAGTTGCCTTTATCAAAGACCTAGTTAACACGATCCAACTGATGGTCCTTAGGACCCAATACCAACCCGTCATTACCGAAACATTTGAGTCAGACACATAAGATCCAAGATTGGCTCTTAAGGCACCAAAGAGAGGGGGCAATGAGAGGCTAAGAGAAAAATTACCAGGTGTACTCACAACTGCAAAGAAATGATCTTTCCTTCCCCCCGCCCCCCCCCCCCCTTCTGAAACCAGCCAGGGCCCACCCGGTCGCAGTCTGACATAAAGGCGGGAACCAATCAAGTTCTGCTGAATGGTTTGAAATAAAGGCGGGAACCAATCAAGTTCTGCTGAGCGTTCAAATTTAAATGTCAACCTATAACAGCTCTGTAACCTCAAAAAAAATCCCTAACTTGTTTGTGCCTGTCTATAAAAGAAGCTGTAAGATCCTTGCTCGGGGCCTTTTGCGTCACCGGCAAAGAGTGCGCGGAGCACCGGTTCGAACCTGCAATAAACGACCCTTGCCGCTTGGCTTTGACTCTGGACTCTGGTGGTTTGTTTTCAGGGGGTCTCTCGAATCGGGGCATATCAGGGGCAGGAGAAAGGCATGAAAAAAATACCTCTTCCCAAAGGAACTTATTTCATTTGCAACAGTGAAGTTTAAACTGAAGACATTTCTCAAAAATACTGAAGGTTGTGGTGTAGAAAAATGGGAAGAGATTCATGGATCTAATGAAGATAGAGCCTAGGCTACAGGCTGGCCAAGTGAGAAAGAACCAGGGGAATGAGACATCTGGGAGGAGGACTCCTGGGCTCAGACAAATACAAATTCTGACCTCAGAAACTATTCCATTTTAGGAGCCACAATTTGATTAGATTCCTTTGTGGAGGAATTTATGCCCCAGGGCACTATTATAAACAATAGAGCAATCAGCCAGCAATTAGTGGAGCTTAAAAACTGGGTGTGGTCAGAAAGTATAGAAGACAGCCCTACCAATACCACTGTCATTCCAGGGTGACAGTAGGCAGAATGACCCAGAACAACAACAGACTTAATACTGAGTGTTGGGAAAAAGGGGTTGGGGGGTGGCGGCAGGGAGAACAGCCTTCACTAAAACAAATCCAGTCATTCACTCAACAAATAAACAAGCAAAATAACAATAACAAGCCTTAGAAAGGAGGACCAGTATCTGAAACTACTAGAAGATATTATCTAAAATGTTCAGTTTCCAACAACAAAGAAAAAAAAATGTAAGAAATCAAAGAAACAGGAAAGTATAACCCATACATGGGAAAACAGGCAATAGAAACTGCCTCTGACAGTGAGTAGATGCTGGACTTAAAAGATTTTAAAACAGCCATTATAAATACGTGCACAGAACCAAAGCAAAGTAAGGAAAGTATGACAACAACATCGTATCAAACAGAGAATATCAATAAAGACAATTTTTTTTTAAAAGAACCAAATGTAAATTCTGGATATGAAATGTACAATAACAAAAACAAGAACTGTAGGATATAGAAAGAGCCTCAGATTGCAAAAAAGGCCCCTGATCCTAAAGGGCCAACATGTGTTCTTACTACAAATCCATTCTAAACCTGTGTCTCATGTACTTTTTAAGTTTTTTTTTTTTAATTTTTAAAATGTTTTTAATGTACTTTTTTTAAAGCCACAACTTTCAGTAATAAAATTAATTACCTCTATCCTATATTTAATGATAAATTCTATATACTACTTTTTGAATGACATCCATTCTATATATAATTTGTATGTATTTTTTTTTTTTAAAAAGTGGTACTATAAATAATAGGTTAATTCTTAAATATTTAATAATAATAATGAAAAATCTTACTGGTCTGACGTCACCACAGGAATTGGTAAATTGTCGAGCCAAGCCAAAATCAAGCATGTAACATTTCCTACATGTACTAGGAAAGCGACCCATGGCGAAGTTTGACTAGAAAAGCAGAGAAGGAAATATATTCTTATAAAACTTATATTTACATCTTATCCTTCCTATACTTTAACTCTTCAATTTAACCTCTATATAATACATACGTCCCAAATATACTATTCCAATCAATGATTTTTGCTGGATATTAATACACAATCTCATTGTGGATTTTATGAGTGCCCAGGAACAGGTAACTTTGAGCAACAAAGAATCTAACTGACAGTATAAAGTTACATACAACACAACACTGACTTAAGTGGAACTCTAAATTCCTTGAAATTCTAATCTAAGTCAGTGCTTTAAAGACAGTCCAATTCTTCCTTTTTAACATGGGAAGAACCAGGAGTGAGCAAATTTTAATACATGGCGAGGAATTTAAATGAATTTCCTATAAGCATCATAACGCTGAATTTCACTAAGTACAAAATTAAAATTCAATTTAAGGAAACATTTCAAAACAGACTTAAGGAAAATAAACTTTGCATTCTTTCCTTAAAAAAGTAAATGTAATGTTAAATAAGCACAGACTTGCAAAGATGGTATGCAAAAAGGGAATTTATAAAGGAAAAAGCAAAATTGCTACAGAATTGTTAGCTTTTATTTTAAAAGACTGTTCCATTTAAGGAGCATTCAGTCACCATGATTCTCAAGTAGTGACATTTAGCTTCGCACAGAAATAAGAGGAGAAGAAATCTACATTACGTTAAGCCTGACTCTACTAATGTTAATTTTAGTTGGCATTTTCATGTAAACCATTTAATTTTAGAAATCATGTAGCAACAGAAGGGTGTAATTTTCAACTGCACTAACCAACACATGGTATATTTATAGTAAATACAGTATACCAGAAATGGATCATTTCCCCTTGTGAGTAATAAAAAAAAAAAAAAAAAAAAACCAAGAAGGAAAAATAAAAGCATATTTCAGTTATGGAAGTGACAATTTCTAAGAAAAACAGAATTGAAAAAAATACTATATATTGCCACTGCAGCACTCAGAAAAAAAATAATAAGGTCCTTCACAACTGATGGTTTCTTGTAAGTACAATTTGTCACTTGAGAAATAGTTCAAAGAACACAATGTCAATATCTAAAAGCAACATATGTATATATTTTTAGACAGTATCAGGAAAAAAAAATCTAAAGACTAACTACCAATTGAGGTGTAAGGTTAAGTAACTAGGAATGTCCGCACACATAATAATAGTCAAGCATTAATAATTTTTAATTTGGCTGCAAGCAACATTTTCATTGTATGAGAAAAGCTCTTGAATTTAAGTGGTAGTGTGTAATTATAACTTTAAAAAAAAATTAAGAGGCAAGTTACATTTTGCTTCTAGTTAAAGAAATTAAAATATTACCTTGTGTTTAATAACAGAAAGCAAACACAGAAAGCTACAATTATAATTTATTGTGTCCCATCATCAGATGAAGAGTACAAAGCAAACTCAGTCTATGCTCTGACTTGAAAAGGTCCCTTACTGGTTTGATGTCTCGGTGCAAGAATCCCACGGAATGAATGCTCTCAATAGACTCCAGAATCTGTCTCCCCAGCCTAAGAGTAGTGCTAATGGTGAATGTGCCCCGGGACTGGCTACGGCGTAGATCTGCCAGATTCCGACCCTGTGAAAACCAAATCAACAATGTCAAATATGGTACTATGTTGTAAGAGAAGACTGGGGAGTTATTCATTTACTATTAAAAATGTTTTGACAGAAAGAGCAAGGATTTTACCCAAATCGCGACCCTCTCATTCAAAAGAAGAGATTCTAATGAACACAAGGGAAGGGAAGCAAAAATAATATAAAAACAGGGAGGGGGACAAAACATAAGAGACTCTTAAATATGGAGAACAAACAGAGGGTTACTGGAGGGGTTTTGGGGGGGGTGGGCTAAACAGGTAAGAGGCATTAAGGAATCTACTCCTGAAATCATTGTTGCACTATATGCTAATTAACTTGGATGTAAATTTAAAAAATTTTTAAAAATAAAAAAAGAGAAGAGATTCCATTAAAATACATGAATGTTTCAGACAAATTTAAGAATAACCAGAAGTTTTTGAACATACTGTGTCTTTGAGTCATCGTTGTGTTTCCACTTGTCTTTCATGCCATAACAAAATGTAGTCTAAATATACAAAATACATGTACCAGAACAGTAATTCTTCATTACATATTCCTATACAAACATATTCCTATACAAACTACTTGATTTTTCTGTGTCACGGTTTCCTTATAAAATGAAGAGAATTAAACAAGATACATGTAAAGTGTTTAGAATACTGCCTGGCACACAGTAGGTACTCAGTAAATGCTAATTACTGTTATTATGAACAAAAATAACATGAAGCAAACACTCAATAATTTATAGCAATAAATAAAAGCAGTGAATGTATCTAGCCTGTGCCAGATGTGTTACATTCCTGATTGCATTTTACAGCCACCTAAAATAGGTGTAACAGGTGAAGAAAATGAGGCTCAGAAAGTTTAAACAATGTTAACCTATTAAGATAAAGTTGTTTTTCAAATCTAAACCTGTTTGAATTCAAAGTTGTGGGTTTTTTTTTTTTCACTTCATAGTACTGCTCCACCCACAAAGTTCTCTGTTGCCTAGGTAACAAACCAGTAATTTGATGAGAAGAGTAGGGCTACAGTTGCTATAGTTCTACCACCCAAAGAATGGAAACTGGCTCCTTCATCACGAGGGAATTTAAACATCCCAATCTCTCTATTCTCAAAACTTTGTAGTATATGCTTGGGATTAATACCACTAATACCATCACTTCATCTAAAGACAGTTGATTCACTTTTGAAAAAGTAATAAATTCTTAAATTACTTGAGTACCATTTAAAATAAAATAGTAGGAGTGCCTGGCTGGCTCAGTCAGAACATGCGACTCTTGATCTCAGAGTCATGAGTTCAAGACCCACACTGGGGATAGAGTTTACCTAATAAAAAAATTTTTTTTAATAAAAAAAAAAATACTAAATAGCACTTAAGTAATAAAAGAATTGAAAAATTACAGGAAAGTCAGGAGTCTTTCATACTTCATATCTTCTTTAAAAATGCAGTTTTCTCATAACATAAATTGGTAGTTATCTTTATTATTATTATTATTTTTTTTTTTTAAACGTTTATTTATTTTTGAGACAGAGAGAGACAGAGCATGAACGGGGAAGGGCCAGAGAGAGAGGGAGACACAGAATCTGAAACAGGCTCCAGGCTCTGAGCTGTCAGCCCAGAGCCCGACGCGGGGCTCGAACTCACGGACAGTGAGATCGTGACCTGAGCCGAAGTCGGACGCTTAACCGACTGAGCCACCCAGGCGCCCCTATTATTTTTTAAATGTTAGGTGAATTTATTGTTCTCTACATCTCAGCAAATGTAAAATAAGTGACAATCTAGAACAATGAGTTTTACAATCCATGAGAATACCTAATAAATTTTATTAGCACTCCAACAATATTTTCTCAAAAATCAGTATTTTGATCTCCAAAAATATACCTAAGAAATATTGGAACTTCATTTGTAAACAACTTGTACAGTTATAAAAGCTTTTGAAAGAAAATAAATTAATTCAGTTTATGGTATTAGCAATGATTCTAACATTTCAAATCTTTTAAAATGTAAATCTAAGGGGCACGTGGGTGGCTCAGTCAGTTGAGCATGTGACTTCAGGTTAGGTCATGATCTCCTGGTTCGAGCTCCACATCGGGCTCTTGGCTGTCAGTGCAGAGCCTGCTTCAGATTCTCTGTCCCCCTCTCTCTGCCCCTCTCCTGCTTGTGCATGCTTGTCTGCCCTCTGTCTCAAAAATAAACAATAAATAAATAAATAAATAAATAAATACATACATACATACATACATACAAACCTAAAATATCAATTAACAAAATCAAAAAAACTAAAACATAAGGCTAGCAAGAGTATGGAGGAAAGTTATTAACATGGTATATACGCAGGTTTTATCTACCAAATTATACTTCAGAGTATAAACTAAAACTGGTTATTACCTGTTTGTTTGTTTTTTTTAAGTTTATTTGTTTTGACAGAGAGAGCGAGCACGCACTGGCAAGAGCAGGGGAGGGGCAGAGAGAGAGGCAAAGAGGGAATCCCAAACAGGCTCCATGGTGTCAGTGCAGAGCCAGACATAGGGCTGGATCTCACCCACCATGAGATCATGACCTGAGTTGAATCAAGAGTCAGGCACTTAACCAACTAAGCCACCCAGGCACCCCGGTTATTATGTTATAGAGAAAAACTGAAAATAATCTATATGTTTATCAATAAATGAAAGGTTTAATACACTGTGGGAAATTCATCTTATTGACCGGTATGCAGCACTAAAAAACAATGAATCTTGGGGCGCCTGGGTGGCTTAGTCATTAAGCATCTGACTTCAGCTCAGGTCATGATCTCACGATTCATGAGTTTAAGAATCAAGTATTCTTTTCTTCTATTTACTGCCTTTCTTGTATAAAATGTATCTCAGGTAACCTAATAATTGGTGGAGTGCTATCTATCTATCTATCTATTTATTTATTTATTTTAAAGTAATTTCTACACCCAGTGTGGGACTCGAACTTACAACCCCGAGATCAAGAGTCGCATGTTCTACCAACTGAGCCAGCCAAGCACACCTGGTGGAGTGCTTTTTGAAGAATTCCAGTTAATAAACTAAGAAAAATAGAATTAGAATAGTACATTTGCAATCTCACTAAAGTAATGCATCTAGGCAATGATTACTAATGGGTTTTTAAAACATAGGAGAAAAACCACTGGGAACTTTAAAAAGGATGCATCAGGCTGACAGTCCCCAAATCTCACCAATCAATCCTAACGTTACTAAAAACAGACAACCCAGACATTGCCTACTGATGTGATGCAACAGGAAGCATACCACTCACCTCTCAAGTACTGTGGCCAAATAAAACAAAACTGGAATCTTATCTAATCACCAGGTTATAGAAAATACAGGGGATAGAAGAACATGTTAAATAAGGAGGGGACAATCAGCAAATTCCAGAACATGACAACTTAATAACAAATGATTCCACTTTTATCAATGACAATCAAAACAACAAAAACTGTAAGAAAAAAAGAAAGTGAATCTATAGAGTAAAAGAGGCTTAAGAATTATATCTACCAAATGCAATGTGTGGAACTCTGTCTGGAACCAGATTCAAGTAAACCAAATATAAAAAATAAAAGAGATACAATCAAGGAAATCTGAAGATTGTCTTGATATTTGACACTATTATGAAGGAACTATTGTGTTTTATCATTAAGAGGAGAAAAAAGGAATCTCCGACTCTTAGAATACATATGTATATATTTCCACATAAAATATTCCTTCAGTTTGCTTTGAAATAATCTGGGAAGGGAGAGGAGAGGGAGAATACACCAGCAACAAGACTGGCCATATACTGATAATTACCAAAGCTGGGTGATGAGTACATGGGTATTCATTATACTATTCTATTTTCATGTATGTTTAGTTTCTTTCATAATAAAAAAATACATTTTTAAAACTATGGCAGTTCTGGTGTCAGGCAATCTAGATCTACATCTGTAGTGGTTACAAAATTAAAAGTACTTCTTGGCTTTCCCTAGGTGATATGGTTTTCACAAAATATCACTCCTTGGCTATAAAAAAGATGGCTCTGGAAAGCCTCAATGGTGAAAGGAAATTCCACGAGAACTGTCTCAGGTCTTGCTGGTAGAAATGAGAAAAGAAATAAGTACAACTTCTTGATCCTATAAGATTTTAAGACCCACTCTGGGGTGCCTGAGTCGCTCAGTCAGTTAAGGGTCTGACTCTTGATTTCAGCTCAGGTCATGATCTTATGGCTCGTGAGTTTGAGCCCTGTCTCAGGCTCTACACTGGTAGCGCAGAGCCTGCTTGGGATTCCCGATCTCCCTCTGTCTCTGTTCTTCCCCACTCTCTCTCAAAAAATAAACAAACAGGGGCACCTGGGTGGCTCAGTAGGTTAAGCTCCGACTTCGGCTTAGGTCATGATCTCATGGTTTGTGAGTTCAAGCCCCATGTCAGGCTCTATGCTGACAGCTCAGAGCCTGGAGCCTGCTTCGGATTCTGTATCTCCTTCTCTCTCTGCCCCTCCCCAACTTGTGCTCTGTCTCTCTATGACTCTCAAAAAATAAATAAATGTAAAAAAAAAAAAAAAATTTTTAAATAAACATTTAAAAAAAGACCCATTTTAGTGGTAATTAGCTATAATTTCTACAATAGACATAGGATTATTCCTTGAAATTTTTAAGGCAGATATTATATAATTGAATCACCAAGAGGAAAAGAGTACTTAAGAATTAATGAACTTAGGGTTTTTAGAAGAAATTAAAAGTGCCAGTGAAAAGCTGAGTATGTAAATTTTATCACAATGTACATGGGGAAACTTTGTAATTATCTTCAATGTGTCAACTAAGAGAGAATACCCTCTAGTAAGTACACCAGCGTGAGCCCAAATCAAGTCAATCAACTACGCAGAATGGGGGGGGGAGGGGTGGCTAATGGTAGATTAATTTTATTATGACAGGAAAAAATACAGCATGAAGTCAAATAGAAAGGTTTTTAGGTGAGTCCATAAGAGCTTGCCAAAGGCCAAAGGCCATTGTTATCTGATATACAACAATCTCCTTAGTTTTCCCAGACTAAGAGCCCTCCCATTTCCAGAAAGTGAGATTTAAATGACTGCAAATAAAATAAAAACAAGCTCAAGTAACATAAAAATGAGTATGTGTTAAGACTCAGACAGATTCTACAGACTGAGAAAGCTTCTATCCATATTCTCTAGTCAGTAGTAACCTAAAAACAAAATGAAGAGTTTTCTCTAATTGTGCCAAGAATACTGGCCTCAGGCTTCCACAAAAGCCTAACACCCAACAAGTTAGTCAGTCCCCAGGGAAGTCACAGACCTCTTTGAGCTTCAGTCCCTTAACTTGCAAAATGGGGATAACCTCCTTATCCTCTCCATGGGGATATGGTGAGGATCAAATAAGATGCATAATAAATCCAGAAGAAAACTATACAATATCATACCAAAAAGTTACATTATTAATGACCAAAGTGAGAGAAGGAGGGTCTACACTAATGACCTCAAAAGTTACAAGGATAACTGCTTCAAGAAATAAAACAATGCTGGCTCAAGAGACAGTGAATCACACGACTCAAAGACTCTATGGCTATAACTTACAGAGACAATATCTTTAGATCTAACTCGAATGCTGAAGGATAGTTGAGGGAAACAGGAAAAGCATTCTGATGAGAAGAGAAAGCATTCAGGCTAGGATATATGTCTGAAATCACTGTTATACAGTTAAATTCAAAGAAAACAAAAGAACCCAATGTCCAAAGAAAGTTTCGCAAAAGACGAAAGGAAACTCTGATAACTCTTAAGTTAGGCAGTAAGGTAAACCACAGCTTTTACACTTTGAGAGTGACTACAGTTCAGAGGTGTGTGTGTGTATGTGTATATGTGTATGTGTTCAGGGGCAGACGCAGTTGTCAGAGAGAATGGGATGGTTTCCCTCTTCTCCCTGCTGTGGTCATTACTCCAAAATTCCCTTTCTGAGTTTCTTTCCTCTCCTGCCCAGCCCAATTCCACTCTCCATCTAAAGGATAGGGATCAGACCTATGTTAATGAATGATAAAAGAAAAAGGAATGCATTTCTCCTCTGTATCAACTAATGCTTCAATTTTCAAGGAAAGTTACTACGTGAGCACATAAATTAAAAACTAGAGTCCTAATGGTAATAAAGACAGGAAGGGGAAGGGACAGGGACAGAGCAAGACTCACATTATATCCAGCAATCCATGTAGGGATTGAAAAACTTTGCAATGATGACAATCAATGAAGATATGGATCAACTAAAACAGTTGACAAGAACAACCCTTTCGTCTTTGGGAAAATCTATATCAAATCTGTTTAAATAAAATTCCATCCAAAAAAAAAAAAAAAATTCCATCTGCATAGTATAAAACATTCTGAGATGATGATACCAAGAATTTTGTTTTATCCATAACAAGTAAAATTAGGTACCTTGATCAAAACTGAAATATTTTAAGATACATTTTCAAAGTAACCTACCTGCAACTGCATGACCACATAGTTGAATCGATCATTCCTCCCACAGCCAATAAATCTACAAACATGGTCTTTCCCTGGATAAAAGAAAGAAAAGAAAAACACAAAACAGTGGAAAAGGTTATACTATGGTTTCTCTTCTAAAAAATTAATAATTTGTTTTTCTGTATAGTATTTTATAATTGAATACAATGGACCTGTCTTAAGAACCTTAATAATAGGAAATCTGTATTATTCAGATTTTCTACCTACCTCCCCTGGACTCTACACTGTTCCTTGTGTAGTCAAATAAATGTTTATTGAATGAATAAATTTACTGGATGAATAAATGAATGAATGAGGGAATAAATGAATGATAATTTATTTAGGAAGTAAAGAATTAAAGGGTCATTTCAGATCAAGTTGCCCAGACATTATACATATGAAAAGAGAGAAGAGCAATACCTAAGAACTCTGTTAGGAATATAAATCCTGAATTTTAGATATGGTCTGCCATTGACCAATATATGACTTCAGTCACTTAATCACTTAATCTTTCTGGACCTCATTAATTTGCATTAGTTCAGTAGCTTTCAACCTGAGTTCCATCTGTGAAACCCAAGGAGGTGCTGACTAGGGTACGGAGGAAAGCAAAGGTGGAGCAGGCAGAAATCTAGGGTTCTGCCCTGATCCAATAAAAGCAAACAAAGGTCTTTTAAAAAGGATCAAGACTGGTAGGCTCCAAGGCTACTGGAGTACAGTGAATGAATGGAGAACAGCATGAGAAGACGCTTGAGAAGAAGGAGGCATGAGACCACGAAACGCCTTAGACTCCATGATAAGGAAAGTGAAAGACATTTATAAGTCGGTGTTTACCAGCCCAGGCTGCTTATCAAAATCATCTTGGGAAGATTTTTAAAGATTCCTAAACTCTATACTGATTCATAATCGATGGAGGAAGATACAGTATAGGAGCTTTTCAAAAGTTCTCTAAATGATCCAAAAGCAGATGGGCCATGGATGGACATATAAAATCTACTGCTGGGTAAAGAGAAGCATATAAAAGATTTTAAGGGGTGGCTGGATGGTTCAGTCGGTTGAATGTCCGACTCTTGATGTGGGTTCAGGTCATGATCCCACCAGGGTCATGGGAATAGGTCCTGTGTTGGACTCTGCGCTGATTGAGCATGGCGTCTGCTTGGGATTCTTTCTCTCTCTCTCTCCCTCAGCCCCTTTCCCTCACTCACTTGCACGCTCTAAAAATAATAAATAAATAAATAAATAAATAAATAGTAAAAAATTTTAAGATGAGGAAAAACACAAAACATTTTACTTTAGAACACTGCTATGGTGGCAATGAGGAGGATAGGCTACAGAGAGGTTAATTCTAGAGGCAGAAAGGTGATTCTGGGAATAGTTACAATATCCCAAGAGAGAGAATAGGGTTTAAATTATTACAGTAGAGACAGAAAAAATAAGATAAATGTAAGAGATACTAATTTTTGACTAAAAATTGGTACAACTATATGATAAATTGTACCAAAATAAGAGAATACATAGTAGGTTGTATAGACTGTAAGGGATATCAGAATATTGAGTATAAGAACAACCTGTTGAATTCAGCAGACAATTGTAATTTCAAGCCTGTTGCTGAGCTATAGAAATACACTGGGGAACCATTAGTTCATGGAAGGTAGATGGAACTACAAACATAGATGGACAGTTGACAAGCTGGAAGAATAAAGAATGATAAAATTAACCTAAGAACAGAATTTTAGAAAATGCAACATTTAGAGCATGGGCAAAAATAAAATGCATGAAGGAAATCAAGTAATAGCCACAGAGGTATGAGGAAACTATGAGAAAGGGGTATTATAGAAATAAAATGAGAAGAGCATGTTAAGGCAGAAGTGGCCAATGGCAAATGCTATAGAAAGACTGAGAAGTGGGGCGCCTGGATGGCTCAGCTGGTTAAGCGTCTGACTTCAGCTCAGGTCACGATCTCATGGTTTGTGGGTTCAAACCCCGTGTCAGGCTCTGTGCTGACAGCTCAGAGTCTGGAGCCTGCTTCAGATTCTGTGTCTCCCTCTCTCTGCCCCTCCCCCACTTGTGCTCTGTCTCTCTTTCTCTCTCTCTCTCTCTCTCAAAAAAATGAATAAACACTAAAAAAAAAAAAAAAGAAGAAGAAGAAAGACTGAGAAATACTGGTTAATATAAAAAATTAGGAAGTCACTAGTGAGTGGAAAGGGCGGCAGCCAGCCTTTAATGGATTACAGTGTAAGTGAAGTATGAGACAGCCAGGGCAATCTTTGAAGAAGCTTGCCTGTAAAGTAAGTCACACACCAAGAGCTATAAGGGCAAGACTTGATAGATGGATGAGAAATAATATCTCAACATTCAAAAAAAAACCTTTCTACTGGCTGACGTAAAACATAAAGACAATCTAGACTTAAGTTAATAATTCAACTTCTTTTGCTTCTGGGTTATCACACTGTTTTCTCATTATCTGTGCTTTTGTTGAAAAGGACTCGAACTAGCAAGAAATGAGTGAAACGGGAGCAGTAACTCCCAGTGTGTACAATGCTGACAATCACTTCACGTGCATGTTACAAATGTTTGCAAAACTGCGTCACCTAGTAAACTGAAGTAGGAATGAAAGGATAAAATAATGGTCAATTAGCAACTTACACTTTCCCTCAGCTTCAAAGGAACAATTAAAATATCATTTAGGAAGTATTTTCTTCTTGTTTCCCATTCTTCAAGATTCCATCTTCCTAGCATATAACATTTAAATGATGGATCTCTATTACAAAGACATCTCAACCATCTAAAACCAGAAGGTCATACTATATTTAACTCTTCTTAGGATGTTCTTTCAAAAATATCCTATTGGTATGTTATATACCAAAATACTATTTATCTCTCAATAGTAAAACCATCCTACTTTTAAAAAGAAAAAAGACAGAAATCAAATAAAGTGTAGACTCTACTAGGTAACCAAACTACAAAGTCAGTAGCAAATTTTCTGGGATTCACCCATTTATCTTCATTGCTTTAGGTAAGAGCTTAATGAATTCTTACCTCATACTTTGGAAACAGTGTACTACTGCTCTTCTATTTTAGATATACACAATTAATGAAAATCCTTAATAAAGTTAGTTCAGTAAATATATACAAATTTTTAGAAGCATGGAGAAACTAAAATTTAATTGGAATAGTAATTCTTCACCACCACTTAGAATAGTAAAATAACTACTGTAACATCTAGTACAAACTGAGATATCACTCCATGAGTAGTACAAGGACCATATCTATCTGGTCCCTAGCACAGTACCTGGTAAATAGTGAAATCCCCAATCAGTATCTATAAATAAACAAATTAATAAATAATTATAAATAATAAAACATGCACAATATGCAAGCATATTGTGCCAGGCATTATATTAAGTCCTTTACATGTATTTAATCCTCACAGCTTAAGTATTATTATTTTCCCTATTTTTTAGATGTGAGTTAAGCAAAATAATCTCTAAAAATGAGGGGACTAGGGTAGGTTATACTTGAAGAGAATGTTAGTAATTCAAAATCATTGCTGTGGAGAAAACGAAACATAGACAACCAGCTTGAAAAGCACAGACTATATCAGGTAAAACCTAACACACTGTCATTTAGATAAGAGTCCTAAGTAGAATCTAGATACCAGAACTATAGCAATCTTTATTGTAAGTTAGGCAGTCTACAAAGTCATATATAGTTGGTAAGCAAACAAACGAAAAAAAAGAGTCCTACACTATGCACTATGAGGTCTGATCACGACTCCACATTCACAAAACTAGTTATTCAACTTCATGCACAATGAGAATAGAGGAGAGGCCCAGAAACACTACAGAAACAACTCCAAATCTCTAGGTAAACCATTCTATAAACTTTTAAGAACTCCCAGGATAAAAGACATCTAAATATTCTTTAAGATTTTATTTTTAAGTTATCTCTGCACCCAA
Source organism: Panthera onca (assembly GCF_046562875.1). Taxonomy (NCBI): domain Eukaryota; kingdom Metazoa; phylum Chordata; class Mammalia; order Carnivora; family Felidae; genus Panthera; species Panthera onca. The sequence continues at coordinate 60,241,552 of NC_138344.1, read as the reverse complement.
TGTGGGGCTTGAATTCAAAACTCCAAGATCAAGAGTTGCACAGTCTACCGACTGAGCCATCCAGAAACCCCCATGACATCTAAATAATCTTTTTTTTTTTTTTAAGTTTATTTATTTGGGAGACAGAGACAGTGCAAGTGGGGAAGGGGCAGAGAGAAAGAGGGAGAGAGAATCCCAAGCAGGCTCCGCGCTGCCAGTGCAGAGCCCGTCGTATGGCTCAAACTTCATGGAACCATGAAATTATGACCTGAGCCAAAACCAAGGGTCGGACACTTAACCAACTGAGCAGACAAGGTGCCCTGACATCTATATAATCTTAATGATGCTGTAGAGCAGGACTATCTTGTGTAGGAATGATAACCAAGCCAACCCTCATTTTATTCCTACTTAATTCCCACAGACTCTCATTACTGTACACAAAGGCACCAGAATATAATAGATATATAAACTTAATTTCAGCATCTTCAGGCTATATTATGTTCGTACTCTAGTACGCAGCTCTGCACAGGATACATACTAACTAAACAATGAATAAGTTTTTTATACCTTTATTGAAACATTATTAACATACCACACAATTCATCCATTGTCCATTTCATGTAGGTTAATTTGTGGTCATGTACTATGTAGTATTCCCTTATTATAATCATTTTTATTTCCGTAAGGTCAACAGAAATGTTCCCTCTTTCATTCCTGATTTTAATAATTTGATTCTTCTCTATTTTTCCTTAGTGTTTCTAGCTAAAGGTTTGTTAATACTGTTCATTTTATTCAAAGAACCAATTTTTGGCTTTGTGGATTTCCCCCTTGTTTTTCTCATCTCCACTATAATCTTTATTATTTACTTCCTTCTGCCTGCTTTAGGTTTCTTTGTTTTGTTTTCTTTTTTAGGTAAGCTCTATGCCCAACCTGGGGCTTGAACTCATGATCCTGAGATCAAGAGTCACACTACTGACTAAGCCAGCCAGGCTGGCTCTGTCTGCTTTAGGTTTAATTTGCTCTTCCTTCTTTAGTGTCATAAGGTGGAAGGTTAGACATTGTACTAGAGATCTTTCTGGCTTCTTAATTTAGGTGTTTACTGCTATATGTTGCCTTCTAAGCACTACTTAAACTGTACCCCATAACTTTTGGTATCTTGTGATGATTAAGTTTTAATTAAGGAAAACTACAGAAAATCACTTTGGAATCTGAGAAGATAGGGTCATGAATGCCATATACCAGTGGGACAACTTATTATTTTTCTTTGAAGGAGACACAAGACAGATGGAAAGAAATAAAGCAAGCACTAGATTAGAATTAAATCTCAACTCTGCCATTAATAATTATGGAAGCTTAAGTCTCAATTTCCTCAGAACTACTGAGAAAATTAAATGATATAGTATATTTATAAAGCATCATATTGATTAACTATCCAGTGTTCATTCCCCCTTAATAACAGACCCAAATTACCCTTGGGGAATGATCTTTCTTTATCATGTATCTACTGTCTCTATGGGCTTGATCTACTTCCAGGCCCAAGGTTGGACATTAATTGTTCTAAGCCAATCAGAGTAATAGAGAAATTTCTCTTTTATTATAGAGAGGGGAAGAAAACTAAATATTCAAGACTTAAAGCAATCAATGCGTGACATTACTCTGACGAGATTTTTTTTTTATTAAAAAAAAATTTTTTTTTAACATTTATTTATTTTTGAGACAGAGAGAGAGCATGAACAGGGGAGGGTCAGAGAAAGAGGGAGACACAGAATATGAAACAGGCTCCAGGCTCTGAGCTGTCAGCACAGAGCCCGACGCGGGGCTCGAACCCACAGACTGCGAGATCATGACCTGAGCCGAAGTCGGATGCTTAACCGACTGAGCCACCCAGGCGCCCGACAAGATTATTTCAGGAATGTTCTAATCAGAGGAAAACTCAATAGTTTCATATGACACTTATGAGAAGAGATGTTATTTTTAAAGAGAAAGAATGGAGCTCCTTTCCAGTTGCTATCAGCAACTATCTCTCAACCATGAAGGAAATAAAGATGAGAATTATTTCTACAATATGGAAGAGATAATCACATACAAAACCTGCCAGCCATATGTGAAAGAATGAAAACCAGATGCTATCTTATATCATACACAAAAATCAACTCAAGATAAAGACTTGAATGTAAAACATGAAACCATAAAACTGATAGAAAAAAACATAGAGGGTAAGCTCCTTGACACTGGTCTTGGCAATGATTTTTTAAATTTGACATCAAAAGCAAAGATGACAAAAGCAAAAATAAACAAGTGGGACCATATCAAATTATAAAGCTTCTGCACAACAAAGGAAACCATCAACAAAATGAAAAAACAACCAGCTGGAAGAAAATATTTGCAAATCATATATCTGATAAGTAGTTAATATCCAAAATATAGAACTCATACAACTCAACAGCAAAAAAGAACAAACAATCCAACTTAAAAATGGGTAGAGGACCTGAAGAGACATTTTTCCAAAGAAAATAGTAAAATGGTCAACAGGTACATGAAAAAGTGTTCAATGTCATTAATCATCAGAGAAATGCAAATCAAAACCACAAAGAAATATTATCTCACACCCATTAGAATGGCTATTATCAAAATGATAAGAAATAACAAGTGTTGGTAAGGATGTGGAGAAAAGTGAATCCTTGGGCACTACTCCTAGGAATGTACATTGGTGTGGCCACTATGGAAAATATTACAGAGATTTGGCTCAGTCAGTTAAGCGTCCACCACTTGGTTTTGGCTGAAGTCGTGATTAGCAGTTCCTGAGTTCGAGCCCTGCATCAGGCTCCATGCTGACAGTGCTTGGAATTCTCTCTCTCCCTCTCTCTGTCCCTGCCCTGCTCAACACTGTCTCTCTCAAAATGAATAAATAAACTTTAGAAAAGAAGTTTCTTAAGAAACAAATGAACAAAGAAAAAAAAAGAGACAAACCAAAAAACAGACTCTTAAGTATAGAGAACAAACAAATGGTTACCAGAAGGGAGGTGTGTGGGAGGATGGGTGAAATAGGTGAAGGGAATTAGGAGCGGGATTGTCTTGATAAGCACTAAGTAATATACAGAACTGTTGGATCTCTATATTGTACACCTGACACTAATATAGCACTATACATTAACTACATGGGAATTAAAAAATTTTTTTAATTAAAAATAGAACTAGCATATGATCTAGCCATTCCACTTGTGGGTATATACCCAAAGAAATGAAATTACTATCTTTAAGAGACATCCCACGCCTACGTTCAATGCCACATTACCTATAATAGCCAAGACATGGAAACAAATCACGGTTAGTGAGTTCAAGCCCCTCATTTTGGCTCCACACTGACGGTGCAAAAGCCTGCTTGGGATTCTCTCTCTTGCTGCTCCTTCCACATGCTTTCTCAAAATAAATAAATAAACTTAAAAAAAAAAAAAACCCTCAAAGTTAAAAAAAAAAGTTCTTATCACAAGAAAGAAAAACTTTGAGGTGATAAACTAAACTAAACTTGTGGTTATTTTGCAGTATATACATGTATCAAATCTTTATGTTGTATATAATACAAAGTTATATGTCAATTATACATATCTCAGTAAAACTGAGAGGGGAAAAAAAGAGAATCCGGGTCAAAATATACCTGTAGTCTATCCTACACCTCTGGATCTTTCAATATGATGTGGAAGAAAAGTTCATGTGGTCAAGATCACTGGAATTAAATACAGCTTTTTCACTTGCTAGCTTGTTACTTAATTTCTAAAAGCCACATGATGGGTAACAAAAATTCTTAACCTCAAAGAGTTATTATTACACAGGTAAATCAGGTAAGGTATGTCTAATATTAAATACACTGCCTGGCACACAGTAAATGCTCAATATATGCTTCCTATTATCGTTAGTGATTATGAACACAAATTTTAGAAAGACAGATCTAAGCTAAAATCCTAGCTCTTTTATTCACTACTTTTTTGACTGTGTGGACAGATTATTTAACCTCTTTTAAGCTCTATTTCCTCAACTATAAAATCAGGGGAAAGTTAAAGAAAAATTAAATCAAAGAATATTTTTTTTAAAGCATACACTTAAAACAAGGCCTGACACAGAAAGAATGATAAATGGCTGCTAGCCTCTTCATTAAATAATAGGCACAAATTGCCTTCCACAGTGGTTGTACCAATTTATACTTCTGCTATCAGGACTTCAGTAAGTTCCCATTTCTCTGTCTTCACCAACACTTGGAGCTGTCAGACATTTTTGTTTTTGCCAATCCAATGGGTATGAAACAGTGTTTTGCTATATATTTTGAGTTTCTTTATTACTAGTAAGGTTGAGCATCTTTTCATCTCTTTATTGCTTAGGTTTTCTTTCTTGCGAATTGTCAATTCTTATCTTTTGTCCATCTGCTCTCCGTCCACTCCTGGGACTTCCTACCTTGGCCTAGGACATCACTATGTCATAGAGCCATTTATCTGGAGTCCTTTTGCGTCATGTTTCCCAAATACTTTAAAGCCCTTGTTCGTTCCCTGCCACTATATCCTTTCTCTCTATATTACTGGTGCCACTTACTTATCACCTAAAGACTCAAACCCCCCTCACTTTCTCCTCAGGCTCAGCAGGAAACATTTATGGAGCTCTAACCAACACAATACTCTAGATGTCATCAACCATTCACCCTTGCCGCTTCGACTTGTCCTGACCTAACTCCTTGGCTATGACAACTGAGCTTCTCTCTGGTTTCTCTTTTGTTCCCTTCTCAATGCTCCTATGGATCTTTTTAATAAATTTTATACATTTTTTATAACTTTTCGTCTATAACATCATTATTCACCTTCTGTATCAGTCTGACTTGATTGTGAACCCCTGAGGACAAAAACCATTCCTTATTTATAACCCCAGTTCCTAGCACAGTGGTTCACATTTAACAGGTGTCTAAGAAGGAAAGAAGGAAAGAAGGAAGGGAGAATGAAAATAAGCCTTTCATAAACTATCTAGCACCCTGGACTTTCTAGGCCTAAGGCCATTTGCTCCTTCTTCTCTGCTCTACTGCCCCTCTCCCCACCCCTACAGGGTAGGCCAAATGTCTACCTTAGAATGACAAGCACGAGCTTGCCTTGTCCTGTGCTTCACCTATCTTTTATAAACATACTATTGGACTCCTCTGATGATGCATGCTCTAATGAATTACCACCTATTATTTACTGACAGGCTCACTTAGCAGTGTCTCTTCTAGACTCCCTCCATTCTGTCAAATCTGATTGTACTTCACTGGACTAGGCCAAGAATATCCCATATGTCACCGGCCACACACTATTCATAGGATAATTTCCCCAAATACTGTTTGGAATATCATGTCATTTGCCTACTTAAGAAACCATAAACAATAATGTCTACATAAAGACCATTAAAATGGTGAAGGACTCCACCACAAAACTACTAAAACTGATAAATGAATTCAATAAGGTCTCAGGACACAAAATTAATATACAGAAATCCATTGCATTTCTATAGACAATGGAGTAGCAGAAATAAAAATTAAGAAAAAAACCCCATTTACAATTGCACCAAAAATACCAAAACACCTAGGAATAAACTTAGCCAAACAGGTAAAAGATCTATACTCTGAAAACTATAAAACACTGATGATTTTGAAGATGACATAACAAATGGAAGACAGTCCATGCTCAGAGATTGGGAGAACAAATATTGTTAAAATGTCCAAACTACCTAGGGCAATCTACAGATTTAATGCAATCCCTGTCAAAATACCAACAGCATTTTTCACAAAACTAGAACAAATAATCCTAAAATTTGTATGGAACCAGAAAAGGCCCTGAATAGACAACGCAATCTTGAAAATGTAGAACAAAACTAGAGGTATCACAATCCCAGATTTCAAGATACACTACAAAGCTAAAGAAATCAAAACAGTATGATACTAGCACAAAGACAGACATGCAGATCAATGGAAAAGAAAAGAGAAACCTAGAAAAAACCCATGATTATATGGTCAATTAATCTATGACAAAGGAGGCAAGAATATGCAATGGGAAAGACAGTCTCTTCAACAAATTGTGCTGGGAAAACTGGTCAGTTACATGTAAAAGCATGAAACTGGACCACTTTCTTACACCATACACAAAAATAAACTCAAAATGGATTAAAGACTTAAATGTGAGACCTGAAACCATAAAATTCCTAGAAGAGAACATATAGGCAGTAACTTCTCTTAAGATAAGGATAACAAAAACAAAAATAAACTACTGGGACTATATCAAAATTAAAATCTCTGCACAGCAAAGGAAAAAATAAAACTAAGGCAACCTACTAAATGGGAGAAGATATATGCAAATGACATATCCAATAAGGAGTTATCATCTAAAATACGTAAAAAACATACAACTCAACACCAAAAAAAACCCAAATAATTCAATTAAAAATGGTCAGAAACATGAACAGACATTCCTCCAAGGAAGCCATATAGATAGCCCACATGAAAAGATCCTCAACATCAATAACCATCAGGGAAATGCAAATCAAAATTATAAAGAGATATCACACTGTTAGAATGGCTAAAATCAACAACACAAGAAACAACAAGTGTTGGCAAGGATGTGGAGAAAAAGGAACCTGTTGGAGGGAATGCAAACTGGTGCAGCCACTGTGGACAACTGTATGGAGGTTCCTCAAAAAATTAAAACTAGGACCACCCTACAATCCAGTAATCACACTACTGGGTATTTACCCAAAGAATACAAAAACACTAATTCGAAAAGATGTATGCACCACTATGTTTATTGCAGCATTATTTACAATAGCCAATTATGGCAGCAACCCAAGTGTGTATTGATAGATGAATGGATGAAGAAGATATGAGATACACACACACATGCACACATGTATGCGTGCACACAATGGAATATTACCTAGCCATAAAAAAGAATAAAATCTTGCCATTTGCAAAAACGTGGATGGATCTAGAGGATATAATGCTAAGTGAAAGAAGTCAACCGGAGACAGGTAAATACCATATGATTTCACACATATGTGGAATTAAAGAAACAAAGCAAATAAACAAAGAAAAAAAAGGAGACAAACAAAAAATGAACTGTTAACTACAGAGAACAAACTGGTGGTTACCAGAGAAGAAGTGGATGGGGGGGGGGGGGGGAGGGCAGGTGAAAGAGGTGGAGGAGATTAAGAGTATACTTATTATGACGTGCACTGAGTAATGTATATAATTGCTGAATCATTATATCGTACACCTGAAACTAATATATTGCTCTATGCTATTTTACTGGGATTAAAAGTTTTTAAACATTTATTTTCTGGAAAAATAAATGCAATGCAATGAAATGAAATGAAATGGTGAACCTGGAATTCACAATTAATTCTACATTACTTACCAAACCTCAGTTCTTCAACATGTATCATACACACTAATGAAGCCAGTTTCTTTTTTTGTTCTCCTTCTCAAATGTGCTACTTTGGTTTTTGCTCACATTTTCCCCTCAACCTCATTTCCTCAAATCAAATACAACTCTTAAATCTAAATATCCCTGTAAGAGGTAATATCAACCAATTAAAATTCAGGATTAGATTTTCAGGTATTAGCAAATTAGTCACCTACCAAAGCCCTGAGGGGAAAAAACAAGAAAATTAAAGTAAGTTTCCCAGAGTTGAAAAAGAGCGATCAAGTCTGGTGCAGAGACGAAAGCAGAGAAAGAAGACAATCAGCAAGGTAGCGCTGATCACTAAAAGTCATAGATGGTTGACCTCAAGAAAATACAGGATGGAAGTATATAACAAATCAATTTTAACTTCGTGTTTATATGTCTCTTACGTTAAAGAAATCCTGTAAGAGAGGAAAGGAATTCTGAATATACAAACCAAATCTTTACCAACCCTTCAAAATACCACCACTAAGTCCTTCTCTTAATTTTCTAGCTCCTGACTAATACAATCCAATAAGGAATGTTTGTGGTCTGTCACCAAACTGTGCAAAATGAAATAATCCGTGATATCTCCACCTAAAAAAGACAGTAAGAAGTAGACTTAATTTAAATAGGTAGATACTATCTTTGGATATTATAGGCAAGATGGAACCCTGGTAGTTAAACACCGATTTTAATTGTGATATTAAAAAGGATTTTTACTCATCTAAGGCAAGTAGTGTCAAACCCTTCCTTACTGTCCAAAATATTTTTTTAAAGAAATAGATATGCTGGTACTTTAAAATAAATGCATAAAACCTAATGAATCTTCTTGTTCTTACAACTTCATTTTTTTAATTTTATTTTTTATTTTTTAAAATTTACATCCAAATTAGTTAGCATATAGTGAAACAATGATTTCAGGATTCCTTAATGACCCCTACCCATTTAGCCCATCCCCCCTCCCACACCCCTCCAGCAATCCTCAGTTTGTTCTCCATATTTATGAGTCTCTTCTGTTTTGTCTCCCTCCCTGTCTTTATATTATTTTTGTTTCCTTTCCCTTATGTTCATCTGTTTTGTCTCTTAAAGTCCTCATATGAGTGAAGTCATAAGATTTTTGTCTTTCTCTGACTAATTTCACTTAGCATAATACCCTCCAGTTCCATCCACGTAGTTGCAAATGGTGTTCTTACAATTTCAAATGATAATTTACTACCTTTGCTTTCAATCCAAGAGCTTAAAAAGCTATGGCAAGTGATGGTGTGGTGGTCTACATCCTAGCATTAAATATTAATGAATAATAATGTCATGCAAAAGGCAAATAACTGTATGTTATTTTTATATGATAGAAGACAGTAAAAAAATCAGAAAGAGGCATCAATCATTTTCCTTTCAAAATAAAAAAGCCATTTAGTAATAAAGTGAAGAGCTGAGTTAAAAGTATCCCAAACCCCCTAATGGGGATGCTCTGTAACTTAAAGAATAAATTCCAGCTCAGTGGCAAACTAGCAAATACTGGGATTCTGCAAAGCTGGGCTACTGTACTGCCAAAGACACAAGAAAATCAGTCCTAGCTTCCTTACCCACCTATCCTTTACTCCTCTTATTCACCCACTTGCACCACCACCAAACAAACCACACCCAACCTAACAAAAACAGTTCATGAAGTACTTATACCAAGGAAGACAGAAAAATAAAAGGCATAGGGTCCTGTCCTCAAAGAATCTACAATTTTGTTGAAAGAAATGAACTCACTATACAATATGACAATATGAGATCAAATGATAGCTTCTAAGAACAAAGAATAAGCACTGTGAGAAATCAATAGATTCGATGGATTAGAATGCATCACAGAGCTTAGAGCTTGACTGAGTTAACCTATCGGTAAAACAAAACAAAACAAAACAAAACAAAAGTGGTGAGCCCTCTAAACCAAGTCCCCAGAAAAAAATTGAGCCAAGGAATTTAAGGAACAAAGGCTCCTCTTAGCACTCACGAGGCTGCCCATCTAACAATTACCTAGGTTATAGTAGCTCACCAGGAGTCAAAGGCAAAAGTTTCCATCTCTTCAATCTAGATAGTCATCACAGGGAATTCTACCTTTTAAACAAAACTATTCTATCACAACTGCCAATTTAAAACTACCAGGCTTTTGTGCTTAGAATGAATAAAATAAGCACAATTTCATTACCCTACTTAAAAAATGTACTTGTCTATCACAGATATGTACGAACAAGCATATGTAAAAATAAGAGAAGAAACCAAGAATTAGGGAACCATTCCAAGGCCCAGTATAAGGAAAATAATAATAATAATAATAATAATAATAATAATAATGATGATGATGATAATGAAGGGGGGGGAAACCATCAACAAAATAATTCAAGAAAACTTCCCAAGAGAAACCTTCAGATCACAAGTTTAAATAAAGCACACAAACAGGCATACTAGATTAAAACACACCCATACCATGGCATATCACCATGAAATTGAAAAACCCTGGGGGAAAAAGAGAAAAAAATTAGATATTGCCAAAGTGACAAGAATCATAATAGAATTATACTTAACCACTACGGTGAGTATGAAGACAAATTTTGGAAGCAAAATTATTTTCCATACAGAATTCTAAATCCAGAGTTTTTCATTTGAACATCAGAGTAGGATAAAAACACTTTCAGACATGCAAGAGAGGTCCCAAACACATACCTCCCATGCATCCTTTACTCAGGGAGCTAGTAGAAGTGCTTCACTAAATGAGAATAAACACAAAAGAAAAGGGATTCAACAAGGCATACAATATAAAAGAAGCAAAGGGAATCCCCAGGAAGACATTGAGGTGTGGTCCAAGGATGATACTTGTGAACAGATCAAAAATGCCTGACTGGAGCTGACTAGGAGGTCCCTGGAGAGACTCCCCTAAGAAGAGGAAATCAGGAGTTGTGAGAATTAGGAGTTCATACTTTTTTATTGCCAAACAGTATTCCACTGTATGTGGATTTACCACCCTTGATTTATCCATTCACTCTTTGAATTATACATTTTTGACAAGAATAGAGGTGATATAAATATTCTTGTATCTGCTTTTATATGAACACAAATTTTTATTGCTCAAGGGTAAATGCCTATGGGTAGGATTGATGGATCACACAGTAAATTCATGTTTAACTTTTGTAAGTATCTGTTTAATTGCTTTCTAGAAGAACTGCATCATTTTGCAACTCCACCAACAATGTGAGAGTTCCAGTTGCTCCACATCCTCCTCAGTACTTGGTACAGTTAACAGTTTTAATTTAAGCCATCGTAATGGATGTGCAATGGTAACTCACCATGGTTTTAATATGCATTCTCCTAATAGCTAGTTATGCTAAACATCTTTCCATGAGCTGATCTGCCACTCTATATCCCCTTTGCCAAAGCCTATTAAACATTTTTAAATGGCTTATTTTCTTACCATTGAGTTTTCAAAGTTCCTTACATATTCCAAATATAAGTCCTTTGCAGGTATGTGACTTGCTAGTATTTTCTTCCAGCCTATAATTTGCCTTTTCATTTTCTTAGTAGCATCTTCATAAGCAATGTTTTTCCTTTGCTAAACTCCAATTCATTGATTTCTTCTTTCATGAATCATGCTTTTGGTCTCATGTCAAAGAACTTCTTGTCTACACTCAGGACACAGAGATTTTCTCATTTTCTTCTAAAAGCTATATAGATTTATGTCTCAAATTTAGATGTGTGTTACATTTTAAGTTCATTTTTGTATAATATGTTTGGTTTAGATCAAGGTTCATTATTTTTGTATGTTGATGTCCAATTATTCCAACGCCACTTATTGAAAAGATTATTCCTTTTCCATTTTGCAACTTTATAAAAAATTATCGGCCATATTTGTGTGGGCCTATTTCTGGAATCTCTATTCTATCTCATTGAGCTACAGCTCTTTCCTTTGCCAATAAAGTCTTGATTATGATAGCATCATGCTGTTTTTAAATCATGTAGTTTCATTTTTTCCAACATTTTTCTTTTTCAAAATTGTTTTGGCTATTCTAGGTCCTTTGCCTTTCTTTAGAAATTGTAGAATCAGTTTATAACTAGGCAGAGTGCTGTTGGGATTTTTTTTTTATCAATACTGCTTTAAATCTATAGATCATTTGGGGAAAACCACCATCATTACTATCGCGATTCTTCAAATTCATGAGTACAACGTATTTCTCCATTTACTTAAATCTTTTTTTTAATCAGGGTTTTAGAATTCTCAGCATAGAGATCTCACACATATTTTGTCACATTTATAGCTGAGTGTTTCATTTGGGGGGAGCTACGTAAAGTTTTTTAAATTCAGTTTTTAATTGTTTATCACTAGCATATAGAAATATGATTGCTTTTTCTGAGTTGACCATGAATCACTTGCTAAACTCACTACTTTAGGAATTTTTTCGTGGATTCCTTGGGATTTTCTACATAGATGATTACGCCATCTGCAAATAGGGACAGTTTTATGTCTTCTTTCCAATCTCTATGTCATTATTTCTTCAAGTATTTTTGATGGACCACACTCATTCTCTTCTCATTCTGGGTCTCTGATGATACAAATTTAAGACTTTGTCATAGTCTTGTAGGTCCCTGAGGCTGTGTATTTCTTTATTTTTAACTGTTTTCCTCTGTTTTCAAATTACATCATTTCTGTTTATCTATTTTCAAGTGCATTGACTCTTTCATTGTCATGTCTACTCTGCTATTGAGCTGATTTAATGAGTTTTCATTTCCATTACTGTATTTCTTAGTTCTAAATTCTCCATTTAGTTCTTCATATCTTCTATTTCTTTGCGGAGACTTTCTATCTTCTCGCTCAATCCTGGAACATGGTTGTAATAGCTGATTTTAAAACTGTTTTTCAGAGAATTTTAACATATGTGTGATCACCATCTGTTAGGTGTCTTTTCCCATGTGAGTTCAATATTTCTGATTCTTTTTAAGCTGAGTAATTCTAGATTGTATTCTGGACACTTGGAATATTACTTTATGATACCCTGGGTCCTATTTAAGTCCCACTAAGAATGTTGGGTGTATTTGTTTTGGACAATAACTGACCAGTTGGGTTCACATTTCAAGTTCTGACCAGCCTCCTGTGGGTTCTATTTCCAATTTCAATTCAGTTTTCAAACCCTCTGTAGTCATACTGAATGTGTTTTATAACTGTCCCACGTAGTGTCTAGTTTGGGAGTTAAGGGGTGGTCTATCCCGTATTTCAGTCCTCAATGTTTCTGTATGCTGTTTAGGATCAGACTCAGGTAGGTACAGCTTGGAAGTCAACTCATGATTTCATAAGTAACTTTAAGTAGTCAGTTTCCCAAACTCCTCATTTTCTTGCAATCTCTTGGTTCCCCGGGGCTCTCCTTTTCCAGCTTTCCAGCAGAAAATTGAGGCTTCATTAACCCCACTCTGCCATGTACTCCTCAAGACTGGGCCAAGCAACAAAAAAAGAGCAGAGGGAGCAGAAAAGCCATGGGATTTACCTCTCTCTTGAGACCAGAGCTCCTCCAATCTGAGAGGAAACTTCCCCTCCCTCTGAGATTTAGGCTCCTGCCTGCCCCCACTGAGGCCACTGCAGCTGCTCCCAAGGACTGCTTGAGGCCTGGGGTGCAAGAAAATGAAGAAAAGGAAAAAAAGAAGAAAAAAAGAATGATGCGGTATTGCCACATTTTCTCTGAGCATTAGGAGACCCCTTCCCGGAGCTCCTTGAGTCAGAACTAGAGGGCTTCTCCTGGTAGTTTTTCTGTCGTGTTAATAATGCTCACTTCCAAGTTTCAGGATACATTAAGTTCAGGCTGGGGCATACTGGAAGGAAAGAAATGGTAAACTCACCGCCGGTTCAGTGGTACTTTGAATTCTGGTCTTCTTCCCCAATCTGCCTCCTACTATTTATTTTTCAGAGTCCTCAAATAGCCACTCCAAGCACTCTGTCCAGGTTTTATAGCTGCATTCAGTGGGAGAGACAGGGTGAAGTGTGCTTACTCCATCTTATCTGGAACCAGAACCTGGACTACTGCTTTTCATAATAACTTTGAGGAACTAATTACTGAATCTATTTATATAACTTTGATTGTACAAAATTAAAAATTAAAAATAAGCAAATCCTATATTAACCTTATTGTGAAAAAGGAAATAAGTAAGCCAGTAGAATCACATTTTTTAAGCATATATTCTTTTGGATATTATATGCTTATGAAAAAAGTGAAGTTTTTAATTGTACTTTGCTTTATTTCTTTAAATCTTATTTTACTTGCGGATTTTTGTAAATGCTATGACTGTTAGAAATTTGTTAAAAGAAGAAAAAAAAAGTAGGAGTTATCCAAAGTACAAAACAGAGGAAGTAGATTGCAGAGAAGAGGTTATAAACTGTTTAAAAAACTGAAAAAAGTTGGAGGATGACCAACACTCCAAGTCTAAGCCAAGAGTTTCAAGAGGCAAGCAAAGCGGGCAGGAACCAATTCAAGGTCTTGTATGCCAGGTTAAGGTAGCTGGACTTTACCTGAGAAAAGGAAGGCCCTGAATTGTTTTAGCAAAGGTTGGGAATGCTATGATGCAATCAGTATGTTTGAACAATTATTCCTGCTGCAGAACATAAAGGTGCATAAAAAATGAGTGTTACTGTCTGAATCTTAGGGGTCATGTTAAGTTGCAGAACAAATATATATACAATATGATTGCACGTATTGTGGAGGCATATGGGTAAGAGAGGGAAATTTTACATACACACACGCAAAAAGTCATGTCATATGTAATCAAAGGATTTTATAAATGATTATGATTCCATGATTTATATATAGAATATATAGCACATGATTATATATACGCATGCGTAAAGATAGATAAATAGCTGATTATAATATGTACTATTTCTGGAAAAAACAAAAGAAACTAGTAACAATGGTTAATTTTGGAGGAGAGTGAGGGGCTAAGAGAAAGCAAACTTACTTTTTATTCTTCTGTTTGATTTTTAAATCTTGTACTGTGAATACTTACACCCTTAAAAAGGGTTGTAAAAAAAAAAAAAAAAAGAGCGAGGTCTTACACACGAACTAGACAGAAGATAGTAAAACAAGATAAGTATGAATGAGCCTAGCATTCAGTACCCCAACTCCTAGCATATAGTCAGCTCTCAAACACTCTACAGATCTCTCCACAAATAAGGTATTACTAACCGTTTATAAAGCAAGTTCATAACACAAAACAGTTTTTTTTATTATATCACACTACACTAATTCACCATGTATTTTCAATCATTCAGAAATGTAAACAGAAGATAAAGAGCAAGAATGGATTCCGAAGATATTTATTATCATTATACTACATTTTTACTATAAAAGAAAGATTTGCATAATTCTTTTCAATTTCTTAAGCACTGAGGGATATAAAAAGCTTTACAGTAAAAGATCCTCTCCTTTCCCGGTCCCTCCTAATGCCAATACCCAAACATAACCATTTCCAATGGCTTCTTGAGTTCTGTATGATTCCAGACTTTCATTGTGCTTATAAAGCACATATAACTATATGTGCATATGTATATACAAAGACAAACATATATACATTATATTCCCTTTCAAGAAAATGGAACTCTGCTCCTTAAAATAACCTAGAACTATTCTATTTCTATATGTCCAGAGTAATGAATAGACAAATCCCCAAGCTGGCAGATAATGTTAAATCTTCCAAGTAGAGAATATTAAAATAAATGCACTGAACAGATAAAGTTCTCAGAGATCTCCTAACACATCTTTGATGGAACAAATGAACCTTAACCAGGGCAAGCAAAAATTACTTTAGGGAAAAGAAGTACCAGATGAAATAAACAAAAGAGCAGATGACAGGTTAATAAATGGGTAGATGATATAATAAAGGGTGAGAGTTTATCTCTAACCTTTTAGTCCCAGAGTTCAATTACTCTGTTCTCCCACAAAAGGAGTTATCAGAGATCTTCTAACACCCTTTGATGGTACAGATGCACCTTGATGAGGGCAAGCACTTTGGAGTAACTTTCACAGACAGTCTTCTATACTGGACAGACCGGTAGTCTAATCCAAAAAAGACGTTGTCTCTCATTCTTACAACTGGGGAAAGGGAGTAGTCATACTTTTCAGCAGAAGCTAGAGACTTCAAGCAGGAGGGCAGAAGAGGTACTGCTGCTCTTCCGTACTAGCAATCCTTCTTCCCAACTCTCAGCTTGTGCTCTGCAGTCTCCAAGGCAAAAATAAAATGCAAGACCAATATAACAGAGTGAAAAAATTTCCCCAGAAGTCAAAACAAAATCAATTCCTTTTTAAGGGCTATACCAAAGTAGTTTTCCTCTACATTTATGTGGGGCAAGAAAAATTAATTCCCAGCTATTTCAACTGAGAATAATAAAAATAAAAATAACAAAATTACTTGATTATCAAACAATGGCATTTAGTCTATTTTTTTAAGTAGCCTCCATGCCCAATGTGGGACTTGAACTCACAACCTTGAGATCAAGAGTCATGTGCTATAACCAAATGAACTAGCCAGGCACCCCCTATTATTTTTTGATATTAATAGGATCTTTCTATACTTGCTTTTAGAGAATCTAGAGGAGAAAAAACTTAGTTTATAAATTATCTTCTCATCTAAGATAAAGAGAAAAACTTCAGTTTTACTCAAGTTGGTGCATAATGAAAGAGTACAAGAGATAAGATGATGCTTTATTTCATTCACAGAATGAAGTAGAGTTAAAATGGGGCAGGAAAGCTAGACAACTTTCTAAGTCACTCATTGATTTAAGCAGTGATTTTTAAACACCATAAACTTCATTAGATTGAACACATTATGGAAGGCACTTTCACATAAGAATTAGTGAGAAATCTGATCTGTAGGATACTTTTAAAGAAAAACTATTTTATGCTTAGGTATATCATTATATAGTAATTAGAAGCAAATAAACAAAATTTAAACTTTTAAAGATCCAAGAAAGCTTCTTTGATGAAAAGATATACTAAGTATAAAACACAGTAATTTTATAATACTCTTGAATTCCCAAAACAGTAGAACCACCTATATCCAAAAATAAAAAACTTCTAAACCAAATAGAAATGATTTTCTGGAAGATCCAAGTGACTGTTTTTTATAACAATAAAGAGTTAAATCTCTATACAACATGGTTTGGAGAATCTAAGCTGTGATCATCTAAACTTTTTTTTTTTTTTTTTACTTACCAAAAAAAAAAAAAAGTTTATAAAGAAAATTGCCAGAAATAGAAGTTATTTTTCTTACTCTCTCATATCGCCATTTACAAATGTATGCTATCACCAAATACAAAGCTAATTTGTGCTACCATTTTGCTCCTGAACATAATATATATGTCAAGTTTAAGTATATATAATTCTTTAAATAGCTTGCAATTTAAAAGGGAACACAAATGTATTTTTATTTTATTTATTTTTTATTCATTTTTGAGAGAGAGACAGGCAGACAGAGCTCAAGTGGGGGAGAGGCAGAGAGAGAGACACAGAATCCGAAGCAGGCTCCAGGCTCTACGCTGTCAGCACAAACCATGAGATCATGACCTGAGCCTAAGTCAGACGCTTAACCAACTGAGCCACCCAGGTGACCCTATTTTTTTTTAATGTTTTATTTATTTATTTTTGAGAGAGAGAGAGAGAGAGAGAGAGAGAGAGAGAGCGCGCGCACGCACACGAATGGAGGGGAGGGACAGAGAGAGAGAGAGAGAGAGAGAGAGAGAGAGAGAGAGACAGAAGGCTCCAGGCTCTGAGCTATCAGCACAGAACCCGATGTGGGGCTCGAACCCACAAACCGAGAGATAATGACCTAAGCCAAAGTCAGATGCTTAACTAACTGAGCCCCCAACACAATGTATTTTTGAAAATAAACAATTCAGGAGCACCTGGGTGGCTCAGTCAGTTAAGCATCCGACTTCAGCTCAGGTCATGATCTCACTGTCCATGAGTTCGAGCCCTGCATCAGGCTCTGTGCTGACAGCTCAGAGCCTGGAGCCTACTTCAGATTCTGTGTCTCCCACTCTCTCTCAAAAATAAATTAAGATTAAAAAAAAAATTTTTTTATAAAAAAAAAATAAGCAATTCAGATGCACCCCATGTTTATAGCAGCACTATCAACAATAGCCAAAGTATGGAAAGAGCCCAAATGTCCATCAATGGATGAATGGATAAGAAGATGTGGTGTGTGTGTATATATATATATATATACATATATATATATATACACACACACATATACGCACAATGGAGTATTACTCGGCAATCAAAAAGAATGAAATCTTGCCATTTTCAACTACGTGAATGGAAATGGAGGGTATTATGCTAAGAGAAAGACAAAAATCATATGACTTCACTCACATGAGGACTTTAAGAGACAAAACAGATGAACATAAGGGAAGGGAAACAAAAATAATATAAAAACAGGGAGGGGGACAAAACAGAAGAGACTCATATTTATTGAGAACAAACTGAGGGTTACTGGAGGAGTGGGGGGGGGGGGGATGGGCTAAATGGGTAAGGGGCACTAAGGAATCTACTCCTGTTGTACTATATGCTAACTAATTTGGATGTAAATTTTAAAAAATAAAAAAACTAAATTAAAAAAAGAGGACTGACAAGGAAGAAACTGTAAAGTCTCTTGATTCAAGAACCTTCTAAAGGATTTGCTCTCAAACTTGTGTGTGCATTAGAATGACCAAGAAAGCTGAAGAAGGCAGCTCACAGACTCTGAATCTGTTAAGTCTCTGAGTGGGAACTCCTTTTCCTTTTGACAAGATCTTCAGATGCTTTGGATACAGAGCAAATTTAAGAATCACCTTATTAAATACTCCTAGAGGCTAAAAGTGCCTATTTATCCAAGGTGAGAACTTCTAAACTGGAAGATTTTCACTGTGTCTAAAAAAACCATTCTCTTCATTAAATTTGCATATTCTTATGCAGTCTCGGGATAAAAGCATAACACTAAAGGTTAAATATGAACCTGGAATAATTATTTGACAGAAAATTACTAACTGCCAAGAAATAACTGATTAATTAGAGTTTAAACATGAATGGTTCATTTAAAGTTTTCTTAAATTAGACCTACATTTTATTAAAATTTTCTATTCAGATTTGTTATAAATACAAGGAAAACTTGTAAAAAATTTTGGACACATTGAGAAATACTTAAATATAATTAAACAGAATTTTTCATTTGTAAAAAAAAATTTTTTTTATAAAAAAATTAAACAATTCAGGGGCTCCCAGGTGGCTCAGTCAGTTTAGCAGCCAACTCTTGACTTCGGCTTAGGTCATGATCTCATGGTCCTGGGATGGAGCCCTGGCATCGGGCTCCACAATGACTATGTTGCCTGTTTGGGATTCTCTCTCTAGTTCTCTCTCTGCTCTTCCTCTGTGTGTGCACACACTATCTCTCTCAAAATAAATAAACTTAAAAAATAAATAAATAATTCAAACACATTAAAAAGTACACATTAAGAATAAACCAGACAGAATCTAGTGGTTATTAAAACCTATTGAGAAAAATGTGTTGGCCCAAGAGCAACTAGTGCCCTAGTGCCATATTGTAATCTCAATTATTTCCCAATAAAAGGAAATAGGGCTTCCTGGAGAAACAGAGTTCCAGATTCCAACAATAGCATGGGGGAAAGTTCAAGGAAAGCCTGAAATATGGCCTGTGCCAGAAAGGAAAGATGACATCAAAGAACACTGGAGTTAGAAAGACACAGCAACCAACTTGAAAGGGCTTCCACTAGCCAAAGACACGAAAATTTGAGCATCAAAATAACAATGACTGTAATGAGTTGAAATAAAATACATAAAAATCCTTGAGTTCATGGTGATTCTGGAAACAAAAACAAAAACAAAAAAATTCACCGGTCATATATGGCACAAAGCTCATTATTCTGAGAACTGGAAAATAAGAAGGATCAAAAATCAAGTCTTTACCCTGCCCTTCTTATAGCAACTATGTTTCGGGGGAAACACAGAGCTGGTGAAATAAAGTTCTAACTTGATAGAATAATTCCACTTCAGAAATTTGGCAGAAATAAAAGAATCAGAAAAATCACTATTTTGTAACCCCTATGGAAACAATATATCCAGACAATGTACTCTTGCCAAAAACAACAGCAATCACAACATGAATCTCACCGAAGCTCTATATATCTACTACCATACTACCATACCATATCCTACTATCATAGGAAACACAGAGGCTAGAGAAACATGTTAAAAGGCACCCCAAGTATGTGATTAGCCAAATCCAGAATTTGGACTATTCTATAGAATAGAACTAAGAACTTCATTTCTCCAACAAATAAATGCAGGGGCACCTGGGTGGCTCAGTCAGTTAAGCATCCGGTTAAGCATCTGACTCGTGATTTGGGCTCAGGTCATGGTCTGATGGTTCATGAGTTCAGGCCCTGAGTCGGGGTCTGGGCTGATATCACGGAGCCTGCTTGGACTGGTTAGGTTCACACAGCAGTGGATGGTGGAATTGGTCCTGATTCCTCAGGTGTCACTTTTTTTGTCAACTACAACTTATGTTTTTCTATATATTATACTTCTGCCACTTCCCACTGGTCAATGCTATAGTCAAGAGTCAAAGCATGCCTCTCAGTCCTGCTCACTCACCAGTTCCTTCCCTCCCCATCAGTGCTGACAAGGTATCGATAGGCCTCAAAGACAGAACAATAGGATATTTTTGATACAATGGGAGAAATTAAACACTGCATAGATTTTAGATGGTATTGAGGAATAACTTGTATTTGATAGGTGTTTAAAACTACTGTTTATGTTATTTTAAAAAAGGAGCACCTTACCACAAATTATAGATCTTAGTTATAATAATGTATCAATACTGGCTCACCAATTATAACAAACATATCCCAGAAGCAGCACCAGGATGCAGAAGGAACCTAGCATTTCTTAAATATTTCTTAAATATTACTCCAGCAAGGTGGCAAAGAGTGTTGAAGGAGTAGGATATAGCTGCAACAGGACTGGCCAAGTGCTGATACATCAAAGTTGAGTACTGGGTACAAAGAATGTTCTTTATATAATTATTTCCATCTTTGTGTATATTTAAATTTTTTCATAATAAAAATTAGGGAAAATAGCAAAGTTAAGATTTGCCTGTCTTGCTGCAGGATTATAGCTATGTATCAAAATTTTATAAATGGAACAGGAATCTTTATAAAAAGCACTGATGATAGGTTTCTGAGGTGCTACAGAATTACTGGTGATCAATTTGAAGTCATGAGACAGAAGGTTTTTTCCTCTTACACCAGCAGTGCAAATAAAACTATACTTACTAAAAAGACCAAAAACAAAAAAAATGGTATAGTGAGATACAACTCAAGAGGGCCATTAAAATGGAGAAGTGAAGATAGCTAGGATATTGCTACAAACATGTACTGAAGATGGGAGAAAAGGAAGGAAAAGGAATCTAACAGACGAGGGAGGCAATTATCGCCTTAGCTCTAAGTTTCAAAGCAACTGAATTGAAAAAGGTTCGGAGACAGTAAAGTCCAAATGGAGACAAGGAAGAAACACAAATAAATTATACACAGATATATATTACTAAAAAGAAAAGCTTATTAAGTTGTATGGTTCTATTTACTAGGATACTTTACAAAATAATAACTAAGTGTAGACGTACTATCTAGTACTAGAAGTACTGCCTACAGACATGGTTTAGTCTAGTAGCAACTAATGCATTCAAACATATTTTTATTTATTTATTTAAGTTTATTTATTTTGTGAGAGAGAGAGAGAGAGAGAGAGAGCGAGCACACAAGCAGGGAGGGGGCAGAGACAAAGGGAAAGAAAGAATCCCAAGCAGGCTCTGTGCTGTCAGTACAGAACCCAACGCAGGGCTGGAACTCATGAACCACAAGATCATCACATGAGCCGAAATCAAAAGTTGGACACTTAACCAACTGAGCCACCGCCCCTCAAACACATTTTTAAAAACCAAGTACAATTCAGGAGTCAAACTTGACTCAATAGAGAATTGTAGGATACATCCAGAATTGGTTCAGAAAGCTGTGAAAATAGAGTAATCTGAGACAGTAGCATAGGGAGGTGATTTAGAAGAAAAGATGGGGTAAAACGCTAAGGCCTTCACACTTCAGGGCCGGTGAGAAAGGATCATACTAGTAATGAGAGTTCTGTGTGAGCTAAGGAAATACAGGGTTAGACTGAGAGAAAATTGAGAACTGAAGGAATCCAGGAAAAAAAAAAAAAACTGTGAGAATTTTGAAAAGGGGGATTGATTTATTACAAGGAATAAAACTTAGGGCTCTGGCTAAATTCACCTTAAAATATCTTTTTATCTTATAAAGAAACAAATCCTTATACTACCTATCAAAAATTGAACATCAGTTAAAAACCAACCAATCCTGGGGCACCTGGTGGCACAGTGGGTTAAGCATTCGACTCTGGCTCAGTTAATGATCTCACAGTTTGTGAGTTTGAGCCCCGCATCAGACTTTGCACTGACAGCTCAAAGCCTGGAGCCTGCTTTGGATTCCGTGTCTCCCTCCCTCTCTGCCCCTCCCCCACTCACACTCTGTCTCTTGCTTTCTCTCAAAAATAAACATTAAAAAAAAATCTAAAACCAACCAATCCTTTAAAGGGTTAGCCTCTGGTTGTATATCTTCCCCTTATACACTTAGCCTTTTTATTGGGGTCAGTGAGTAAGAAGTCATTATATCAAAAGGAAGGCAAGCAAGTCAGCCCCATAAAAATGTTCTCAAAAAGGCCCAAATTCTAAAGCACTTTCAACAAAAAGAAGTTGTGAAGCATTAAATACGCAGAAGGCATAAGTGAGAAAGCCAAGAAGAGTCAAGAGCTGCCTCATTGAAATACAGACCATAGAAATGAAACCTTAAAAACAAAAGAAGAAATACAGACCAGAAGATAAAAACCCATTTATTTTTGGAAGGTGAAGGATTCTGAGAACTAGGATGTGGTTATAAGCGGGTAGGAAAAACATGTCAGTTAATAGTATGAAAGATAAAATAGCCAGAAAGAGAAGGAGAGCCTCAGCATCTCAGGGTTTAGCATTAAAGTTGGGCACCTGGGTGGCTCAGTCAGTTAAGCGTCCGACTTCGGTTCAGGTCACAATGTCACAGTTTGTGAGTTTGAGCCCCCCGTTGGGCTCTGTGCTGACAGCTCAGAGCCTGGGGCCTGCTTCAGATTCTGTGTCTCCCTCTCTCTCTGCCCCTCCCCTGCTCACATCCTGTCTCTCCCAAAAATAAACAAACATTATTTTCCTCCCCTTCCCTTCCCCCATGTCTTCTAAGTTTCTCAAATTCCACATATGAGTGAAAACATATATGTCCTTCTCTGACTGACTTATTTCACTTAGCATTCTACCCTCCAGTTCCATCAACGTTGTTGCAAATGTCAAGATTCATTCTTTCTCATTGCCAAATACTATTCCATTGTATATAGAAACCACACCTTCTTTATCCATTCATCAGTTGATGGACATTTGGGCTGTTTCCATAATGTGGCAAACAGAGAGGGAGGCAAACCATAAGAGATTATTAAATACAGAGAACAAACTGAGGGTTGATGGGGGGGAGGAGAAAATGGGTGATGGGCATTGAGGACGGCACTTGTTGGGACAAGAACTGGTGCTGCACGTAAGCGATGAAGCATGGCAATCTACTTCTGAAGCCAAGACCACACTGTATACACTGTATGTTAGCTAACTTGACAATAAATTATATTTTAAAAAATAATAATAAATAAACTAAATTTTTTTTAAAAAGCTACTGAAGTTATCTTCAGGCTTTATCCCATAGAATCCTGGGTAAATTGCAGTCAAAATAGGCAAGAAACCTACTGAAAGACCTATAGAGCTATATCCTGCCTCACCTGGAAACATCTTCCCAGGGCCAAGTAGGAGAAAGGTGAAATGGCACTGTGCAGGCCACACTGATGCTGACATATCCTTTATGAGCTTGTCCGAGAGTCAAAGAGATCTGCTAAGATCTGAGCAACCCAGGAATTGGTAGCTCCAGCCGCACCTATTTGTGTGGCCTCTATGTCACTGAGCTGAGAACAGCTCCAAAGAATCAGGGAGTACGGAGAAAAGGTGAAAAAAAAAAAGAGAGCACCATCTTTTCCCCTACTATTCCTTCTCCAGTTATGTTTCTTCTAATAGGTATTGATTTATCCACTGCTTTCCTAATTTCTCATGTTTTGGGAAAGCTAATTTTGGACTAAAAAATAACTATTAAACAGATCTATAATTTTATTAGCATCAGGCTCTAATCAAACGAGCCAATTGTTAGAGAAACCTGGATAATCAGAAAGCTTAGGCAAAGGGCAATGATTAAAAGAACAGACATTGCCAGAATACGTAATACACACACACTTCATTAACTTAACACAAACTAGTTTACTAGAATTCCAAACATCAAGAATTCACAAAGAGAGCACATTCACCCTAGAGACTACACAGCCATGAATTTGAAGGTCCTAGGCTACACAGCATTTTGTGCTTGCTATTTCTACCAACTACAGTTATTTCTAATTCTAGCAACTTCCTTTGCTCTATATGTTACCACTAAATTCCTTTAGATACTAATGAATGTCCCATAACAATATCAAACCGTCTAGAGCTTAACGAGATCATTTAATGTGCTAATAACCCCATTTAATTGATTCAGACAAAACATTTAAATATGAGTAATATCAGATTACATCATTAAGCTGAAGATACAAAGATGAATATAAACTAGCAATAAATTCAGGGTATTACATGACTGGGTTAAAGTCAGAAAAAAACTTATTTATCCTTGTAGTAAGAAATAGGAACCCAAGTAGAAAACAGATCTCAAAAATGACAACAGGGCAAGAAAAAGTTATCCACACAACAAATAGTATTATTTTTAATCCATCCTGCAGTATGATTTGAAGGCAGCTTCCTTAGTGATTAAAGCATATTTACACCCAATGACATGAGTAGAAACAACTCAGAGGTATTCATGTTTAGTGGTTTAAAAAAAAAAAAAAGGCAAATTTTTACCAAAACAGACTTACGAAAACACTTTCTAAAGCAGAATGTTTTAGGTAATTCACTCTGTCATCCTTGTTCACCATAAAAAGGAATTCCCAAAGTCCAATTAGCCTAAGCAATCAGTATCTCCACTCCTACTAGCTAGTGATAAAATTTCCAAGAGAAAAATGCTATGCATTGTTTATTCCTGATTATTCATTAATAGTTTGAGAATGTAACTGAGGTTTAGAAAGGTAACAGCAAATTATAAATTGTTTGGTGTATCATACAAAATAGCTTACCTTGTAGTTTTTTCAGTACAGCAACCTCCATTTTCAGAACTTGTTTTGGTTGTTGAGCTGATTCTACCTTCAGTGCAACATTTTCCCTGGTAAGCATGTCCAAGGCATCGTAAATTTCTCCAAAGCCCCCACCCCCAATCTTCCTCAACTGCAGGGGAAATAAGAACATACACACATAAAATTACTAGAACATTCTAATTGGAAACCAATTCATCTCTTGTATATAATTTTACTATCCCTATTTGAGGATAAAAGATCTCAATATCGTTAAATTAACTGCACATATGCCAAGAAAACAGATGCCTAGAAATACCATCAAAACCTTTTCCCATGGTTTTGCCCACAAAAGGTAATTAAATTATTTCAGCCACAATTTTAAAATTTAGTCTACAGCATCAAAAATGTCACAAAAAAGGACAGCACCTGAAAGTTTCACTTGCCACAAATGCCCCCCAACAACCAGATATGTTATTTTATTTTTTTTTTTTTAATTTTTTTTTTTTCAACGTTTTTTATTTATTTTTGGGACAGAGAGAGACAGAGCATGAATGGGGGAGGGGCAGAGAGAGAGGGAGACACAGAATCCGAAACAGGCTCCAGGCTCTGAGCCATCAGCCCAGAGCCTGACGCGGGGCTCGAACTCACGGACCGTGAGATCGTGACCTGGCTGAAGTCGGACGCTTAACCGACTGCGCCACCCAGGCGCCCCCAGATATGTTATTTTAATTCTAGGGCAACATTTGTAAACTTTTAAACCATGAAATCTTTTTGCCAATCAAAATCATATCTGGACCCCAGCTGAGATGTGTATGTGCAGAGGCTGGAGGTGGGAGTGAGGCAACCAGAGCCCAGCCTTCTCAGCACCACTTATCCTCCTCTCTGAGGCACTGAGCAGACTCCACAGAAGAGACAGAAAACTCCTGTTCTAAACTATCCCAGAGTTCACTATATAACTATATGCTCAGATAAGACAAAGTCTAATCAAATAAAACACCTTCAACAAACACTTAATATCCTTACTGATAAAACGTATTAGCTTAACTAGGGAATACCAGGATCTCTGTCTGAGTACTACAAGCAAGTTCTCAAGTGTTAGTGACAACTAAACCTGTAGAGCTATGAGCACCAAGGTGGGTAGTATACTTCAAACCAGATGTAGCACGGAATTAGCGTTCTTCCATTTCCTGAAGGTCTTCTCCTTTCCACATTATCAAACACCTAAGACGTGATGTAAAGCAGGCAGTCCTCACTGGAGGCACAAGGGTCCTAAATCCTAACCACCCCAGAGGACTCACTTTAAGCTCTACTTCTTTCAAGAACACTGCATTACTGATTACCTCCAGGCATATTTCTCTATCTTCTGAATCTCTATAGGAATTATTTGCTTAATCATTTAATCATTTTACTAACCTAAACACCTCAGATATCACTTGTATTAATACACTATACTATTTTTTGACTTTCCACTGTCAATGTCCTAGCTCCCTACAGTGAAACTAAGTTTCTTCAGAAACAGCCACACCTTTCTATTTTTCTGTTTCCCTTACAGCAAGTGGCTAAGTGGTAACTACATAATTATTGCTAAATAACTATTCATTGCTTTGTATATAAGAGCCATAATCCTTTATTCCAGTTGGGTGATGGGAAGAGATAGCATGAGAAATTCCAGTATGAGCGCAGGATTAAAATAAAGTTCCAGAACTTCATTGCAGTTAAATTGTTTTTTGTTGGGCCCTGATTGATACTTACAATTCTTAATATCTGTCTATTAAACAAAGCCTAGTATAACTTTAAAAATCCATAAGCAATACCAAAGGGACATTTTTCTAATTATGGACAGTGGTGAGAGGTACCTTCATGTTTTACCTCACAACAACCTTACCAAATGACAGAACAGAAAATCTAGACCAAAGTAATGATTTTGCTCCTTGGTCTACTCCTATAATGTCATCTCAACAATAGTGGGAACATTAATATTTTTTACTGAGCTTGACAAAGCATTAAGACATCATCAATGTTTATAAAGCAGAAAGCTAGAGGCAGTTTAGTATGATGGGGGTATGTAGATTAGGGAAAGAATGGTGGTAAGGCCTGTGGCAGACTTTGTTTCCTAAAGATGATCACAACAATATCACCCATCCCTTTTCCTCTTCTTCAGTGT
This sequence comes from Panthera onca, assembly GCF_046562875.1. Taxonomy (NCBI): domain Eukaryota; kingdom Metazoa; phylum Chordata; class Mammalia; order Carnivora; family Felidae; genus Panthera; species Panthera onca. Next base: position 60,214,616 of record NC_138344.1, on the reverse strand, counting down.
GACCTTGCCCCTCACCCAAGATATAGCATCCATTCCCCACCCTCTTAAATATGGGTTAATCTTGTGGCTGCTTTAACCAACAGAACATGGTGAAGTAATACTGCCCCAGCCCTGAGAACAGCCCTTAACCAGCCCCGCAGTTTCTGTTTCCTGTCTCTCAAAAGCCAGCTACCATATAAAAAGTGTGACCATCTGAGAAGCCACAGACCTGTGAAGAGGTCCTAGAAAATAAGCTACCAGGGATGACAGGGGGAGGACTAGGGAACTAAGGACCTTCAAGTCACCAAACAGCCCACTTGGAAGTTGGGTCCTCTAACCCACCCAACCCTGCCGAGTGCCACATGGTTAAGAGACGAACTGGGGCACCTGGGTGGCTCAGTCGGTTGAGCGGCCGACTTCGGCTCAGGTCATGATCTCACAGTCTGTGAGTTTGAGCCCCACGTCGGGCTCTGTGCTGACAGCTCAGAGCCTGGACCCTGTTTCAGATTGTATCTCCCTCTCTCTGACCCTCCCCTGTTCATGCTCTGTCTCACCCTGTCTCAAAAATAAATAAAAATGTTAAAAAAATAAAAATAAAAAAAAAAAAGAGACGAACTATCAGGCAAACTCATCTCAAATTCCTAATCCACAAAATTATATGTAAAAAAATAATTGTTTTTTAAGCCTCTAAATTTTGATGCAGTTTGTTCATAATGGTAGATAACCAAAACACCATCCATAACAATGAGACTATTTCTTACTAAAATGCTACTATGCCTGCCAAATTTGGGGGACATGTTCGATATGTATATTAGTTCTAATTATCAGGACAGAGCAACTAAGCCAGGCATAGCTTCATTTGTCACCTTTTGATATGTCTACTGGAAACAGCCAAACTTTATCACAGCACTTAATACAAAGCACTCACCAAAGAAACACTCATTTCTGACTTACATAAAAGATTACTAATTGTAATCTTCCTGCACCAATCCATGATGACAACATGATTCTTTTCTTACATTTACTCAAGTAAATTTTCAAAGCCAATTGATTTGCCTAATTGGTTAAAACACTGTATCATAGAAACAAAATTTGTATTTCTAAAGGAAGAATCTTCTTTTTCCAATCTGTTGATAAACTAAGGAAACCACTAAAACAACTTTCCTACACCTGGTAATGAACAAAACTCTGATTAAAATACATATTTAAATACATCTGAAACAAAAATTGTTCCTTGAAGAGCAGAGAAGATGGCAGATTCCAAGTCCAGGACAAGGAAGATATCAAAGGACTATTAGGATCATGTTGAAAGACTCAAGAGACAACTTGAAGGGTGTCCTCCCTTAGTCAAATGGGACAGTTTAGGGATCAATAAGGATAGTAATGACAACTGAGTGAAATATATGAAATATGCTTAAATCCATGCATTCTTGACTACCTATTTTTAAAAATCTCATTGGTCACTTTTGGAAAATGCCAGGGAACCAATTCATTATTTTGAAAACTGGTAAATTAAGAAAAAGAATTAAGCATTTATTCTCTTTTCCTAATCAAAATGTACCTCAGGACAATCAAATAGTTGACAACAAAAAATTTCTCTTTGTAGATGTACTTTAAAAAATGAAGGAATGACAGGAGTGCCTGGGTGGCTCAGTGGGTTGAGCATCCATTTTGGCTCAGGTCATGATATCTTGGTTGTAAGACTGAGCCCCATGTCAGGTTCTGCATTGAGTGTGGAGTCTGCTTCAGATTCTCTCTCTCTCCCTCTTCCCCACTTGCACACGTGTGCACTCTCTCTCTCTCTCTCTCTCAAGATAAATAAACAAACATTTAAAAAATGAAGGAATAACAAACGCTCAATAATCTGCAATTAACAGACCTAGAAAATGATGATCAGGACTGCTAAAATGAGAATGGCCAATAGGACACACAATGTCTTGATGGGTGATAAGACATTATGTGCCTCCTATTGAAAGATCACAATACCCTTTATGAAAAAAAAAAAAAAACGCCAACTCAATAAACAAACCTGAACTTAGATCTAATCAAACCCCAATAAATAACAATTTGGGGATGCCTGGGTGGCTCAGCTGGTTAAGTGCCCGACTCCTGATTTCAGCTCAGGTCATGATCTCATAGTTCCTGAGATTGAGTCCCACACTGGGGGTTGTCGGTGCAGAGCCTGCCTGGGATTCTCTCTATCTCTCTCTCTCTGCCCCTCCCCTGCTTTCTCTCTCTCTCTCAAAATAAATAAACTTCTAAAAATAAGTAAATAAATAAGAATTTACATAAAATACATGAGACAGAGAAACCTATTAATACCACACAGAAGAAATCAGAAAAATCCAAACTGTGAAATTCTACAGGTAAATGACCAAGTTTCTTCCATAAATAAACTGTGAGGAACAAAAGCAAGATGAAAAGAAATCTAGAAATTAAAAGATATTTAAGCGATGTCAACCAATTGCAGAAGAATACTTAATGACATTAAAAAATTATTACTTTTTTAGATGTGATAATATTATGACTACATTTTTAAAAGAATTTTTAACCTTTAGAGATACATAATTGTAGCACACACAGAAGAAATACCAGAGTAAAAGATTTGCTTCAAAATATTCCGGGAGGGAGGTTAAAGAGATAAAACAAGACTGACTATAAATTAATAACTACTTAAGCTGGGGCATGAGTATATAAAGGTTAATTATATCAGTCTCACTACTTTTATGTATGCTTACAATTTTCCTTAATAAAAAGTTCAAAACTTTTTTAAAAGAGAAGTTCATTGTACTGTATTTTTTTTTTTTCATTTGTCTTTCTCTAAGTACACTTTTTTCTACCTTACTCAGCATTAGCTATCAGTGGTTAGGAAAACTGACTACTGTATAAAGCAAGAATTATTGTATAAACAAGACAATCACAGGAAAATAACTGAAAACTGATTCAGGCATATTAGCAATATATATATTATTTCCTAAGGAAATCCTATTTTTATCAAGATACCAAAAATTACCCCACATGTTGTCTCTCTCTCAATCTAAGAGAGATACCCACCACTTTCCATCTTTCTTTGACCAAGATTCCAACACTGAGAATATCCGGCTGCTCTCCTCCTCCACTCATTGCAATTCACTGATGTGATAGAACGGTTATACAGGCATCCAGCTCCCAAGGGTGGTTTCCATTTAACCTAAAACAAAAGAAACAGCAGCAGCATATCAGGGCTAATTAATTAACACAAACATTCCAGGACCAAGTAGCACCATTAATTCTATACATTAATTAGGTTGCTTTGTTGGAAAGGGAGTAAAAACACCAAACTCAGTTCCAAAATCTGTTTAGTGCTTATATAAAAAAAAAAGTACCTTTCCATTAAAGGTGCCCATGACATTACAAAGACATTATGTTACAACACAGATATAATTTCAATAACTGAGACTGCTAAACTATAGAGCAAGCATGGTGTCAATGACAATTGACCTAGACAGACCACCACCCTAACTACAACATATTGCTAAAGAAAAAGACAAGGCACCTAACTTACAACAGCTTATAGTTTAATAGGTTGTAACTTAGAGCTTATCATCATCAGAGCTAATAAAATTTTAATATTACATAATGTACAAAATGCATTCAAAATGCATAGGAAATAAACATGAGCCACAGAAATGTACTGTTGATCAGTTCTAATACAATGATATTTAAAGAAAAAGAGGATAATAATATGAACAGCATACCTACAGAAAATGAAAATAACCAGAAAAATCTGGCCTAAAGGAGATAAGGAGATGACAACATAAATCATAATTAGAAATTAGGAAGACATAAAAAGAAATCTGAGCTAACTCAGAAAAGGATCAGAAATGAAGAGGAGACACATGAGAAAACACCATACAAATTAAGGAAGAAAAAAAAGAAGAAAATGAAAAACACATTTAAAAGCAAAAGTGACAAATAAAAGGCAAAGTAAATACAAAATACATATTATAGAAGGCCCCCAAAAAGAAAACCCATGCTAGGAAATAGAACAAATACTAGCCACTATAATACAAAAAATTTCTCTAAATTAAAAGAAAAAGGCTAAATTTGCATACTGAAATGGTATATCACTGGGATATTCTTGGGTATACCCAGGTATACCTGAGAAAACAACCCAGGAGATCAACATCAACATGCAGTCTAATAAAACTACTGGATTTCAAGGGGGAAAAAATCATCAGCATCTGTGCAGACAGTCCAAATTACTTAAAAGGTAAAGAAAACAGACACTGGCACTGACAATAGACATTAGCACAAACAGTTTACACCAGCAGACAATGAAATTATACATTTAAATATCTAAGCCAAAGATGTTCTACCCAGCCAAATTAACTTCCATAGCTAAAGGAAACAAACAGTTATGAAACACAGAACTCAAAGAACACTGTTCCCAGGAAATGCCCCTAAAAATCAACTATATAACAAGCATCAATCAAGGAATTATGGTAGAAGATCTGGCATGAGGAATGGCCTGAAAAGGCCTAAAAGCAATGATAACCTCTGCCTTCAGATTGTGGACTTTAAATTTTTTTTTTTTTCAACGTTTATTTATTTTTGGGACAGAGAGAGACAGAGCATGAACGGGGGAGGGACAGAGAGGGAGACAGAATCGGAAACAGGCTCCAGGCTCTGAGCCATCAGCCCAGAGCCTGACGCGGGGCTCGAACTCACTGACCGTGAGATCGTGACCTGGCTGAAGTCGGACGCTTAACCGACTGCGCCACCCAGGCGCCCCAGATTGTGGACTTTAAACATCACCTCCCACTAAAAGAAATCAGGGCTTCCTGGAGAAATGGCTTTTTCCAGGTCTGACACAGGAAATTGTACACAATGAACTTGAGATATCTTGTCAAATCAGAAAGCAACAAAATATCAACAATACTACTACAGGCAAGTCAAAGGAAATCAGAGCCAGGCAAAAGGATTCTCATTTGCCAAATTTCTCCCTTGAGCATATACAAGAATGGTGACTGCAATGATTGGAAAATATAAAAAATACAAATACCAATAGTTTATAATGACACTCAAAAAAAGAAAAAGAGGGGCGGCTGGGTGGTTCAGGTGGTTGAGCATCTGACTATTTATTGGTTTTGGCTCAGGTCCTGACCCCAGGGTCATGGGATGGAGCCCTGTGTGGGCATGGAGGCTGCTTGGGATTCTCTCTCTCCCTTTGCCCTTCTCCCCCACTCACATGCAGTCTCTTTCTCTCTCTAAAATAAACAAACAAACAAAAAACAAAGTAAAAAGAAAATTCCTCTTTGGCCATCCTGTGGAGGTTGCCAGAGTACAACTTATTACTCTGAACACTGATAATGAAACAAAGAATCATGGATTTATCGTGCCTTTCTGGTATGAACAGTATCTGGGGGAAACTAAGGAGATGAATTTTTCCTCAAAGGATAATCACAACTAATAAATGCTAGAAGAAATGACAGAATTAGAAAATCACCATTTTCCATGGGGTGCCTGGGTGGCTCAGTCGGTTAAGCATCCGACTTCGGTTCAGGTCATGATCTTGAAGTTCTTGAGTTTGAGCCACACATTAGGTTCTATGCTGACAGCTCAGAGTCTGGAGCCTACTTCGGATTCTCTCTCTCTCTCTCTCTCTCTCTCTCTCTCTCTCTCTCTCTGCCTCTTCCCTGCTTGCACTCTCTCTCTCAAAAATAAACATTAAAAAAATTAAAAAAAAAAAGAAAATCACCATTTTCCAAATCCAAAGGTAGATGGGGAACTTTAATATGAAAGATTAAGTTGAACCCACCAATCAATCTTTTTTTGTTTTAAATTTAATTTATTTATTTGGGGGGGGGGGTGAGAGCCAGAGAGCACAGGGGGATCAGAGAGAGAGGAAGAGAGAGAGAGAATCCCAAGCAGGCTCCATGCCACAAATGCAGAACCCAACAGGGGACTCAAACTCACAAACCATGAGATCATGACCTGAGCCAAAATCAAAGAGTCAGACGCTCAACCAACCAAGCCATCCAGGAACCACCCCCCCCACAACCACCAATCAAGCTTAACATCACTAAAAAGCAAGACAATGAAACGTAAGTGCTTCCTGATATTCTGCAACAAAATTTTCTCAGCACCACCTATGCTACGAAGCCCCTCGCCTAAAAAACAATTTCAAAACTAAATTTAATCAATATTCTAGATTTAATTATCATTTAAAAAAATAAGGGGAACAAAGGCATATGTTAAATGCCAACCTGAGAATACAGTAAGCTAAATCCATGATACTGGAGATTCTAAAGGACAAAATGACCAGTTTATCCAACAAATAAATGGTATGGAAAATAAAAGACCTTACACTATACATTACAAGAAACAATATACATCTCAAACTAAGGCAACAACTAGCAATCAGAAAAATTGAGTAGGATATAATATTAAGGAATAACTGATAATTTTCTAGAGTGTAACAATAGTGGTATGGTTATGTTTAAAAAGTCTTTCTCAGACAGATACCATATGTTTTCACTCTTATGTGGATCCTGAGAAACTTAACAGAAACCCATGGGGGAGGGGAAGGAAGAAAAAAAAAAAAGAGGTTAGAGTGGGAGAGAGCCAAAGCATAAGAGACTCTTAAAAACTGAGAACAAACTGAGGACTGATGGGGGGTGGGAGGGAGGTGAAGGTGGGTGATGGGTATTAAGGAGGGCATCTTTTGGGATGAGCACTGGGTGTTGTATGGAAACCAATTTGACAATAAATTTCAAAAAATAAAATAAAATAAAATAAAAAAAATAAAATAAAATAAAATAAAATAAAATAAAATGTCTTTCTCTGTCAGAGACACATAAACTACCAATGTACGACGTGAAAAAAGGTCTTGAATTTACCCTAATTCACTGTAAGGGGAAAAAGAGTTACTGTGTTAGGGGTGGAGAATTAGATGAGGTAAGAATGGTAAAATTTTTATAATTTTCTAACTGTATGATGGGTACATGGGAATTCACTATACTATCTATTTCTGTGTATGTTTGCAATATTTATATACTAAAAGTAAAAAAAAAAGTGCATAGGTTAAAAATATCTAGAGTCTTTTGTAACAAACAGTGCTGTGATAACTACACATCCAATGCAAAAGAATGAACTTGTACCCCCATCTAATATCATATACAAAAATTAACTCAAAATGTATCAAAGACATAAAAGTGAAAGCTACAATTATAAAACTCTTGGAGAAGAAAACAAAGGCATAAATCTTTATGACCTTGGATTAGGCAATGATTTCTTAAATAGGATACTGAAAGTACAACAAACCAAAAAGAAAAAAAAAAAGATAAATTGAACTTCATCAAAATTTTTAAAATTTATGTTAAAAGACAACCTAGAAGAAAAAAACTGCAAACTATATTATCTGATAAAGGGCTAATGCCTAGAATATATAAACAACAATTCAACAACCCAAAAAAACCAAACAACTCGATTTAAAAATGGGCAAAGAACCTAAACAAATAATTCTCCAAAGAAGACATATATATGGCTAAAAAAGCATATTAAAAGATGCTCAACATCTCTATCATTGGATAAATGCAATTCAAAACCTCATGAGAAATCACCGCATAATCACTAGGATGGCTAGTATTAAAAACAAGCAATCAGTTGTTTAACATAGTGTTGGAAGTTCTAGCATCAGCAATCAGACAACAAAAGGAAATCAAAAGCATCAAAATTGGCAAAGATGAAGTCAAGCTTTCACTTTTTGCAGATGACATGATACTATACATGGAAAACCCGACAGACTCCACCAAAAGTCTGATAGAAGTGATACATGAATTCAGCAAAGTTGCAGGATACAAAATCAATGTACAGAAATCAGTTGCATTCTTATACATTAATAACGAAGTAACAGAAAGACAAATAAACTGATCCCATTCACAATTGCACCAAGAAGCATAAAATACCTAGGAATAAACCTAACCAAAGATGTAAAAGATCTGTAGGCTGAAAACTATAGAAAGCTTATGAAGGAAATTGAAGATACAAAGAAATGGAAAAACATTCTGTGTTCATGGGTTGGAAGAATAAATACTGTTAAAATGGCAATACTACCCAAAGCAATCTACACATTCAATGCAATTCCAATCAAAATTGCACCAGCATTCTTCTCAAAGCTAGAACAAGCAATCCTAAAATTTGTGTGGAACCACAAAAGACCCCGAATAGCCAAAGTAATACTGAAGAAGAAAACCAAAGCGGGAGACATCACAATCCCAGACTAAATTTAGCCTCTACTACAAAGCTGTAATCATCAAGACAGCATGGTATTGGCACAAAAACAGACACATGGACCAATGGAATAGAATAGAGACCCCAGAACTGGACCCACAAATGTATGGCCAACTAATCTTTGACAAAGCAGGAAAGAGTACCCAATGGAAAAAAGACAGTCTCTAACGAATGGTGCTGGGAGAACTGGACAGCAACATGCAGAAGAATGAAACTAGACCACTTTCTTACACCATTCACAAAAATAAACTCAAAATGGATGAAGGACCTGAATGTGAGACAGGAAACCATCAAAACCCTAGAGGAGAAAGCAGGAAAAAACCTCTCTGACCTCAGCCGCAACAATTTCATACTTGACACATCTCCAAAGGCAAGGGAATTAAAAGCAAAAATGAACTATTGGGACCTCATCAAGATAAAATCTTCTGCACTGCAAAGGAAACAATCAATAAAACTAAAAGGTAACCGACAGAATGGGAAAAGATATTTGCAAATGACATATCGGACATATCCACACCTAAAAAACAAATAATCCAGTGAAGAAATGGGCAGAAGACATGAATAGACACTTCTCTAAAGAAGACATCCAGATGGCCAACAGGCACATGAAAAGATGCTCAACGTCACTCCTCATCAGGGAAATACAAATCAAAACCACACTGAGATATCACCTCACGCCAGTCAGAGTGGCTAAAATGAACAAATCAGGAGACTACATATGCTGGAGAGGATGTGGAGAAATGGGAACCAGCACTTTCAACAATAGCCAAATTATGGAAAGAGCCTAAATGTCCATCAACTGATGAATGGATAAAGAAATTGTGGTTTATATACACAATGGAATACTACTTGGCAATGAGAAAGAATGAAATATGGCCTTTTGTAGCAATGTGGATGGAACTGGAGAGTGTTATGCCAAGTGAAATGAGTCATACAGAGAAAGACAGATACCATATGTTTTCACTCTTATGTGGATCCTGAGAAACTTAACAGAAGACCATGGAGGAGGGGAAGGGGGAAGAAAAAAGTTACAGAGAGGGAAGGAGGAAAACCGTAAGAGACTCTTAAAAACTGAGAATAAATTGAGGGTTGATGGGGGGTGGGAAGGAGGGGAAAGTGGGTGATGGGCATTGAGGAGGGCACCTGTTGGGATGAGCACTGGGTGTTGTATGGAAACCAATTTGACAATAAATTTCATATTAAAAAAATAAATGAAAATAAATAAATGTAGAAAAAGAAAAAAAGCAATCAAACAGAACTAATAAGTATTGGAGAGGATATAGAAAGTAAAATATAAAGATAAAATAGTGGCAAAGTAAAATATAAAAATGTAAAAACAGCCACTATGAAACACACAGTATGGCAGTTCTTCAAAACATTAAACATATATTTCCCACATGATTCTGCAATTCCAGTGCTGGGTATATATCCCCCCAGATTGAAAACAACGTCTCAAACAGATATTTGTGCACTCAAGTTCACAGCAGCATTATTCACAATAGCCAAAACATGGATACAGCCCCAATGTCCATCAACAGATGAATGGATTTAAAAAATGTGGTATATGCATACAATGGAATATTATTTAGCCTTAAAAAAAGAAGGAAATCCTGACATGCTACAACATGAATGAAACTTGAGAACATTATACTGAGTAAAATAAACCAGTCACAAAAGGACAAATACTCTTATGTATCCACTTATATGAAGGATTTAGAGTAGTCCAAATCACAGACAGAATAAGTAGAATGGTGGTTACTAGGAGCAGGAAGGGAGGGAAAAAGGGGAAGTGTTGTTCAGTAGGTATAGAATTTCAGTTTTGCAAGAGGAAAGAGTTATGGAAATCTGTTTTACAACAACGTGAATATATTTAACACTAATGATCTGTCCGCTTAAAAATGGTTAAGATGGTATATTTTATATTTTCTTTACCATAGTAAAAAAGCAAAGCAAAAGGAAAGCAAAAGGAAAGCAAAAGGAAAGGAAAGGAGAAGAGAAGAGAAGAAAAGGAAAAGGAAAGGAAAGGAAAGGAAAGGAAAGGAAAGGAAAGGAAAGGAAAGGAAAGGAAAGAAAAGGAAAGAAAAGAAAAGAAAAGAAAAGAAAAGAAAAGAAAAGAAAAGAAAAAGAAAAGAAAGGATGGTATGGGCCCAAGGTGGGGAAACTGGTAACATTCAGCATGATAATATACATTCAAACTCTAAACCAGTAATTATACTTCAAGAAATCTATTCCAAAGGTACCACGACAAAAAATGTGAAATGACTTCTTCACAAGACTTTTCACTGTAACACTACTTACAATCACAAGACTAGAAAAAAAAAAAACCTAACAGCCCATCAATAGGGGATTAATGGAATGATATGGTTCATCTGTGTAATGGAATACTAGTCCAGGAATAAGAGAGATGTTGATACAGTGATTTTCAGGATATATTGTTAAGTGAAAAAAAACAAGATGCAGTAAAGTATTTACAGTATGCTACTTTTGTGTTAAAAGAAGATAAATGTTAAACTTATTTGCTTTTTTTAAAAAGAAAAAGAAAAAAAGATAAGCCAAAAAATGATGAAAATGATTCCTTATAGCAGAGGTCAGTGTATTGTTGGAAAAAGGCCAGATAGTAAATATTTCAGTCTTTTCAAGCCATACAATCCTTGTGATAGCTACTCAACTCTGCTGTTACAACACAAAAGAAGCTATAGATGATATGTAAACAAATGAGTATGGCTGTGACAAAACATTATTTGCAAAAAGAGCTAGGTAGCCAAATCTGGCTTACAGGCTGTTGTTTGTCAACCTTTTCTCAAACGAATGGAGAAAACAGAATAGAAGGGATAAGAACGGGAGTCAGACTTCTATGGATCTATTTTATCACATAGGTTGAGATTAAGCCCAGCGTTGGATGAGCTTGGAGCCTGCTTAACATGCACTCTCTTCCTTCTTTCTCCCTGCCCCTCTCCCTTGCTCTCCAAAATTTAAAAAAAAAAAAAAAAAAATTAAACCAAAATCATTGTTTTGCATGAGAAAAAACTATTATAATTAAATTCCAAGTTCAAGAAAGTAACTTTCCAATAGTAATCATCAGAGCTGGCTTTAAACTCATCCTCGTCTATCAATAATAGGTATGAATAAGTGACCACACTTCAGAAAGTCTACTAATTAGGGGATGCCTGGGTGGCTCAGTTGGTTAAGGGTCTGGCTCTGGATTTCGGCTCCGGTCATGATCTCATGGTTCACGATATCGAGCCCTGCGTTCAGCAAAGAGCCTTCTTCTAGGATTCTCTCTCTCTCCCTCACTCTCTGCCCCTGCCCTGCTCGTGTGTGGGGGTGTGTGGGTGGGTGTGCGCGCACACACGCGCACACCCTCTCTCTCTCTCAAAATAAACAAACATTTTTAAAAAGTCAACCAATTAGCAGTGACACTCCATAACCACATGTACATAACGAAAGTTCAACCACTTCCTAAACAGTCTCACTTCACTGATCCCAGAACTCTTAAGCCTCATAGCTCTCCCTTGCACAGAGAGACATGAAAAAGCATTTGGTTCAGATATTCAGTGACGGCCTCTTCCTTCAAGACAATTAAAAGATATAATTAGGGGCGCCTGGGTGGCTCAGTCAGTTAAGTCTTCGACTTCAGCTCTGGTCATGATCTTGCAATTCACAAGTTCAAGCCCTGCATCGGGATCTGTTGCTGACAGCTCAGAGCCTGGAGCCTGCTTCTGATTCTGTGTCTCCCTCTCTCTCTGCTCCTCCCCCACCTTTTCTCTGTCTCTCTCTCTCTTAAAAAATAAATAAAACATTAAAAAAAATTTTTAAGACAAAATTAAATTTAAAAAGAAAAAAAAGAGCCAAACATCAAAAATTTTACACAACCTCTAAAAATTTAAAACAGACTGAAACCAATAACCTACTGTTTTACCAAGTTTGTGGCTCTAAAATACAGTAATTTGATTGTACATTCCCTATTCTAAAGGAATAAAAGAACCACAAAGAAATGTTAAAACAGCCTTTAGTAGTTATATTATTAGAATATCGATTACATTATTTTAAAACTATTATAGATATACTACAGAACACAGCAAATAACTGATTACATTAAGCCACTAGGAATCAACATTTTATGCAAAAAGAGATATAAATACAGAAGTCAAAGAAGTAAAAATCCTGAAATCCTATAATGAAGAAAGTATGAAAAAATATGATCTTTATTTAAATATGTACTTCACAACTAACCATGAGCAGTCCTAGGAGTAACACAGAACAGTCTCATTAAACATTTATTAGTATACAGACTGAGGGTACCAAATACCACTTTCCTCCCCGCCACACCCAAAACGAAAAAGACTGAGGGGTGTCTGGGCAGCTCAGTTGATTAAGTAACTGACTCTAGATTTCGGCTCAGGTCGTGATCTCATGGTTTGTGAGTCTGAGGCCCACATCAGGCTCTGACGACAGCGGGAAGCCTGCTTGGGATTCTCTCTCTCTCTCTCTCTCTCTCTCTCTCTCTCTCTTACTTTCTCTCTCCTCTTCCTCTCTCCCTACCCCTCCCCCACTCACATTCCTTCTCTCTCACTCTCAAAATAAATTTTATTTATTTATAAACTTTGAAAACAAAACAAAAAGAATGAAAGCTCCGTGGACAAATGACTACTTCTAAACTACGGCAGAGTATGTAAAAGATATGCCTAGAACCTCGCTATGCTTGAAAGCAGGGAATATACAGGGGTGCCTGGATAGCTCATTTGGTTAAGTGTCGGACTCTCGGTTTCAGCTCAGGTCATGATCTCACGGTTTGTGAGTCTGAGCACGTCAGGCTCTCTGCTGTCAGCGAGGACCCCACTTTGGATTCTCTGATTCCCCCCGCCCCCATCTGCCCCTCTCCTGTTGATTCTCTCTCTCTCAAAATAAATACATAAACTTTTTTTAAAAGTTTAAAATTTTTTCTAATTTATAAAAAGAAAATCTACAATCTAAAAAGGCTAGTAAAATATTCCTCCCTTTTACAACTGTGTCTCTGTATGAGGCCACATTTTCTTTATATACTTCAACCAAAGCAACATATTGTAAGAGAATGAACACAGAAGTATGAGAATCCAGCTGTCTTCTATCACGCCAGATATTGAAGAGACTTAAAAAAACATAAAAGAATGCCATTCATTTCATCAACTTGCTTTTCTGTTTTGGAAAATAGATAACATGCAACAGTTTTATTATTTTAAAATAAATAAATTTAAAATATATTTTAATCTTAATACAGAAAATATCATTATATATAAATCTATGATTAAAAAAACAAACTCTTTAGGGTCCTCAAAAAATTTTAAGATTAGTAAGACAGACGTCCTGAAACCAGAGTTTGAGAACAGCTAAATTATGTTATAGAGATATATATTTTTCCCTATTAATAATCCTGACTTATGGTATACAAAGCTATGCGAATGAGTAAACTTTTTTTAGAGTTCCATTTTTGTTTTATAATGTTTTCTAATATGCCATTTTGTAGTTTTTTTTAATCATGAGAAGTGTACTCTTTAATCCCCATTACCTATTCCCCCATCCACTTAGATTAAGAGTCTGTTTCTTGGTTTGTCTTTCTTTTCCTTTGCTCATTTGTGGTTTTTTTTTCTTAAATTCCACATACAACTGAGACCATATGATATCTGTCTTTCCCTGACTGACATATTTCGCTTAACATAATACTCTCTAGCTCCATCCATACTGTTGTAAATGGCAAGAATTCATTCTTTTTTATGGCTGAGTAACATTCCATTATGTGTGTGTACACGTGTGTGTATACGTATCTTCTTTACCCCATTCATCCATCTGTCGACAGACACTTGGGCTGTTTCCATAGTTTAGCTATTGTAAATAATGCTACAGTAAATATAGAGGTGCATGTACCCCTCTGAATTAGTGATTTTTGTATTTGGGGGATAAATACCAAGTAGTGCAACTACTGGATTGTGGGGTAGTTCTATTTGTAATTTTTTGAAGAATTTCCATGGTGTTTTCCATAGTGGCTGCACCAGTTTGCATTCCCACCAACAGTGCAAGGGGGTTCCTTTTTCTCCATATCCTCGCCATTACTTGTTTCTTGTGTTTTTTTATTTTAGCCATTCTGACAGATGTGAGGTGATATCTCATTGTAGTTTTGATTTGCATTTCCCTGATGATAAGTGATACTGAATAATTTTTCACATGTCTGTTGGTCATCTGTATGTCTTCTTTGGAGAAATGTCTACTCACATCTTCTGCCCATTTTTTAATAGGATTATTTGGTTTTTGGGTGTTGAATTGTATCAGTTCTTTATATATTTTGGATATTAACCCTTTATTAGATATGTCCTTTGCAATTACCTTCTTCTATTTGGTAGGCTGCATTTTAGTTTTCTTGACTGTTCCCTTCACTGTGCACAGACGTTTTGTTTTGAAGTAATCTGAATAGTTTGTTTTTGGTTTTATTTCTCTTGCCTGAATAAGTAAACATTTTTTAAAATTCTACAATCTCAACTTTTACTAATCATCCTTTCAATAAACATTTGATGAGGACCCTGCCCAAAACTGTGGAAACACTAAGATGAGTAAGCCACAGTTCCTAGCCTGTAGGACAAGAATGGCTCCAGGAAAGAGTTCTCAAAGATGATGCTATTGATAGAATACCTAAATGAACCTGAATACATTAAGAGGAGACCTGTACAAATTGAGGAAAATTTGGGACTGAATTAGTGATTAGGAAACTAACCAACCAAACACACAAACAAAAACAATTATAAGCTCTAGGAAAAAACAAACAAAAATAACAGTGTAGAGAAGAAAAGATACCATTATCTCTATTTATATCTGTATAGATAGCAAATTTCACCTACATGTCAAAGCATTTAGAGTCAAAATAAAGTCTGAATATTCACCTAATCAAAATTAAGATATAACATTACTGAAAAAATAGGACTTAACTGTAGTAGGAATGAGATAAGCAATGAAAAAAATAAAATTCCCATCTTCCATAGAAAAAAGCCAATATATTATAACTAAAATTTAAAAGTTAGGGGCGCCTGGGTGGTTCAGTTGGTTGAGCGTCTGACTTCAGTTCAGGTCATGATCTCTTGGTTCCTGGGTTCGAGCCCTGCATTGGACTCTGTGCTGACAGCTTGGAGCCTGGAGCCTGCTTCAGATTCTGTGTCTCCCTCTCTCTCTGCCCCTCCACTGCTCACACTCTGTCCCTCTCTCTCAAAAATAAACATTAAAAAAAAAATTTTAATAAAAATTAATCAGCAGCAATACAAGCACATCAGTTTAAGATATAGAGGTAAACAATGAAAAAATCAGGAAAAAGTGTTCAAATGAGTACTTCTGCAGAGTTGTAAACAGGGCAGACGGGAAGGAAAGAAAACTGTTCTTTTCTATAATAAAGTGCAGAGAATCATTAAACTTTACATGCATATTTAAATTAATTGAAAATAAAAAAATAAATTTAAAAAGTAACTTGTTGGGGCAGTTGGTTGGCTCAGTCAGTTGAGCGTCTGGCCCTTGATTGTGGCTAAGGTCATGATCTCATCATTCATGGTTTCCAGCCCCCCGGAGAGCGTGCTTGGGATTCTGTTTCCCCCTCTGCCCCTCCCCCACACTCACTCTCTCCCTCTCTCTCTCTCCTCCTCTCTCTCTCCCTCTCTCAAAAATAAGTAAATGAACATTTAAAAAAAAGTAACTTGTAAAATATTTAAACATGAAAAATTCTTTATGCTTCAAGTTAAAGAGTTATAAAACAGTATATATAGATATATACATATCTATCCATATATATAGATAGATAGATATGTATATATAATCCCATTTGTATTTTTAAAAGTGTACACATAAATTATGTATAGAAAAAACCTGCACTGGGGTGCCTGGGTGGCTCAGTTGGTTGAGCGTCCAACTTTAGCTCAAGTCATGATCTTACTCGTGGGTTTAAGCCCTGCTCCCCCCAAGTAGGGCTCTAAACTAACAGCTCAGAGTCTGGAGCCTGCTTCCGATTCTGTGTCCATCTCTCTCTCTCTCTCTCTCTCTCAAAAATAAATACACACTTAAAAAAATAAAATAAAAAACCTGACTGATATTTACCAACTATTAACAAATTAACAAATTAACTATTAACAAATTATATAGTTCTATATAATAGGATTATTTTCTTAAGGAGGATTCCTCTTCTGTAAATTTACTACACCAAATACAGATTTTTACAATAAGAAGAGAAACACTGTTTTTAAAAGTTAAAAATTTTAACCTTACATATATGGTCAAATGATTTTCAACAAAGGTGTCAAAACTATTCCATGGGGAAAGGACAATCTTTTTTAAATGCTTACTTTATAATCGTATGCAAAAATTTACTGAAAATAGAGTTAAAAAAAACTATACAACTCTTAGAAGACTACATAGGGGAAAAGCTTCATAACATTGGATCTGGCAATGATATCTTGACTATAATATCAAAACAAGAAAAAACAGATAAATTGGATTTCATAAAAATTAAAAACTTTTGTGAAGCAAAGGATGCTATCAACAGAATGAAAAGGCACTGGAATGGGAAAAAAATATCTGCAAATCATATCTGATAATGGGTTAAATATCTACAGTATATAAAGAACTACAACTCAACAACAAAACAATGTTTTTAAATAGGCAAACAACCTGAATAGATATTTTTCCAAAGAAAATATGCAAATGGCAAGTACATTAAAAGATGCTGAACATCATTAATTATCAGGGAAACACAAATCCAACCAGTAACCACTTTATACCCATTAGAATGACAATTATAAACACACACACACACACACACACACACACACACACACACACACAAACTGCTGGCAAAGATGAAGAGAAACTAGAACCCCTGTGCATTGCTGATATTAACTTAAAATGGTGCAGCCACTACAGAAAACATTATTGGCGGTCACCCTCAAAAGTAAGCATAGAATTAAAATATGATTAAATAATTCGACCTCTGAGTATATAGCCAAAAGAATTCAAAGTAAGGAGTCAAAAAGACATTTGCACACCATTGTTCATAGCAACACTATTCACAATAGCCAAGAGGTGGAAGTACCCAAGTCTCCATCCCAAGTGACAGACTAATGGATAAACAAAATGTAGTACATACATATAATGGAATAGTATTCAATCTTAAAAAGGAAGGAAATTCTCAAACACACTACAACATGAATGAACCTTGAAGACATTATGCTAAGTTAAATAAGCCCATCACAAAAGGTCATATTTATGGTTCAATTTATAATATGTACCTAGGTAGGCAAACTCATAGAGACAGAAAAGCAGTTTCTGTCTGGTGGGTTGCTAAGGGCTACAAGGAGGGGATAGTGTTGATTTACTGTTTGGATACGGAATTTCATTTTGGGAAGATGAAAAAGTTCTGGTGGCACAATAGTGTTAAGGTATGTAATGGCACTGAATTTGTCCACTTAGAAATCGTTAAAATGGTAAATCTTATGTGTATTCTACCACAGTAAAAAAAAATTTTTTTAACGATTACTAGTTACCCCTCAGATATAACTACAAAATCCAAATAATTTTCATGGTCTCACTCTAGGTTACCAATGGAAATATCATGGAACAAATGATACCCTGGGTGGAGTCCTTCACAGAACACTGAAATAAATCTAAGAATACACCTGTTCCAATTAGGAACTGAACCCTACAGAAAACACCTAGAATCTTATAAGCTACCAAGATGTACTACTTGTACTGCTTCTAAAATGGCTCCCAATGATCTCTCATCTCATGCTTTTGATCCCTCCTTGAGTGTAGGCGAAATCTAATGACTTGGGGTGCCTGGGTGGTTCAGTTGGTTAAGCATCCGACTTTGGCTTAGGTCATGATCTCACGGTTCGTGAGTTTGAGCCCCGCATTGGGCTCTGTGCTGACAGCTCGGAGTCTGGAGCCTGTGACTCCCTCTCTCTGCTCCTCCCCTACTCATACTCTGTCTCTCTCTGTCTCAAAAATAAATAAACATTAAAACAAATTTTTTAACAACAACAAAAAAATCTAGTGACTTGCCGCTAATGAATAGAATATAACAAAAGTGATAGGTTGCTTCCCAAATATATTACTAAAGACATCTACCTTGCTCACATTCTTTCTCTTTGGCCCTTCCCACTTGGTGCTCTGATGAAGCAAGCTGCCATGTTGCCTCCCAAGAAAGGCCCAACATGGCAAAGAACTGAGGACAGTCCTTGCTAGCAAAATTATATGATTCCATTTATAACTGGTACTAAGAGCTATAGCAGAGAGCTGAGGCCCTCAGTTCAACCACTCCAAAGGAACTGAATCAATGCCAACCATCGGACTAAGCAAGGAAACAGATCCTTCCCCAGCTGAGCCATGTGACAACTACAGCCTATCCTGACTGCAACCTGTGACTGACCCTAAAACAGAGTACCTACCTGACTCACACCCAAAATCTTGCCCTAAAGACACTGTAAAATAACAAATGTTGTTATTCCAAAACACTAAGTTTTGGGTAACTTGTTATGCAGCAATAAATAAGTGACAC
This sequence comes from Panthera onca, assembly GCF_046562875.1. Classification (NCBI taxonomy): domain Eukaryota; kingdom Metazoa; phylum Chordata; class Mammalia; order Carnivora; family Felidae; genus Panthera; species Panthera onca. Next base: position 60,195,805 of record NC_138344.1, on the reverse strand, counting down.
GCCAGCCTTCAATGGTATGGGGCAATAGTTCTTTCTGATTCCACATCACTAAGTATATCTAAACAGTGAATGTAATTTGGCTGCAAATAATTGGAATTCATTTTTCAGTAACACTAATAACTTAAAAATAATCAATCTTGATGCAAGAAAACTAGATACTGCAAGAGAAAAATTAAAAATTTCCTCCCTAATAATATTCATGACCTAGAATAACCTAGGTGACCTTAATGACCTAGATCCTAATAGAGTAAACAGCATACTGATGAATTCAGTCGATGAGGATAAATCTGAAGATGTTGCCAAAACAGACCCAAAGATGATGAAATATGAACAAAACATATTAAATGGATATTCAATTTGTAAAATAACATGTGGTGAAAAATCACTTGAAACATGTGTTAGATAGAAAAAGACTGAGAAGAAAACAGCCAACAAATTAATAAGCAAACACTGACAATCCCCTAGATTATAAATCCCTTAAAGATGAAAACCATATCATAATCACATATCCTCTGCCATAATAAAAAAATATATAAACTTTGCAGTTAATCAATAGATATCTGAGGGGTGCCTGGGTGGCTCAGTTGGCTGAATGTCCGACTCTGGCTTAGTTCATGATCTCATCGTTCACGAATTCAAGCCCCACATCAGGCTGTGTGCACAGCTCAGAGCCTGGAGCCTGCTTCAATTTCTATGTCTCCCTCTCTCTCTGCCCCTCACCTGCTCACACTCTTGTCTCTTTCTCTCTCTCTCAAAAATAAACATTTAAAAAAATTTTTTTAACACAAAAGTGTATTTTAAAAAAATAGATATTTGATGAAGTTAATTAACAAAACGAAAATGAGGAAACAAACTATAATTTAAAAGTTATACAGATTCACATACACAAATAGAAAGATGCGAAGAAAAGGAGAAAAGGAAAATGAAAATAAGAATAAGAGGAACAATGGCAAATAGATAAAAAATCCTATAATAATTCTATAAACATAAGCTAGACCAAACCACACCAAATGAAGAGAACTCCCTATAAGAGAAATTAACATAATACTGCAGTGAGTTTATTGTGTTCTAAGTCCAGGGACTTCTCAAAAAATAGACATGAAGACCAAACTACCTGGAGTCAAATCCTGGTTGTGTAATCTAAGGCCCATTACTTAGCTTTTCCATGCTCAATTTCCTCATCTAAAAAAAAACAGGTAACAATGGTGGCTATCTCAGGATTAAAAGTGACAATATATGATATATGTAAACTATTTATCACAATGCCTGGCATACTAAGTGTGCTCAATAAATGGCCATGATTACTTAATAAATCATTGTGTATGCTTCTTAACCAAAAGAAGAAACAGTCACATTAACAGACATACTACTGTCCAAAGCAGTCCCTGTGCTGCTTGAATGCTGATGAACAGAAATTATCATGTTTGCATAGAGGCCTTGAATTTAAACCCATTATACAACTACTACTTAGCAAATTCATACAAAAATGTTTTTGCCAGCAAGAGAAAAATATTACTCTACAACTATGATTACAAATTAAATTACAGCATTTGCATTGTTATAATCTTGCTTTTAAGGTTAAGTGAAAATTGGCTGATCAAAAAGGGAATAAAAATAAACCAATGCCACCTACTATTTCTAAATTCGAAAAAGTATAAATTAGTTCCTAAATGTGTCTTGACTTGAAGCAAATTTTGAGAATCCGCCCACATAAAGGAAGGAAGCATTATCATAGTGACTATCAAAGAAGAAATATTTAAAAATAAAAACTTAGACTCTCATAAACCATTGGTAGGAATGTACTCTGGAAATAGTTCTAAGTAAAGCTGAAAATGTGCATACCTCGTGACCCAATAACTCTCTTCCCAGGTATATATCCTAAAAATACTCTTCTCTCATGAGCCCCAGGAAACATACACAAATATGTTCATAGCCACACCATCCATAAACGCCAAAACAAAAAACAACTCAAATGTCCAGTAAGAGAAGAAAGGATAAAGTGTAGTATATAGTCATACAGTTAAGAAAGAAAGAAAGAAAGAAAGAAAGAAAGAAAGAAAGAAAGAAAGAATTAGTTTCCTACTGCTACTGTAACAAATTACCACAAATTTATTGGCACAACAATGCAAATTTATAATCTTACAATGGTAGAAATCAAAAGTCCAGGCTTCTAAATGGGGCTAAAATCAAGGTGTCAGTAAGGCTATGCTTGTAATGGAGGCTCTAGGAGATAATCCTTTATCCTGTCTTTTCCAGCTTCTAGAAGCTGCCGGTATGCTTTGGCTCACGGCCCCATCCTGCATCTTCCAACCTAGTTGTACAGCATCTTCAAATCTTTCTCTCTGAGCTCTGCTTCAAACATCATGTCTCTTTATATATGTCTCCCTCTTCTAAGGTCCCTTGTGATTACACTGAACCAACCTGGATAATCAAAGATAATCTTCAAAAGCCTTAACTTAATCACATCTGCAAAGTGCCTTCTGACATATAAGGTAACACATTCACAGGGCACCTGGGTGGCTCAGTCAGTTAGGGGTCAGACTCTTGATTCCATCTCAGATCATCATCTCACAGTTGTGGGACCGAGACCCAAGTCAGGCTCTGCACGAGCAGTGCAGGGATTAGGGCACCAATATCTTCAAGGGACCATTTTCTACCTACCACAAAAACTATGCTAAACCAAAAATAAACTACTGTGACACTGAACTACTAGAACAAGTCTCACAAACAACATTGAAAAAAATCATACAATATAGATCCTTTTTTTAAACTTATTTATTTATTTTGAGAGAGAGAGAGAGGGAGCATGCAAGCCAGAGAGGGAGAGTGGGAAAGAGAGAATCCCAAGCAGGCTCCGTGCTGTCAGTGCGAAGCCTGATGCAGGGGCTTGATCCCATGAACTATGAGATCATGACCTGAGCTGAAATCAAGAGTCCGTTGCTTAACCAACTGAGCCACCCAGGTGCCCCCCCCCCAATATAAATCCTTTTATATTAAGTTCAAAAATAAGAAAAACTAAATTATGTTAAATAGGGATGCAAACATAGGTAGTAAGTCTATGAAGAAAAGCAAGGACATGATTTTTTACAAAAGTCACGAGAATAGATTCCTTTGGGGTATAAGGGAATAAGATCAGGAAGGGGCTTCTGAGATGCCGGTAATGTTCTATTTCTTGACCATTTATAATAATGTTAAATTTCACACCAATGTTTTACGTAGTCTATGATTAATATGTCTTATAAAAAAAAAAAAAAAAAAAAAGCAGGAGGGATACCGGGGCACGCAGTTGGTTAAGTGTCCCACTTCGACTCACGTCATGATCTCATGGCTACAGAGTTCAAGCCCTATGTCTCAGAGCCTGGAGCCTGCTTCGGATTCTGTGTCTCCCTCTCTCCTCTCTCTGCCCCTCCCCCGTCTCTCAAAAATAAATGTTAAAAAAAATAAATAAGTGAAAACAGCAAAAGATAATAGTCATATAAACCAGAGGCAAGGAAGCTAGGCACAGAATAGATTAGGCAACAATCATCTAGCAGTGTGACAGACAGCAGGAGACTGTTCCATCTATGCAAGAGTGAAAAGCCAGCTAACCTATGAGTTGGTCATAGGGCAGAAATCTAGGTTCAGAGTAAAGAAGCAGGCTTATAAGCACATACATAATTTACAATGCTTTAAATTTCTTGAGGTCAAGAGCAGAATTCTTCTCATCTTTGTACTTAGTATCTAGCATAATACCTACCACAGAACAATCTTTCAATAAATGTTTAATTATTGGAAGAATGAATACAACTTCTTTCACATTCTATACAGCTGAGTCAAATTAAGTCATCCTCAAACAAGTAATTGAGAGTTGATTTGAAAATAGTCATTCAATGAATTGTTATAAATACACAGAAGAGTAGGTAGAAATGTAATGCATGGTTTTGCCCTTAATTAATTTACAAGCAAGGAAAGAAGAAAACATAAATAATTATTTCCAAATTATTCTTTAAAATAGAATACATAATGCAAAAACAGAACGTAACAGTAATTCTCTGGACTTAAAAGGTAAAAAATACAAAAAGTTAATCAACATCAAACTGTAAGGGCCAAGTACACATGACAAATCAGAAATGCGAGAGGTTTACATGAGATAGGATGATTATACAAAGTTTCTCAGAGGAGGTGGACAGGATTTATGATGATGGTTCAGTAGATTGCAAAATAACCACAAATTCCTCCCACTCCTGTATACATATCTTTTTACAATGTGACCTTGCTGCATCTCCCACAAAGAGGTAGAGTTTCTTTATCCTGGAAACTGAGGTTGGCCCTGTGACTTGCTTTGACCAACAGAACATTAGCAAACATGACCCAGAAGCTTGAAAAGCATTTATGCTCTCAACTAGCCCTCTATTGCTTGTTTTGGAACACAAATTGTGAAGAAACCCAAGCTAGCACAATGCCTCGCATACATGAGCCCAGACAAGACCAAAAAAGAATATGCAGTTGGACCCAAACGGCCAATCCACAGAATATTTTACTAACAAATTGTGTTACCCTCTGAACTTTGGGGTGGTTTGTTTGAAGGCAAAAGCTAACTGACTGAGGAGCTAAGCAAAGGCACATAAATGGAAATGAACAAAACACACAAGTGCATGGAAAAATGAATATGTACAGTTGTCTACATGGACTAAGATTGGTCTAAAAGAGTTCTGATCATAGAGAAAGAATACATAGACATGAAAGGTAAACTGAGTTCAGACTATAAAAATCATGCTAGGAAGAAAATGAACTTTATTTTATTTCAGCAAAGGGGAGCCAATAAGGAACTTCGTATAAGGGGGATGAATATAAAGCAAAAGGAAACAAAGTTCAGTTATAACTATTATTATCTAGATATACTGTATAACTAACTATATAACTTTATAACTGTGTGTGTGTGTGTGTGTGTGTGTGTGTGTGTGTGGATATATAGATAGCTATATATCTATAACTAGATATCCTCCTATTTGGAGGGGAAGCTAGATAATTCACAAAATAAATAACAGCATGGTTTTTATACATAGTGCCATATACAGTTTATGTTAGATTCTGCTCTTGAACAGAGTAGTAGGAAAATTATTTTTACTACAATTTTAATCCCAATAAGAAGAGTGCTAGAATTAATCATCAGAAGCTTATGATGTGTCTAAAGGGCACAGAAGATATCTTTGAAGCTATATTTGGGCATAAAGATAATACATAAATTTCTAATGACAGCATAACTGTGAAATATGACTCCTCTTTGAGATTTAAATATACTCACCAGGTGAATGCAGCTCCTGGCCACAATAAAGTGACAGGGACCAGATTTACCCTACCACATTAAACAACTAGAAAAAAGGACAAAATATATGAAACATGGTTTTTAGACACTATTGACAATAAGCACTACAGAATAGGGATTCATGAGAAAAAGGGAAATAAAGTTAGCCTTACAAGTGCCCCCAACTCACTACCTGGAGAGAATTTCCAGGCCACACTACAGGGATGGGGAACCCAAACAAAGACCAGAAATCTCACTGAGTTAAGGAGACAAAATTCAGAGTTCTGGGGAGGTCAAGGCAAAACGAAACACTGGAGAGGAGAAAGCACATCAGCACAAAGAATGAGCTGTGGATATCTAGAGAGAATTCTCCTTGAGATTCTGGCTAAGTACTTACCAATGCACCTGTGTAAGGAAGTGAAATGATCAAAACCAAGTTCAAACCACTGGAAAGGCGCAGGCAGAACAATCTTTGATGCTCAAATAAGGCTAAGAATAGTTTGCATACTCACCAGACAGAGTGAAAAAGACCTTCAAAAACATTCAGAGCCTTGGATGCATCAAAGTATTTTCAAATAACTGTATCCCAAAACAAACTCCCCAATATTTAAAGGAATACAAAAAAAAAAAAAAAAAAAAAAAAAAAAAAATCCAGCACGTAACAATGTAAAATCATAATGTCTGGCACTCAAACAAATTACCAGGGATGCAAAAAAGGAAATATCAATCAATAAAAACAAACCCAAGTCAAAGCATTCTGAAGAAAGAAGAACAAAGCTGAAGGTATCACAATCCCAGATTTCCAGATCTACTACAAAGCTGAATCATCAAAACAGACACACAGAAAAGAGAACCCAGAAATAAAACCACACATTTATAGTCAATTAATCTACAACAAAGGAGGCAAGATTATACAATGGAGAAAAGACAGTCTCTTCAATAAATGGTGCTAGGAAAATTAGACAGCTACATGCAAAACAATGAAACTGGACCACTTTCTTATACCATACGCAAAAATGAACTCAAGTGGATTAAAGACCTGTGAGACCTGAAACCATAAAATCCTAGAAGAAAACATAGGCAGTAATCTCTCTGACATTAGCATTAGCAACATTTTTCTAGATAGATCTCTGCAGGAAAGCAAAAACAAACTATTGGGACTACATTAAAATAAAAAGCTTTTGCATAGTGAAGGAAACCATCAACAAAACCGAAAACGTAACCAACTGAATGGGAGAAGCTATTTGCAAATAATATATCTGATAAGTGGTTAATATCCAAAATATATAAACAACTTACACAACTCAACAGAAAAAAAAAAAAAAAAATCCAAAGAATCCAATTTTAAAATGCGCAGAGGCCCCAAATAGGCATTTTTCCAGTAAAGACATACATACAGATGTCCAACAGACACATGAAAACATGTTCAACATCATTAATTATTAGGGACATGAAAATTAAAACCACAATGAGATATCACCTTACACCTGTCAGTGTGCTAGCATCAAAAAGATAAGAAATAACAAGTGTTAGCAAGGATGTGGAGAAAAAGGAACTCTCTTACACTATTGATGGTAAGCAAATGCGCAGAGCCACTACGGAAAACAGTATGCACGTTCCTCAAAAAAACTAAAAATAGAAATACCATGTGATCCAGTAATTCTACTACTAGGTATTTATCCAATGAAAACACTAATTCAAAATGCTATATGCACTCCTGTGTTTACTGCAGCATTACGTATAATAGCCAAGATATGGAAGCAAACTAAGTGCCCATCAAGAGATGAATAAATAGGGGCATCCAGGTGGCTCAACTGGTTAAGTGTCCGACTCTTGATTTCTGCTCCAGTCATGATTTTATGCTGGGTGTGAAGCCTGCTTAAGCTTCTCTCTCTCTCCCTCTCTCCCCTCTTCCCCTCCCCCACTTGCGCACATTCTCTCTCTCTCTCTCTCTCTCTCTCTCTCTCTCGCTTTCTCAAAAAAAAAAAAAAAGAGAGAGAGAGAGAGAGAGATGAATGAATAAAAAAGAAGTTACATATCATGGAATATATATGGAATGTGGACTATTACTCAGCCGTAAAAGAATGAGATCTTGCTATTTGTCACATGGACCTAGAAGGTCTGTGAAATAAGTCAGACAGAGAAAGACTAATACAATATGATTCCACTTATATGTGGAATCTAAAACAAATAAAAACAAATGAACAACAAAAAAAGTAGATGCACAAATACAAAGAACAAACTGGTGACTGCCACAGGGGAGGGCCGTGGTGGGATGGGCAAAATGGGTGAAGGAGATTAAGAGGTATAGACTTCTAGTTAATGGAGTGAATAAATCACGGAGATGAAAGGTTAAGCACAGGAAATACAGCCAATGGTATTGTAATAGCATTGCATGGTAACAAATGGGAGCTACACTTGTGGTGAGCACAGCATACATAACTCTAGTCTTACCTTAGCACTGTACTCTACACACCTGAAACTAACGTAACATTCATTGTGTATCAAATATACTTTAATTAAAAAAAAAAAAAAAAAAGGAAGAACAGAAAGGAAAAAAGAAAAGTAAAAACAGACCCAGAAATAGAAGTGGTAGACAAGGACTTTTAGACATTAAAAGTATATATCTGAGATAAAAAAAAAAAAGGGGGGGGGGGGGAGCGCCTGGGTGGCTCAGTCGGTTAAGTGTCTGACTTCGGCTCAGGTCATGATCTCACAGTTCATGAGTTCAAGCTCTGAGTCTGGCTGTGCACTGACAGCTCAGAGCCTGGGGCCTGCTTCAGATTCTGTTTCCCTCTTACTCTGCCCCTCCCCTATTTGTGTTCTCTCTCTTTCAAAAATAAATAAATAAACATTAAAACAACAACAACACTGGATAGGATTAACACCAGATTAGTTACTGTAAAAGAAGGGATTATGAGCTGGAAGATAGAGAAGAGAAGAGAAAAAAAAAAAAAAAAACAACTATCCAAAATGAAACATACAGAGAAAAAGAAACCCAACCAACAGATCATCAGTTAGTTATGGGATAACATCAAAAAGCCTAAAACATGTAATGTAACTGGAGTCCCAGAAGGAAAGAACAAACTGTTTACACTTTTATTTTGTTGTCAGTTACTGTAACCATACTGTCTTATATAAAGTTTCTTTCCACTTTTAGTAGATATTTTAATTTCTAGATACACTTATTGGGCCCAGAGGGATTCCATGCTAGGGGGAAAAAAATCTAAAGAAAAAAAAGTCTTAAATTTTTTCAAATTTGATAAAAAAAACATTTATCAAACACCTCCTATTATTAGAGTAAAAGACCAGATGCTTTCAAAGTAATCCTGATCTATTATATAAACAGGTAGAATACATAATCTGTAATCCAAAAATAGATTAAAATATAGTATGATGCAGAGTGGCTACCTCCTATCTCAAAGTCAAAATAATATATTTTTCACATTATAAAAAATAACCTTGGGGTGTCCAGCTCAGTCAGCTAAGCACCCAACTTCAGTTCGAGTCACGATCTCCTGGTTTGTCAATTTGAGCCCCACATTGGGCTCTCTGCTGTCAGTGCAGAGCCCAATTCAGATCTTATGCCCCCTTCGTCTCTGCCCCTCCCCCCTCGGTTTTTTTGTTGTTTAAAAAGTTTATGTATTTATTTTGAGAGAGAGAGAACACAAAGGGGGGTTAGGACAGAGAGAGAGGGAGAGAGAGAATCCCAAGGAAGATTCACACTGTCAGTGCAGAGCCCAACTAAGGGCTCAAATCCACAAACTGTGAGATCAAGAGTCAGATGCTCAACTGACCAAGCCACCCAGGAGCCTCTCAGTTATGTTTTTAAACAAGCTGAGAGACAGATGCAAGTTTACAGAGGTACACAACAGCTAAGTTTTTCAAGACACTTAATAATATTAATGTAAAGAACAGAAATAACAATCAAGAATAGGATAAATCTCATGGGATTTTGTTTTTGTTTTAACCCAAAGATTTTTGGCCAGAGCCTCTCTAAAGGGCTATTAAAAAGAGATAAAGATTTGTGATTAATGCTATTTGCTGATAGCAAAAGGAAAAGAATATTTAGTCACCATTCATACTTCAAATGTTCCTTCTAAACTTTCACAGGAGGTAAATTACACTTCTAGCAGCATGGAAACTCTCTGGGTTCAATAAATATATTCAAGAAAGTAAAATACCTATTAAAGACAAACTTTACAAGTCAGTATAGTTCCAATTACTGACAACAGGATAAAAGTGTAAACAATCTAGTTCTCTTCTCCCTGGCTACAACACTAACAACACATAAGCAAATCCTTTCCCTAAAGAAAGTACAGTGTAACTTACATGGCCAGATTGTAATGAAAACACTGAACAAGACCGTTCCTTGGGTAAAATCTTTTGTAGCTATATCAACCAAACAAAGCATTATAGGTCTATGATCTTCCCACTAAGACAAAGGGAAAAAAATCAATACAGAAACTTCTCTGTAATGATCTCCATTTTAATTATATTAATTTTCCTTTTTAAAAACAGCAAAACTGAGGCAAAAAGGAGTTAAGTAAAGTACTATGATATGTTACAGTAAAGATTAGAATACACTCAAATTGCATCCTGATGCATAATTAACAGTTTGTATTCACTTGCTGTGTAAGCGTTTATTTTTTTATTTTTTTAATGTTTATTTATTTTTTTTAAATATATGAAATTTATTGTCAAATTGGTTTCCATACAACACCCAGTGCTCATCCCAACAGGTGCCCTCCTCAATACCCACCACCCCCCCTCCCCTCCCTCCCACCCCCCATCAGCCCTCAGTTTGCTCTCGGTTTTTAAGAATCTCTTATGCTTTGGCTCTCTCCCACTCAAGCATTTATTAATGTAGAGGTTAATGGCTCTAGTAACTTTATTTTCTAAACCAAAATTAGGTGCCAGAATATGGTAAGAGACTTTTTTTTCTGATTTAAAATGCACTACATATTTTTAAACTTACAAAGATATCCAAATTATATCCTAATTACTTGTATATTTAATAAGTCACCTATAGGGGCACCTGGGTGGCTCAGTCGGTTAAGCGTCCGACTTCAGCTCAGGTCACGATCTCAGTCTGTGAGTTGGAGCCCTGCGTAGGGCTCTGTGCTGACAGCTCAGAGCCTGGAGCCTGCTTCAGATTCTGTGTCTCCCTCTCTCTCTGCCCCTTCCCCACTCATGCTCTGTCTCTCTCTGTCTCAAAAAAATAAATAAAAACATTAAAAAAAAATTTTTTTAAATAAAAAAATAATAAGTCACCTATAAACTGTTAGATTCTAGCCACAGAGAGACAGTTACTTACCTGGAAGACTTCTTTTTTGTAGCCATACATACCCTCCTACTGGTAATGCCTAGTCCTCATTTCTGAGATTCAAACACAGAATGTGAAACATAACATAGGAATTCTGTCAGTACTCAAGCAACTGAAGCCTGAGAAAACCCAAAGTAGATACTCATACTGTACAGAGAGGTGGACAGACTCTGTAGAACCAAATTTTTCAAATGCTCTGGTGTTCTGAAAGCATTTGTCTGAAGCTATTTCAAAAGCTGTGTGAACATTTCTTATTAAATTGTTTTATTTAAAAAGCTTATTAAAAATAAATTATTATTTTTAATTACTTAACTGCTTATAGCTGTAATATATCTATTAACCTCTGAATCTGCTGGCATATGGAGAATAAACCGTGGGTGACAAAACAGAAGACTACTTCCCTGAACCCACTCCCCAGACTGTTAGTTCTGTCTGGTAATACGTTCACCCAGTAGTCTGCATTTTCCCTTCATGATACTTGGAACACTTAGAATTCCTTATTCTATAACAGACTGCCTCCATTATATTAAGCTCCAGAAGTGACATCATTTTTGTCCTTTTCACTGCCAAATCTCTAACCCCTAGCATAGTAACACAATAGATGCTGAACAAATATTTAATGAACAAATGGATGAGGCTATTACAATAGTTCCAAGGAGAGATAATGAGGTTCAGAGCTGCCACATGTTTAAGGAGAGGTAATGAAGTGAAAAGAGGCTAAGTTAAGGTACTTACAATAGAAATAAAAAGGAGAGATTCTGTGCAGGTAGAACCAGGGGGAAAAGGAAACCAAAATATATACATACATAATGAGATTTTTGAGCTTGGGCAACTGATTAAATAATAATACCTTCATTTGTAGAACTAAAGCACTTAAAAGAGGGCTGACTTTTGTCTTGGACATGTTGGATTTTCTAAGTGCTAAACAAGCGCAGCAGAAATGAAGTCCTAATCTAGTTTACTATCTACCATACGAATTAGCTTCCAGATGATTTTTTCAAATCAAATTTCATGAGAGGCAAGAGTCTCTTTAGCTATTCATTTTTTCCTACTTCCTCCCCTCATCTCTGCCTCATTGGTCATTGCAAAATGTTGATAAAACCATTTCTGAAGTATTTTAGAAACTAGGCCCTTAATGGATCAAAGAAAGTAAGAAAGAGGGTCTTTCCAACTTAATATATAATATATAACATGTATAAAACTAAATGTCAGACAAATATTAACAAAATACAGTATTTAAATGAATAAGACAAGGAAAACAATGTGAAATCACTTTTTTAAAAAGGCAATTATCTTGAAACTGCAGAAAGAAGAAAAGACAAATGTAAAAAAATGATAAAAGGAAGCAACCAAGTGTCCATCCATTGATGAATGGATAAAGAAGTGGTATATATACACAATAGAATATTTCAGCCACAAAAAACAATGAGATCTTGGCATTTGTGACAACATGATGGACCTAAGGGGTATTTTGCTAAGTGAAATTAGTCAGACAGAAAAGGACAAATACCATATTATTTCACTTATATATGGAATCTAAAAAACAAAACAAATGAACCAACAAAAAAGCATTAACAGACCCATAAATACAAAGAACAAACTGAGGGTTGCCAAGGGCAGGGGGCAAAATGGGTAAAGGGGAGTGGGAGGTACAGGCTTCCAGTTATGGAATGAATAAGTCATGGGAATAAAGGGTACAGCATAGGAAATATAGGCAATGGTACTATAATAGCACTGTATGGTGACATATGGTAGGTACACTTGTGGTGGGCATAGTGTTACATATAAGTTGTGTACATATGAAACTAAAGTAACATTTTGTACCAACCATACACTTCTATATAAAAAAAATGATAAAAAGCATTCTGGTAAAAATACATATAATGGCAAATAAATTTTCTATTTCAAACATTTAAAAACACCAATTCTTATTTTCATTAAGATGCAAACTTTCTATAAAACAAAAATGCTGATTCCTAAAACACAGTTAAATCCTGAAAGCTTACCAGAGAGAGTGAAAAGCTACCACCTCCCATTCTTTTTCTTTCTTTTTTTTTTTTTTTTTTTAATCTTTACTTCTTTATTTTTGAGAGAGAGGGAGAGAACTCAGGGAGGGGCAGAGAGAAGGGGAAGGATAGAGAAAAGGGAAGGGGCAGAGAGAAAGTGAGACACAGAATCTGAAGCAGGCTCCATCCACGCTCTGAGCTGTCTGTGTAGAACCCAACTCGGGGCTTGAACCCACAAACCATGAGATCATGACCTGAGCTGAAGTCGGATGCTTAACTAACTAGGCCACCCAGGCTCCCCTACCACCTCCTATTCTTCAGAAGACACTAAAACACCTCAGATTCTTTTCAAAGAACACTTAATTTTTTGTAATGTTTATTTTTGAGAGAGAGAGAGAGCGTGTGCGCACACATAAGGGGGGAGGGGAGGCGGAGAGAGAGCATAGGAAGCAGGCTGACAGTAGAGAGTCTGATGCAGGACTCTAACTCACGAACCATGAGATCATGACCTGACCTGAATTTGAAGGCTTAATGAACTTAACCACCCAGGTGCCCCATAACACTTAATTTTTTACCATGGGAAGTTTAAATCTAAGTGAAAGTGAATTTCTTAATACAATAAAAAGGAACTATCAACATCCCAAAACATCGAGGATCTCATATACAAAGGTTAAAAAAAAAAAATCATGAAAAAAATTCAATACAAGTCCAACTCTTGATTTCACCTGAAGTCATGATCTCACAGTTTGTGAGCTCCGGCACTGTGCTGGCAGTGCGGAGCCTGCTTGGGACTCTCTCACTCCATCTCTCTCTGCTCCTCCCCTGCTTGTGCTCTCTCTCAAAATAAATAAACATTAAAAAAAAAAGCAGACAAACAGAACAGGGGTGCCTAGGTGGCTCAGTCAGTTGAGTGCCTGACTTCAGCTCAGGTCACTCATTATCTCACTGTTTATAGGCTAAAGCCCCATGTCCAGCTCTGTGGTGACAGCTCAGAGCATGGAGCCTGCTTCAGATTCTGTGTCTCCCTCTCTCTCTGACCCTCCCCTGCTTGTGTTCTATCTCTTTCTCTCTCAAAAATTAACAACCATTAAAAAAAAAAAAAGAACATATAAAATAACCACAAAGAGAAGAATAATTATGTTTATCATAGTCATAAAACATAAATGAAAATATACCAAGAAATCTGCTTAAAAATCACCGATTTAAAAGATGAAATTTTCTGGCAAAATTGACATTCACATTATGTAAATAATTTAATTTCAGTATGTATTTTAGAGATTTTTATTTTTTTTAAGTAATCTCTAGACCCAAGGTGGGACTTGAACTCACAACCCCAAGATCAAGAGTCACATGCTCCACCAGCCAGCCACCCTTCAACCTGTATTTTAAACCTACAATAAGATCACCAGATATTAAGGAAGACAGAAACTTTTTTTTTCGAGAGAGAGAGAGAGAAAGAGCGCAAGGGGCAGGGGAGAGAGGCAGAGAAGGAGAAGGAGAAGGAGAAAGAAAGAGAGAGGGAGAGAAAAAGAGAGAGAGAGGGAGAGAGAATTGCACACAGTCTACATGACCAAGCAGAGCCTGACACGGGGCTTGATCCCACAACTTGGGATCACAACCTGAGCTGAAATCAGAGTCCAACGCTCAAAAGATTGAGCCTCCCAGGCACCCCAAGGAAGACAGTAACTTCTGAGTGGCAATACTATATGTTTGTACATATGCTCAAAAGTTAGCTCTAAAATACTCAACTTTTTCATACAGACTTAAAGACTCCTGTCTCAAACATGGAAGTATGACATTTAACCTGAAAACACTGAGCATTTACAAATAAAAGTTATAAAAGTATTTTCAACACAAGGATTCTATCCACTGAAGCCTCAGGTGGGGTGGGGGTGGTGGTGGCGGGGGTTAGAATCCACCACTGCCATCGCTATTATTTACAATACACTGCATAACAACAACAAAAAAAGGACGACAAGGAAGTAAAATAGCATAAATATGTTTAATTTCAAAAATTCATACATTGAAGATATCCTGCAATATTACTAATCAAATAAACGGACACAACTCCAGCTATATGTTGAGTATTTCTCAAAAACCTCAAGAAGAGAAAAAAAAAAAAAAAAGGAATACATGACTAGAATCATTGTGAGTAACTTAAATTGTAAAGTTTAAATTATAAAACCCAAGTCGTAAAGTTGTTTGTCACATATCTATAAAAGAATTTTTCTACAGGAGACTTCTTTAAGAGTGGGGAAGGATGTAAGCTATATTTTCCATTAATTCTAAAATGCTATTTTATTTCGTGAATCAATTCAACCCACACTAGTTCAATAATGGTCATTAAAATTTTCCCCTTGTTATACATTGCTTTTTGTTTTTAGGCAACAAACATTCATTAACTCACAGAGTTTCTGAGGATTAGGAATCTAAGAGTGTCTTAGTTGGGTGGTTCCAGGTCAAAGTCTCTCACAAGTTGCAATCAAGTTGTCATCTCTATATAGTACTTTTTAAGGTTATAAAATATAAAGAATTGACTGCCCCTGTCAAAGTTAGATTCCATGATAGTGAACTAAGCTCTGTAAGATTTGTTTACATTGAAAAACCAACAATCTATCACTAATTATCACCTTTTAGCCCATTTTTTTGAGGTAAAATACTTTCAAATTTGTCTAAATTATACAAACTTCACTTTCAACTCTACATTTAAAACTATTTGAAGCCCTATATAATTGAGTTCAATTTGCTAAAGCAAATGAGCGTGTTCTCATGGAGATTTCCTGAGGCATTAAAATAATCAGTATTTTTTTAAGTCAAAAAAAGACACAAAATCTGAAATCATATATAGTACAATAGAGAATTTACTAAATTATGTATTAACCACAGTACAAGAGCATAAGCAAGATCTATTATTTTTAGCCCCTTACTGAAGATCAGATTTATTTCAATTTGATATTATAAATTAAATTAATGAAGCTAGGGGCTTCAATTTCTTTTATGTTTCTAAAACTGAAAGAGAAAAAAACATTTCCTAACATTCTATCATAAAAGAATGAGAAACTTTCCTTTATAAGCATGCTTCAGACATCCCTTTCAGTGCCTTGATCTAAGATACATCATACAGGAAAACATAACCTTCTAAATTAAAGGTTCCTTTTGGTATGTTTTCAATTTGAATGGATCACAATATGCCATGGAAATGAGTACACTTATTATTTGAAAAATTTCTAGAGTTAGTTCTTCAAGATTAGTCATATTAGTAATATTTGTCAACATTACTGTTTCTTTATAAGAAATACATAACATTCAATTCCCTCGATACTTTAAAATCAATCTCCCATCTCTCCTTTCCCCCCAAAGAGAACATTATTCTACTGAGCCAAAAGAAAACAGCAAACACATCTTTCTTTGTGGTCTACTCTGGCAAATCAGTGTTTAGAAACCAATGCAACTGTTATTAATGGCTCAGAACACACACTAACAAAACACAGAGTGGATTCTCCCTGCGTGTATGTGTACATGCGCCCATTCATAATAATGTGATCCTCGTGTATTTCAGTTTTTTTGGATTTCAAAATCTCAATTTCTACTGAATACCAAAACATCTTTACATAATACATAGACTATAAGAAAACTGCTCTCTCTCATGTTTAAAGAACAATTTCTAAAGCTAAGGATGAGAAGAGTTAATACCGGGATTGCTGCCACCTATCAACTTTAATTCAAAGCAAAGTACAACTCAATGTCATTTTTACCTCCAATGCAGCCACGACTGAAACAAAATTAACTTCACTGTGCGATAAAGTATCCTGGCATCCAATGGATTATTTACTTCTCTGATTTGACAGTACAAACGTGTGGAGTCTTTTGTCCCTCCCACAGCACCCAGGGTGTCAACATCATCTTAGTCCAGGCAAATGGCAGGCAAATCCTTCAGGTCATTACTTTGCACCTTAAGTACCAGAAAGTCATGGCCTTCATTGTCGTTACTACACAGCAAACACACTGCATAGTCCCATGCCTCCTTCTATTATATTTGGGGAGGCGGGGTGCGAAAGAAGCGCTCAGTGTATCCTGAGAACCCTCTGTGCTCAGCCCTGGTACCAGAAGCTGCATAAATACAAGCAATATATGGGTCACCTACAGAGAGAGAAACAGACGAAGCTTCGTGACCCTCCAAGTTCAGTCAAGACACCGAAAGGCTCTCGGGAAACAGGGCACAAGCCTTCGGGTAAACGGTGTAGAAGCAGACGGTCTCCGAGGTGGAGTGACTAGGTCTGGCACAAGCCCAGGGCGTGGGCAGCTACCGAGGAGACTCTCGTACCCTTCCCCTCCGCACCAGGGTCGGTCACTCCGCGAGGGGTGCGGCTGGAGGAGGGGGTCAGGACTGGGGGAGGGCGGGGCCCGGGGCACCCCAGAGGCGCCCGGGGGGTTCGGGGGGGTGTGTCCTACCTGGGCCGTGGCAGACGCAGGGATTTCGGGCGGAGGGCTCGGATCCAGCTCAGGACCAGGACCGACAGGGATCAACCCTCAGCAGGCGGGACCGCCGCCGCCTGCCCATCCCCCGCCGCCGACTGCGGCGGGAGCCGAGCGCGGCTTCGAGGGCCGGCCGGCTGGGTAGTCCCCTCGGGTACCGTCCGCGTTTACTGGCGGCGGCGGCGGCTGCGGCTGCTGTTAATGCTGCTGCTGGCCGCCCCCAGCCGCTGCTCTTGTGCCAGCCCCTGCTCCTCCTCCTGCCGCCGCCGCCGCCGCCTCGTCCCCACCGCTCCCATCGCCGCTGCGGCGACTACTGCAGCGCCCGCTGACCCGACCCGACGTTATTCTCCCCCTTCGCAACCCGACACAGCCTAGCCCACCTGCCCTGCCAGTGCGCACGCCCACCTCTCCGCCGCAGGTGATGATTGGAGAGCAGGACCCGAACCCGCCACGTCGGTTGGCTGGTCCCATTGCCTATCACGACGGGGGCGGAGAGTCAGGCAGAGAGCGTCTCCGCCCCCCACCGGAGAATTGCCGCTATCTTCAGGTTTGCCTGAGAGGGCGAGTTACCGGGAAAGGAGCATCACAATGGCAGCGCGCGTGCGCGCTGGAATTCTGGGCCTTGTAGTTCCAGCCACAGCCGCAACTGCCCGTGGGTCCGGAGCGTAGAAGTAGAGCTCCTGAGACTAGTGGTTGGCCCACGTTGGTGTCCTCTTAGCTCAGTAGTTAACTTGCTTATAGAGGCATGATTGTGACCCCAGGTTTGGGCTTTTTGGAAGAAAATCGGAAATGCGTTGTCACGATACGAATTTACACTGAAGGAGTCACGAAGAAGGGCCCCAAACCGTGAGGCCCTACCATGCCACCTCCTCAGAACCAGAGCTGCCAGGATCTGGCAAATTGGCGCCATCCCCAGAACCGCCTAACAGGAAGCTAATCACCGGCGGGCACTAGGAAGAGGCCTAATGGTAGAAGGAGGAAAGGAGACCGAGACCTCCAGAAAAGACTACCAGCCTGGAGCCCGAAGTGTCCTTACTGCAACCCGTGAAAAACGAGGCTTCCTTACTTTTTTCAAACACCACTAGCAAAGGATACACAGCCCTTGTGAGGGTCAGGATGGGAATCTAAGCAAGACAATTGCGGGAGTCCCTCGAAGACTTTCAAGGAAAAGCGAGGAGAGCAGGGCAATGAGGCTGTGTGGGATAAATTTGTATTAGGTGTTGTGTCAAGCTCTTTGGTGAAGAGGAAACCTTAAGATTAAACCTCTCTCCCATCCTTACCCACCAATTTAGAGAAGAAAAATCTCAAAAGAAGTTAAGCAACTTTCCAAGGCCATAAAACTAATTAGTGGCCAAGCCAAAACTCGGGTCTCTTGTTTACTCGTTGTGTTTCAATTATTTATTTTATTTTCATTTGAGAGAGAGAGAGCGCGTGAGCTGGGGAGAGGGGCAGAGCAAGAGAGAGAATCTTAAGCAGGCCCCTCATTCATGGCAAAGCCGGTGGCAAGGGCTGGATCCCACCATCCTGGGATCTTGACCTGAGCCAAAATTAACAGTCAGATGCTCAAGACTGAGACACACAGGTGCCCCTAATTTATTTTAAGTAATCTTTATACCCAACATAAGACTTGAACTCACAACCCCAAGATCAAGAGTTGCTCGCTCCTCTGCTTGAGCCAGCCAGACACCTCAAAACTCAGGTCTCTTAAACTTACTCCTGTGTCCAATGCTTTTTTTTATTTAATAATCAAAATGACTCCCAGGAGTCTGCCATGGACTGAAAGGATGCAATGACTTACAAGCTTCATCTTACATTAAATATTTTTCTTCACTCAAGTGACATTATGATTGAAACCAATTAATTGGGAGTATGGAAAGGTTAATAATAAACCCTATGTTCAATCTCAGAACTGTTATAGAATCTGTTTCTTCTTATTCAGGAAATGCCACAGCCTCCCCACATTCTTTAAAAAAAAAACAACAGACACCTCTGTCATGCCTAGATCCTTGGATAAAAAGCAGGACAAAGTGTACATTATGCACATTAAAGGCAATTGATGATGACACAGCTTATCTTGTTCTGTTCAAACTTAAAGAAGCCAAATTGTTTCCTTTCCACTGATTAAAACCACAAGTTGTTTTTCCCATTATTTTGTCCAATGGAATATAGTTCACTTCAGAATATTGGCTGGGCAAGTAATTTGAATTGGAAAGGATTAGGGTTTCTGCAAATGTTTTTCTTTAAAATTAAAGAAGTTTATAGGGAAAAAGTTCAGATTCATTGAAATTATGCCTAGCAATATTTCAAATAGCTATTCTCGGTTCAAGATAGTATTTTTCACTCAGCAAATACAGTGTGTCCTCTTCAAGCTACCCAGATAAAATCTCTGCTATCATGGGTAAGAGTTTTAATTAATGTATTCACAGAACTATTATTTTGTTTATTTTAAATGAATCAGTAGGTACAGCTGGATTCTCCAAATATGGAAAGATGATTATTTTTCTGATTGTTATTTTGTAACCAACTCCATTTGCAAATCCATGAAGGGTAAGGTAATAGCAAAGTATGTGAGAAAACAATCCAGTAGCTGCATATCGAGAACAACAAAAATTTTTTAATGCAGTGCAGAGGGAATTGCTCTAGGATGAGTATCTTAAGAATAGGGTACAGTGTATCTCAGAGTAGGAATTGTAAGAATTAATAGACAGTAATGAATAAATAAATAAATAAATAAATAAATAAATAAATGGTGAAAATGCCACAGGAGTGGGAATCCTATGATACCGGACTGGCCAAAGAAAAGCTCACCAGGTCACCCTTTTCCGTGATCTTTTCCATTTTAGAAGTATTGAGGCAGCTCTTTCTGCCCATGGGTCCTGTCTCTGTGCTTTAATAAGATCACCTTTTTTAAGCCAAAAAAAAAAAAGTACTGAACTGTCCCAAAAGGCATTTTTCAGTTAGAATAAATGGCAAGGTAATATATTACTGAAGAGCTGGTACTAGTGTTAAGGAATCCCTTTTGAGATAGGTAGATAGATAGATAGATCTCAAATATGTATGTATATTTGAGTGTATCTATTTATTTTGAGAGACAGCAAGCAGGGGAGGGGCAGAGAGAGAGGGGGAGAGAGAATCCCAAGCAGCCTCCTTGCTGTCAGCACAGAGCCCTATGCAGGGCTTGATCCCAGAAACCATGAGATCATGACCTGAGCTGAAATCAAGAGTCAGACGCTTAACCAACTGAGCCACCCAAGCACATATATATATGCATACACATTTTTTTTAAATAAATGTAGTGGCCAGCCTCTAAAATGGCCTCCAATGATCCCTTCTTCCTGGTATGTTCACCCTTGTGTAGTCCTTCCCATACTGAATTGGGCTAATCTGTGTAACTAATAGACTTTTTCAGAAATTATGGTATGTAAATTCCAAGACCATATTGTAAAAGACTTTGCAGTTTCTGCACTATCAACAAGAACCAAATTATTGCTTATTAGAGCCCTAATGCCCATTGACTAATGAATGGATAAAGAAGATGTTGTATATATATACGATGGAATACTACTTGGTGATCAAAAAGAGGGAAATCTTGCCATTTGCAACAATGTGGATGGAACTAGAATTATGTTACTAGTATTAATACTAGTATTATGCTAAGTGAGATAAGTCAGAGAAAGACAAATACCTTGTGATTTCACCCATATGTGGAATTTAAGAAACAAAACAGGTGAACATAGGGAAAGGGAAGGAAAAATAAGATAAAAACAGAGAGGGCGGCAAACCATAAGAGTCTCTTAAAGACAGAGAACAAACTAAGGGCTGCTGAAGGCAGGGGGCAGTGGTACAGGCTAAATGCGTGATGGGTACTAAGGAGGGCACTTGTGATGAGCACTGGGTGTTGCATGTAAGTGATGAATCACTAAATTCTACTCCTAAAACCATTATTACATTAATGTTAAGTAACTCAGATTTAAAAAAAAAAAAAAAAAAAAGACTTTGCAGCTTCTGCTTTATGCTCTCTTGGATCACTTTCTTAGAGGGAAGCCATTTGCCGTAACATCAGGATGTTTAAGCAGGTGGCCCTTAAGAGTGGCCACCTGGCCAGGAACTGAAGCATTTCAACAGTCAGCACCAGATTGCCAGCCATGTTAATGAGCCATTCTTGAAAACATATCCTCCACCCTAAGCCAAGCCTTCAGATGACTGCAGGCCCAGCTAGCATCTTGACTGCCATCTTGTGAGATACCCCAGTTCAGAACTACCCAGTTAAGCCATTCCCAAAATCCAGACCCACAGAAACCGTGTGATACGACAAATGTTTACTGTCACTTTAAGGACTTAGTTTTGGAGGGCAATTTGTCATGCAGCAATTCATAACCAGTGCAATAAAATTTACAAAAATAAGAGAATGAGGAATGATTCAAGTCTAGGGATATCTGCCCTGGATAACTGAGTCTGAAAGAATGAGACTCTGGTCCTAGGATCAGTCTTAGAGCACATTCAAGGATAATGAGCAGATTTCAGATTTATGCTGATTCCCCACCTAGAACATAATAGCGCCTTTCAACACACCTTTTTTCTCGTAGCACAGAATAAATCACATATTAGAGAATGCTTTTTCTTTCTCTCTACCTCCATTTGTGGCCTCCTCTACCGATCTTTAGACACCCAATGGTTTCCTACTTTCTAACTTCCCCCTAATCCAAACAAAACCATCTAGATGGGTTATTTATATCATTATCAGGAGGACAGCACCACACAGAACAAACTTGGGTACAATTCAAGGAAAAGAGACCCCTTCCCTTTTGCTTTCCACCTCTCTCTTCAAAAACAAATCTCACTATACCTAGTACACCTAGTATACCTGAAACTAGTCTAATGTTATGTCAATTATACCTCAGCAACAACAACAACAACAACAAATGTCAGAATTGTATACTTTAAACGGGTGGATCATATGGTATATGAATTCTATCTCAATAAATCTGTTTTTAAGAACTCTCCACAATCCTTTGAAGCATGAAACAATAGTGAACTGGTGCTCAAGTATTTCCACAAACCAGGAAACAGCCCTGTTGATAAAATTTTTCATCAATCTAGTGAGCTTCTATTTAAATATTGCTTAATCCACTAAACAAAAATTTTCAGGGCCCATTAATGCCAACTACTCTGCTAGGTACTGGGAAAACAAATATGAATAAACTCAGCCCCTGTCCTTAAGGGTTTCACGATGGATCAGCAAACATGCAAATCCTTTTACAATGCATTGCAGTAACAACAATGATAGAGGTATATTCTGTATCATATATAGATGCTCTAGAACAGGAGTCAGTAAACTATAGCCTACAAGCCAGCCAAATCCTTAGGGTCCTCTGAAAGCTAGACCTCTTTAAGCCAGTGTTAGTTGCATTCTGATTTTGACAGAGATGCATTCATACCAAATACGTTAACTACGTCAAGTATTTGTGGGGCTTTGTTTTATTTTAGAGAGAGAACATGAGTGGGATCATGACCTGAGCCAAAATCAACAGGTGGACTGGGCACCTGGGTGG
This sequence comes from Panthera onca, assembly GCF_046562875.1. NCBI lineage: Eukaryota > Metazoa > Chordata > Mammalia > Carnivora > Felidae > Panthera > Panthera onca. The sequence goes on along the minus strand of NC_138344.1, from coordinate 60,173,161 downwards.
CTCAGTCGGTTAACTGTCTGACTTCTGCTCAGGTCATGATCTCACGGCTCATGAGTTTAGGCCCCGTGCTGGGCTCTGTGCTGACAGCTCGGAGACTGGAGCCTACTTCAGATTCTGTGTCTCCCTCTCTCTCTGACCCTCCCCCGTTCATGCTCTGTCTCTCTCTCTCTCTCAAAAATAAAGATTAAAAAAAAAAAAAAGATTCTCTCTACAAAAAAGAAAAAAGAATCAGACACAACCAACTGAGCCACCCAGGCACCCCACAAGTATTTATGTTTTTGAAATCAACTTCATCTTTTGTTGTGAAAGTCTTTATAATATTTTAAATTTCAAGAAGAAATAAGCAAGAGAAACCTAGGGGTGGGAGGATATACTCAGTTTTGAGTATGTGTATCTATTACCTTTTAACATATTTAATATCAGTTTGTGTTTGATAATAATTAAAATAGAGTGTAGTATCAGAGAAGATGAACACTGATTAGAACTAGTAAAATTAGAAAAGAAACTAAAAGTTAGTTTGCAGTTGCATTTATAAAATACTAATTATAAGCATGTTTTAATTTTTATTTTTTGAGAGAGAAAGAGGAGAGGGGCAAAGGGAGAGGAAGAGAATCTTAAGCACACTCCACACCCAGCACAGAGCCTGACACGAGGCTCAATCTCACAACCGTGAGATCATGACCTGAGCTGAAATTAAGAGTCGGACACTTAACTTACTGAGCCACCCAGGTACCCCTCTGTTTGTTTGTTTGTTTGTTTGTTTGTTTGTTTGTTTGTTTTGAGAAAGGGAGAGAAAGTGTGAACGGGGAAGGGGCAGAGAGGGAGGGAAAGAATCAAGCAGCCTCCATGCTGTCAGCGCAGAGCCCCACTCAGGTTCAATCAAATGGACCTTGAGATCATGACCTAAGCCAAAATCAGGAGTGGGTGGCTTAACCAACTGAGCCACCCAGGCACCCCTATAGTTAGCAAATTTCAAATGACAAAGTGGTGAGGTAATGTGATTCCTGGTGTGTTCCTATGATGGCCTGGAAAAGGTTCAGTGAATTTCAGTCTGGTTCAGCAATAAACTACTGGAAACATGGGACATCTTTCTGGGATTTTCAGGCTCTACTGCCTGGAAGACTAACTGGCTGGGGATGCTAATAGCGCACCCTAGTGATCATAGTATTCCACTGCCAGCTATATTGAAATAAAACAGAATGGTTTCTTCTATCTTATCTTACTGACGAAAGCAAATTATCCAATGGCTAGGGATTTTTATAATTTTTAAAAACCTGATGATCATGATGACAAAGATGATCTTTAAAAATATTTCCCTGGTGGTGATATTTGGGCACTGTATGTTCTGCAAAATAAAATATATTTGCAGATGCCAAATAAAATTCCCAGAAATTTATTGGGTATTTACATCAAGGTATTGTATGGTATCTTATGGAGGATTAAAAAAATATTAGATGTTGTTCCTATATAGACAATTTTGAATTATATTTTTTGGTACATATATCTTATTTCTTTCTATAAGTATAGAAGAATCATTTCTTACACTATGTATTTTCCATACTTTCTTCACTTTGTATTTATTAAATATACTCAGTATTTTTAAATGAATGAATGCAAAAAATTAAATACTAATAATACAAAAATACAAGTGCCCTCATACTTTGTATTAACTTCCAAACAAGTGCTGTCACCACCTTTGGGTTTGTCTTTTTCTGCATCTTTTGTATTAAGATGATTATATATTGCTCTTTGATTTTCTTTACTTCTTACCCAGAAACATAACGAAGGATGATTATTAGAAAACAAACAGGGGCAGCACCTGGTGGCTCAATGGGTTAAGTGTCTGACTTCGGCTCAGGTCATGATCTCACAGTTTGTGAGTTCATGTCCTGCATCAGGCTCTGTGCTGACAGCTTAGAACCTGGAGCCTGCTTCAGATTCTGTGACTCCCTCTCTCTCTGCTCCCTACTCCCTTTCCCCCAACTCACGCTCTGTCTCTCTCAAAAATAGACATTAAAAATTTTTTTTTTAAAAGAAAAAAATTCCCTGTGATTTTTTTCTACCTGTGTGGAGGTTACAGAAGAAAAGAGAAAGAGAAAAGAGAAAAATCCGGCTAAATTTACTGTAATAACAATATAGAGCCAGAAACTGGAGTTTTTAGGTTCCGGGGCCAGTCTGTCTTTATACACAGCATTCAAATAGGGTCCTTGCCTATTCTCAGCACTGCATCCATCATTGGGTGTCCATAAGCTTGCTCTGGTTAATTCATGGTTGCAAGTAAGTGTTGGTGACTAGATTCAGTTGAAGATGAACTCTAGCCTACCCTCTTGAGGAAAGATGCTATCCTTATACCTCCTTTTTTTTTTTTTTTTTTTTTTTTTGCAAAGTAAATTGAAGTTTTATTTTACTTGTTCACACAGATTTTTAAGGAATCCATTTCTGGAAAAATAAAATTTTGAAACCTTCAATTCTAGTTGGAATAGGGAGTTTGGAAATAGACTCAACTATGTTTAATATATGATAAAAATGGCATTTCAAAGAGTTGAGACAAAGATAGATCTTTATAGAACTTGTGTTCAGATGACCAAAAACAGCCATTTGAAAAATATAAAAATAGGGGTGCCTGGGTGGTTCAGTTGGTTAAGCGTCTGGCTCTTGGTTTCGGCTCAGATAATGTTCTCACAGTTTGTGGGTTCAAGCCCCACATTGGTCCCTGCACTGACAGTGTGGAGCCTGCTTGAGATTCTCTCCCTCTCCCCTTTCTCTGCTCCTCCCCCACTTATGCTCCCTCTCTCTCTTTCTCAAAATAAATAAATAAACTTTAAAAAAATTTTAAAAAGGAAAATATACAAGTAAAATACGGCCACAGTCAAAAATAAAGTCCATATGGATCAGAGATGTAAATGTCAACAATGAAACTATACAAGCACTAGAAGAAAACATGGATGGGTTTCTTTAAACCTGGGTGAGAAGAAGCTTTTAAACTATGACTCAGAATCCAAATGTAATGAAAACAAATTGAAAGACTACTACAAAACTTTAAATATCTTTCCATGACATGAATCACCATAAAGTAAAAATGACCAAAATCAAATATTTGGAATGTGTTTCACGGATAAGAGATAATATCTTGAATATATTAAAAACTCTTAAAAATCCAGGTTATGGGGGAGAACAAAAAACAATAGAAAAATAGACAAAACAAACATATTCACCACTTGGCTAAAATTAAAAAAGACTAATAGCACCAAACATTTGAGGATAGAGCAACCAGAACTCCCATATATTGCTGGTTGAAATGTAAAAGGGTCCATCCACATTGAAAAAAATATATCTGGAAGTTTCTTTAAAACTGCACATACATGGGGCGCCTGGGTGGCGCAGTCGGTTAAGCGTCCGACTTCAGCCAGGTCACGATCTCACGGTCCGTGAGTTCGAGCCCCGCGTCAGGCTCTGGGCTGATGGCTCGGAGCCTGGAGCCTGTTTCCGATTCTGTGTCTCCCTCTCTCTCTGCCCCTCCCCCATTCATGCTCTGTCTCTCTCTGTCCCAAAAATAAATAAAAAACGTTGAAAAAAAATTTTTTTTAAATAAAAAAATAAAATAAAATAAAAAATAAAACTGCACATACATTTACCCTGTTTTTAGCAATCTGACTTCTAGATATCTACCCAAGAGAAAAATATGTGTTTGCAAAAATACCAACTCAAGAATGTTTGGAGCAGCTTTATTTATGATAGCCCAAAGTAGGGAAAAGCGCAGGTGTCTGTCAATAAGAGAGAATAGATAACAAGCTGTGCTATATTCACAAAAGAAATACTCATCAACAATAAGAAGGAATGGGACCACACAACAACATGGATTAATCCCGGAAGCAATAGTCTGAATGAAAGAAACCTTACACAAAAAGTTCATATGATTCTATTTATATGACAAAGTCTTACAGAAAATAGTTTATATTCTCCCAGTTATATAAAGCTCTAGAACAGGACACACTAATCTATGGTAGAAAAAAGTTACAACAGTGGTTGCTATAGTGGTTGCAATCTCTGTGGAGGTGGGGAAAGGGATTAACTTCCAAGGGGAAAACAGGTGATGATGATGTTCTGTATCTTGACAGAGCTTTAAGTTACACAGGTGCATTTTGTCAAAACTCAGTGAAAGTAAACTTAAGATTTGTACACTTCATTCCAATTTTATATCCAAAGGAAAAAGCCTGTAAACAAATATTGAATTCTAGCTAATTATATGCATGCTAAAATATACACGGGGATATGTATTGATATCTGCAATTTACTTTGAAATGCATCCAAAAAATAAGTTGTATAGAAGGATTAATAGAGGGACGGACAGATAGATATGTGACAAAGCAAGGATACTAAATTATTATTGGTAGAATCTAAGTGGTGGTATATGGATGATCACTGTAAATTTCTTTCAACTTTGAGGTATGTTTGAAAATATTCACAATAGAATATTTGAAAAAAAGATTTGACAAACATGTTAGTGAGCCATTTTGGAAATGTGTCCTCTGGTAGATGTCTACACAGGATCGGTGGGGGGCGGGTGTGTGTAAATTTAGGGATTGTTCAATTCTACCCAGGGTTGAGGGGAATGTATTAGTTTTCTAGACTGATACAACAAATTACGAGAAACACAATGGCTAAACACAACACAAATTTATTATCTTAGAGTTTTGTAAGTCAGAAATCTGAAATGGGTCTCACTAGGCTAAAATCAAGATGTGAGCAGGCCTCAGTTCCTTTCTGAGACTCAAGGGGAGAATCAGATCCCTTGTTTTCTTCAGCTTCAAGAGGCTGCCCACATTCCTTGGCTTTTGGCCCCATTTTTCCATCTACAAGGTCATGGCACCGGTGGGCAAAGTCGTCATGGCACATCCCTTTGACCCGCTCTTCTACCTCCCTCACTTTTAAGGACTCATGTGATTAGACTGGGTCTACCTGGATAATCCAGGATAATCTCCCCATCTCAAGGTCCACACCCTGAATCACATCTACAAAGACCCAAACACAATGTAAGGTAACATTCCTGGTTAGTACATGGACAGTTTGTAGAGAGAAGGGGACATTATTCTACCTACCACAGAGTTAAGAAAAACTTCCTGAAAAGTAACACTTGAGTTCACTCTCAAATTTTCTTGCAACTTTTAATTTTCATTAATTATATTATTCATTGATATATTCTTGCTTTTGTCATTTGTGCACCAATCATTAATTTTATGTTAGAAGTTTAGGATTCCTTCAAGAATTGGCTGCAAATCCCTATGGTTTGTGTCATGTTTGCTAAGAATTACAACCAAAAACAAAAAGTTCAAATCAGGGGTGCCTGGGTGGCTCAGTCGGTTAAGCATCAGAATGTTGATTTTGGCTCAGGTCACGATCTCACTCTTTGTGAGATAAAGTCCCAAGCTGGTCTCTGTGCTGACAGTGCAAAACCTGCTTAGGATTCTCTCTCCTCCTCTCTCTCTCTCTCTGCCTCTCCCCTGTTCACATGTGTCTCTTTCTCTCACTCTCTGTCTCAAAATAAACATTAAAAAATTTCAGATCAGCCTTATTTTATACTCATCTAATTGTTGCTTTGACCTTGTGCTCTTGTATACACTGGACAATAACTGTTGGCTTTTTCCAGATTATAAAGCCCCACTCAGCAAGAGTAAACTTGTTAACTTTTACACTGTGCCTACATAGCCCAGAGTCATGTACACACAATAAGGAAAAAACGACAAGAATCCAAGAATAAACAAATATGCCTTTAACTTACTGTATACCAACTCATCCAAGTATGAGGCCCTCTCGTAGACCATAAAACTGAGCTCTAGACAATATTAGCTGCTGTTCAACAAATAGTTTAATTTCTCTCTCTCTTTTGTCATTTAATTCTGCCCCTAATTAGAATCAATGTTTTTCATGGATGAAATCCCCAAGGAAGAGCTTACAGAGCAAAAAGGCTAGAGGGCAAGATTGGAACCTGGAGAAAAGTCAATATTTAAAAGGAAGATGGTGGGACAGTATCCAGGAGAGGCCATTGGATGGGGCAATTTGACCTGCTCAAGTCTCACCTTTCCACGGCTCTTGCTTCACAGTGTTGATACCTGCCCTAAGATTCCTCTTGAAAGGATCTTAGAAAGGTATATTCTCAGCTGCCTCTTGCCTATTCTTTCCTGACCAGAAAAATGCTCATCTGCTCTGACTAAAAATGTCAGGAGGAGGATTTGGCAGACCATCTTCTCTCCCCCTGATTTGGTTGGTTTGTGTGCTTGTTTGTTTAATAGAGAATATATTCACATGGTTCAATATTTAAAAACTGCTAAAACAGCAGGGGTGCCTGGGTGGCTCAGTCGGTTAAGTGTCTGACTTTGGCTCAGGTCATGATCTCATGCATGACCCCCAGCCATTCAATTCACCTACTCTAATTACTGATTTCTTGTGTAGCTTTCTGCCCCATATGCAAACACAGCTACCGATTCTTTTTCTTTACACAAATAGCAAGCAGCACTTCATGCACTGACTGTTCTGCAGCTTTCTTTTCTCATTAGTATTTTCTTAGAGTTTCTTCAATATTAGTGCATAAAGATCTGCCTCATTATTTTTGATGATTGTGTAATATTTATTTGGAAATGAGATTTGAAAAAATAGGCTATTCTTTGGAATAATTTTAGATTTACAGAAAAATTGACAAGGTAGTATGTATGGAGAGTTCTCGAATATCCTCTCATCCAGTTCTCCCTGTTATTAACAGCTCACATTTGTATGGCACATTTGTGTAATTAATAAAATAATATTGATTCATTGTCATTAACTAAAGTTCATAGTTTATTTAGATGTTTTTAGTTTTTACCTAATAATTTTTTCTGCTCTAGGATCCCATCTGGGTACCACATTACATTTGCATGTCATTTCCTTCAGGTTTCCTTAGTTATGACAGTTTTGATGGTTTTGAGGAGTATTGGTCAAGTATTTTGTAGGATGCTCTTTTGGATTTTGTCTGATTTTTTAAAATTGTTATACTGGGGTTAAGGGTCTTAGGGAGGAAAAGCACATAAAGCTCCATTTTATCACATCATATCCAACATACATACTATCAACATGATTTATCACTATTGATATGGACCTTGATCACTTGACTGAGCTAGGATTTATCAGTTTTCTCCACTGGAAAGTTATTATTTTCTTCTTCCTTTCACACTGTAGTCTTTGGAAGGAAGTCACTATCCACAGCTCATACTTAAGGAGTAGAGATGTAATGGGAACTTTTAAGTACCTGTTAAAGTTATTTTTACAAATTGGCTAAAAACCAGAGTATAGCTGGTTGCACAGAAAGGGAAGAAAACTCCAAAAACCGCAAAACAAAAAACCCAGAGCCATGTTTTAGAGGCTCTTGAGTTTCATGAGCCACTGAAGATTTTTGGGGTGCTACTGAGGTGCCACTGTATCAGCCAGAGGTATTACCGGACCTGTGCTTTAGGAAGATTAAATTTGTGACAATATGCAGAATTAATTCAGGAAAGGAAGAAACTAGGGAAAGAAGACCAGCAAGGAGGCCGTTGCAACAGTTCTGGCAATGATGTAAGAAGGGCCTGAAATGGAGAGGTGAGAGTACAGAGCAGAGGACAGATAATCAGAAGAAACAACTGATGAGACTTGGTAACTTTGCCAAGCAACATACTGTGGAAGAGTCAAAGGTAACTTAGATGTCATGCATGACTTGGATAATGGTGGTACATTTAACAGAAGTAAAAGACAGGAAGGAGAATTGGTTTGGGGCCAAGGATGAGTTTGATGAACTTGACTCTGTGAGCTGTAAAGTCCAGCAGCACCGCCAGGTAAAAAGTTGGAAATGCTGGCCTGAGGTCAGGATTGGACACATAATTTTGAAAACTTTTCACCTAGAGATGAACTCGAAGCTGGAGAAATCTCTAGGGAGCGGGGCATCCACTAGGGCAATGAGGTGAGGGAAGGGTTCAGGGCAAAAGGAAGGAAGAGCAAGAGAGCAAAGGAGGCAGAGGAGTAGAAGGAAGCTGTCCTAGGAGTATTGAGGCCTTGGGTGAGTGTCACAGCTGAGTTACATTCTCCAAAAGTCATCTACTTTTGTCTTTTTGCATAATTCACAGATTTTCTACTTTTGTCACCTTCTCTCCTATTTATGTCTTTTGTGGATGTTGCTGTTTTCCAAGTTGGTATGATCTTAATTATTTTGGTATCAACCAGAGGTGGTTTACTTTTTTTCTGTTCATCTATATGGCTTATCAAGGGCCACATCAACTATTGCTACAATTTAGTTCACCAATTCTGGAAGCTGGCATAAACAACTTGTGACTTGCCTTGATTGGGGCACATTTATAAGAAAATAAGTTTTAGTAACTAACTGATCTTGCATTCATTGAATTGCATTAGTTTCATTTTATATTTTACACTGAACCCAATAGTTTCATTTGTTTCAAGTTCTTTTTGTTAACAGCTTGAAAACATTTGTTAAAGTGTTCTTTGTAGTGGCTTCTGGAGATGAATTTCCCCTAAATTCAGTCTATCTCAGAATGGCTTGAAATATGTGCACATTTTTATTGATTGCTTTACTGAAATCACACTTGATGTGGACTAAGTGGAGCCAGACATATTTTATTTTTTAAAAATCAATTCTTCTCCATTGCAATTGCCACTTTCCTGGATTAGGTCACCACTTCTTAGCTACATTACTTCAGGAACCTTTTAACTGGCCTTCCCTGGTATCTTTATTTTTTCCACATCATAGCCAGAGAGCTTTTTCTAAATGCAAATTTGACCACATTATTCATCTATGAAAAAAATATTAGTGATTCTTCATTGCCCTGAGCAGCACTTAGAAAACTCTTCATGATCATTTTCTACTCTTGCTATTAAGCCACCACAACTCTATATTGCAGCCTATCCAGTAAGAGATGAGAAGAAATAAGGTATAAATCCTGGAAGGGAAGAGAAAAAATATATTTATTGTCTACACAGTAAATCTCAAAAGCATCTAAAAAAAGTGTTATAATTAGTGAGAGAGTGAGCTACCATTACATACCCACTGGAATGGCTACAAGTGAAAAGACAGCAATACCAAATGTTGAGCATAGGGAGAAGAGGAATGATGGCAAAATACTTGACAATTTCTTAAAAGGTTGAACATGAATCAGTTCACACACACATGTATTTCATTATATATCTCATTATATTTCTTACTATAAATATACACACACGTATATATATACATACATATATATACATATACATATATACATATATATATACATACATACATATAGTCTTCAAGAGAAATCAATGCATGTTACATCTCTAAAACAAAACACTTGTATAAGAATGTTCTTAACAGGGGTGCCTCAGTTGCTCAGTAGGTTGAGCGTCTGACTTTGACTCAGGTCATGATCTCATGGTTGACGAGTTCGAGACCTGCGTCAGGCTCTGGGCTGACAGCTCAGAGCCTGGAGCCTGCTTCGGATTCTGTGTCTCCCTCTCTCTCTGCCCCTCCCCTGCTCATGTTCTGTCTCTCTCTGTCTCAAAAATAAACATAAATATTTTTTAAAAATTTTAAAAATAATGTTCTTAACAGCTTTATTCATCATAGCCCCAAATTAGAAACAACCCATATATCTATCAACAGGAAAAGGGATACATTTTTGTGTATTCATATAATGATGAATACTGCTTAGCAATAAAAGAAAGGAACTACTGGTACATAAGACAACATGGATGAATCTCACAGGCAAAAGAAACTAGACACAAGGAGTACACACAGTATGATACTATGGATGGGCATATGAGTATGTGTACAAAGTGTGAAGATTTTTGCTTTAGATGTTAATGCCCACCAAAAGGCTTCATGGTATGTCCATTACAGAAGACATACCAAACAAGCAAGTAATCCAAACAACTTAGACATTAGCATCCTTTGGCAACTGACACAATAGGTGTACGACTGGAGAGATGGAGGTTAAGCATGGGCCCAACAGCATGGATTCCACTTACCAAGACTGTTAGAGCTACTGCCACCTTGGAACGTCCATCCTGCCAGCAATGGAGTCCATTGCTCTATTGATATGGCATTGTTCTTCAAGGAGATCAACCAGCTACTGGGTGGCAAGTTGATTTCACTGGGATGCTTCATTCTCACATGATTGGGCATCTATTCAGGGTATAAGTATGCCTTTCCTGCCCACAGAGCTTCAGGTAACACTGCTATCTGGGGGCTTGTAGAGTACCTGCTCCATTAGCACGGAATTCCACACAATATATCATGCCATCAGAAAATACACATCACAGCTAAGGAGGTATAGGAGGGGGCCCAGACTGTGGGATATAGAGGTCGTTTTGCACACTGCATCATTCAGGAGCAGCTGGTCTGACAGAATGTTGGAATGGACTGTGGAAGATGTAGTTCAAGTATCAGCTCAGAGGCAATGCTCTGTGAGGATGGCATGCCATCTTCCATAACGCGGGGTATGCACTGAATCAGAAACCTTTATATAGTGCCGTGTTTCCAATAGGAAGTATATAACTGAGGTTCAGGGGCCAAGCAGTGGCTCCCTTCATCATTCCTAATGGCTTCCTGGAGGACTTCATGCTTCCTATCCCTACAACTCTGAGCTCTTCAGAGTTAAAGGTCTTGGTGCCTAAAAGGGGCTCGCTCTTGCCAGGGGACATGGCAAAGATCTTGCTGGACTATACACGATGGCTGCAGCTCGGGCCTTTGGACTGCATATTACCAGGGACTAGCAAGCAAGAAGAGGAGTCACCATCTTGGCAGGGGTAAGTGGCAGGGATCAGCAAGAAAGTATAAGGGCTGTTGTTAGATAAAGAGAGGACTATGTATGGAATTCAGATGATTTGCCTGGGCACTTCTTGGAACTTCCTTGCCCAGTTGTAACTGAGTGGATTAGTGCAGTAATTTAAACCTTTTGTGCTCCCCAATCTGTCTCAGTGTCTGCTTACCTTAAGACCCAACTAACACACTGATAATTTTGTTTGGGTCTATTATATCCTTACGAATGTTTTGTCTACCTTATCTAGGTTTGGGAGATGTTTGTTAAAGTCTCTTTTATTAATGTGTCTATTTATCTTGTTTTTTTGTTTTTGTTTTTGTTTTTTGGTTTTTTTTGGCTTTATGAAAGTTGCCGCTCTGTTACAAGATGTCTTCAGCTTGGATCGTTCCCATATACAAAGTTTTCAGTTACCGTGTTTTAATGAAATTAACACCAGTTCCTCAACAACATGATTCAAATTTTGCTTATGATGGTATGTTAATTGTAATTGCATAAAGTGTTAATTTTGCAGCAAGCTCTTCACTTCACAAATTACTAAATAACAATGCTTGTCATGGTCAGTGGCCAATTCTGTTTGGACATTGCACATCTGTGTCAAAGCATTCAGGTCAGGGACAGAGAGCAAAGCATGTCGTTGTGCTGTCTTCTTGCCTCCCAGTGATAAACCCATGTGACGTTTTACAAAAATTGATAATCAAAACAGGGAATTGGCCAACAAAGATAAAAGCGCAACAAAGACACTCAAGTGATAATGCTGGAAGTGAAATTTGGGTCAAATATAAATGTCATAAAAGTTATATAGGAGTTATAGAAGAAATAGTTAACTGCAGAATTGTTGACATTACTGTTGCTTAAGGGACTCTAGATATGCAGTCAGGGAAACTTAGTGAAGACAAACTTATTGAAATAAATAAGTTTTTATGGCAAGCGCCCCAGAAAAAAACGATACTGGCACAAAACTTCACATTAAAGGAATGCCTGAAAGTATTTCATAACACTGGGAACACAAAGGATACATTGTTGGAAGTAATTCAAACTTAGATGAATGACAATTTGCCAAGGTGTAGAAAAGATGCTCACTGTATCATAAATTACACAGGGAAGAAGCAAGCACCCTTGATGTTTTTTCTTGATAAGTCTTTCGAAAAGAAATAAAACACTTTAATTTTCAGTTTTCAATATTATAAATCATACTAAATGTTAGTTTTTTACTATTTTTATTTCCCCACACATTTATAAGAATTTGTTTCTACCAGAATTTTCACTTTTTTTAATGTTTATTTATTTTTGAGAGAGAGGGAGAGAGAGCGCGCACACTAAGGGCAGAGAGAGAGGGAGACAGAGGATCTGAAGCAGGCTCTGTGCCAACAGCAGAGAGCCCAATGCGGGGCTCAAACTCACAAACCATGAGATCACGATCTGAGCCCAAGTCAGATGCTTAACCACCCAGGTGCCCCTCCACCAAAACTTTTAAAGGCTATGGAACAATCACAATCTTTCCCATTGTTTATTAAGAGTGCTTTCCATAGTTTGTTTGCATGGCCATATTTACAATAATTCATTACCATACAAAGTGAAGCCTGCCTGTATTTGGTTCCAATTTCTCTACATCCTTGCCAACAGGTATTTTCTGTCTTGCTCATTAATAGCTATTCTAGTGGGTGTGAAGTGGTGTCTCATGGTGGTTTTGACTTGCATTTCCCTAATGACTAATGTCGTTGAGCATCTTCTCATGTACTGATTAGAAATTTGTATATCTTCTTTGGAAAAATATCCACATATTTTGCCCATTTAAAAATTATGTTCATTTCTTTATTTTTCACTGGAATCTATTGGTTAGCTCATCTGATTTTTTTTTAATAGGGGAATTAAGCCCATTTACATTTATCCATTGGTCTCTGAATTTTGTTACAGTGTTTTACAATGTAGCCTCTTTTCTTTGCCTTTTTTCTCCTTTTTAGTATTGCATTGTAGTTCTGGTTGTAAACATTATACTAACATCTTTATGTAATGTTCTAAGTACTCTTTTTTTTTTTTTTTTAATGTTTTTATTTTATTTTTGAGACAGAGAGACAGAGCATGAGTGGGGGAGGGGCAGAGAGAGAGGGAGACACAGAATCCGAAGCAGGCTCCAGGCTGTGAGCTGTCAGCACAGAGCCGGACCTGGGGCTCAATCTTCTCAACCGTGAGATCATGACCTGAGCTGAAGTCGGTTGCTTAACCAACTGAGCCACCCAGGCACCCGTCTAAGTACTCTTTCTTTAAAACTGGCTGTTGTTTTGCTAACATGTAAGCAATTTTGAAATTGCTTACTGGCCTCTTCTTTCTCACTATGTAGCCACTAGTTTTATCCCTAGTGTCAATTTGTGTAAAGTTTCATTTTTGATTTGTCGGCTTTGAGTGATATCTTTTTAGCTAATACCACTGATGCAGTCAGTTCACTTATTTAACTTCGTACCTATTCAACCCTTTCCTCCCATTTTTTGTTAATTGTATTAGTTTTACATTATCAGAGCATCTGATTTTGTCTCTCATTTTTACTCCTTCTTTACTCCCAACTCTTACAACACCCAACCCTTGGACTATATGCCAAAGCTTCTATAACCATTTTGTGATTATCCAAAAATTGTTTTCTGGTAAATCCTCAATCAAGGCTCATGGGAAAAAAATATTTTCCTGAGTATTAACTTGCTTTTAACTATTTGTGTGAACTTTATACCTGGGCAGTTTGGACATAAAAACTCTTGAAAATCCTTTTATTGAGTATATTTAAAATGTTGCTTCCAAGAAGTCTAATGCCAATGTCAATTTGACTTTACCTTACGAGTGACTTGGATTTTTTTTGCCTAGATGTCCAAATGATTTTGTCTCTCTTGTTCTTAAGATCCAACAGCTTTACTGGGGCAGGTCTTGGTGTTGGACTCCTCTGGGTTGAATTTGACAGTGTTTCCTTTCAAATGTGTATTTTCAAGGGTTTTTTTTTTTTTTTTTTTTTCCGGGTAAGTTTTGTCAAATTAGTTTTCCATTTGTGTTCTGTTCCATTTCTTTGATTTTTATCAGGAACTGTAGTTAATATATATTCAATCATTCTTGCCTATCTTCTGTCTCTCCTATCTTCTGTCTCTTTTGTTTTATCTCAAATGTTTTTTTATCTTTTATTTTTTTCTATTTTTCTATTTACTATTTTTCTTTACTGTGTTTTTCATGGTTGACTTTTCAGCTTGTACTCATTCTAATTTAGTCTTTTCCAAAATTTTTTCCTAATACTACTTGAGTTTCATGTCCTCCTGTTGTCTTACTGTATCACTTTTGAGATCTTCTATTGCATTTATGAGTTGTGTCCTGACAAAGCTTTGATCATTTAAAAAAATTCTTATATCTCATTTTCAATTGTTAGGTTACAGGTTCTGTCTGCTTTGGGGCCACAATTTTCTACTGTATTCTCACTCGTTGCAGTTTTGCTCAGTTCATTTTTGGTTTCCTTTTCCTTGTAATAACTTTGGGGCTAGTTTATTATATTAGGCTTCTCTAGAGAAACAGAGTCAACAGAAGATACACACACACACAGACAGAGGTATATATGGGATTTATTATAGGAATTGGCTCATGTGGTTATGGAGGCCTAGAAGTCCCACCATCTGCACTCTATAAGCAGGAGAACTGGGAAAGCTAGTGGCGTAATTCCATCCAAGTCCAAATGCCTGAGAACTAGGAGCTCCGAAGCCTGAGAGCCGGAGATAGACATCCCTGTTATCCCTGTTAGAGAGAGGGAAGGGGCACCTGGGTGGCTCAGTCTGTTAAGCCTGACTCTTGATATTGGCTTAGGTCATATCACAGGAACATGAGAATGAGCCCCCTCATCAAGCTCCACATCAGGCTTTCTGCTGACAATGGGGAACCTGCCTGGGATTCTCTCTCTCCCTCTCTCTTTCTGCCACTCCCCTGTTCGTTATCTCTCTCTCAAAATGAATGAACTTAAAAAGAGAGAGAGAGGGAGAGAGGGAAATCATTCTTCTTCTTTTTGTTTCATTTGGACCCCCGGAGGATTGGATGATACCTCCAGAGGATGTGAGGATAGCTATGTTCAGTCTACTGAATCAAACTCTAATCTTTTCCAGAAACACCCTCACAGATACATCCAGAAATTATGTTGCAACAGCTATCCAGGCATCCCTTAGGCCTCTCAAGTTGATATAAAAAAACTAACCATCACAGGTGGTGCCAGGGTGGCTCAGTTGGTTAAGCATCTGATCTTTTTTTTTTAATCTTAATTTTTTAATGTTTTTTAAATTTATTTTTGAGACAGAGAGAGACAGAGCATGAGTGGGGGAGGGGCAAAGAGAGAGGGAGACACAGAATCCGAAGCAGGCTCCAGGCTCTGAGCTGTCAGCACAGAGCCCGACACAGGGCTCAAACCCATGAACACTGAGATCATGACCTGAGCCGAAGTTCAACGCTTAACCAACTGAGCCACCCAGGTGCCCCAAGCATCTGATTCTTGATTCTGGCTAAGGTCATGATCTCACCATTTGTCAGATAGAGCCCTTTCAGCACAGAGCCTGCTTGGGATTCTGTCTCTCTCCTCTCTCTGCCCCTTCCTGCTTGTTCTCTCTCAAAACAAATAAATAAATACATTTAAAAAATTAACCATCACAATTATATTATTTAAGTAATGTGGGGCTTGAACTCACAACCCTGAGATCAAGAGTGAGATGCTTACCCTACTGAGCCATCCCAATGATGCCCCGATCAGAGTTATATATATTTTTTTGTAGTCAAACTTTTTTTTTTTAATATATGAAATTTATTGTCAAATTGGTTTCCATACATCACCCAGTGCTCATCCCAACAGGTGCCCTCCTCAATACCCATCAACCACCCTCCCCTCCCTCCCACCCCCCATCAGCCCTCAGTTTGTTCTGTTTTGAAGAGTCTCTTATGCTTTGGCTCTCTCCCACTCTAATCTCTTTTTTTTCCCTTCCCCTCCCCCATGGCACTTGTACCCCAATGATTATAGCAGCACTCTCAACAATAGTCAAATTATGGAAAGGGCCTAAATGTCCATCAACTGATGAATGGATAAAGAAATTGTGGTTTATATATACAATGGAATACTACTTGGCAATGAGAAAGAATGAAATGTGGCCTTTTGTAGCAACCTGGATGGAACTGGAGAGTGTTATGCTAAGTGAAATAAGCCATACAGAGAAAGTTATATTCTTTTTTAAATGAGATGGATTTTCTGCAGGAGATATTTGTCATATCGGCAGAGATTGGCCAAGAAAATGTTCACAGCTTCACAGCTCAGAGTTACCTCTTCCATTTTTAATGTCAAATACTCAGATAATACTCTCTCTAATACTTATATATTTAAATGTAGCATTTTGCTAATAGATTACTTTGTATATCACTCACGCATACAATCTGAATTCTCTCTCTTACTCACAGTATTGCTGCCATTCTCAATCTGGTTTGTTTTTAGTTTTCCATAGGGCGATTCTCTTTCTGTAATGAAGGCAGTATTTAATGGTTATTTATAAGAATACAGAGGACTTAGACTGCCACCACATTGTTGGATTCTCTCAAGACAGCAGTCTTTCACTGACCCTCAACTTAGAACATGTGAGGACTTCAGTTAACTCTGCTGGCAATTCTCAGTCCTGATTGTCCAGGATTTCTGTTGACTATGTTTCTCCCCACTTAAGGGTCATTAGCAATTTCTTAGTTCTGCAACTCTTAGTTCCCCTTTCACTTTCCACAACTTTCACTACACAGCCTTGCTGCTATTGGTGCTTTGGGTGTATCTGCCCAGACTTGGAAATTCATGGAGAGGCCCTGCTGCTACCTAGTTTTGTTGAACTTTGGGGTTTTTCTTTTGTTATCCTGGTTAGTGTATATGGTTTTCAGGAAGAGTATGGGGGAAATTCAGAAACTGTACTGTTGATGTGATTATACCACCTAACTCTGGGTATCTTTTTATTTTATTTATTTGTTGTACTGAAATTTAAATTTTTTTTTAATGTTTAAATGTTCATTTATTTTTGAGAGACAGAGCACAAGCAGGGGAGGTAGAGAGACAGAGGCAATGAGAGAGAGAGAGAGAGAGAAAGAGAGAGAGAGAGAGAATCCCAAGCAGGCTCTGACACAGGGCTTGATCTCCCAAACCGTGAGATCATAACCTGAGCCAAATCAAGAATCTGATGTTTAACCGACTTAGCCACCCAGGTGGCCCTAGAAAATTTAAATTTTAATGTAAATTGTGAACAATTGTGAACAATTGTATGATTTGTTTTTCCTAGTAGTGCCCAGACACTCTAGTATAAGCATGGAGAAGATTCCTTAGTGACCTCTACCTGCCAACTGTATTTTCATAACCAAACCCTTCCTTCACTGCCTCCAGTATTACCCTCCTAGAATATCGCACAGTCTTAAAACTAAAGCAAGGACTTTTTGTTTTAACTCCAGGTACCCTTTCCTTAAATGAAAGCATACACAGAAACTCCAACTGAAATATCACAACTATCCAAGTTTGACACTTTCCTCTCTCTCTGATCTACTTTTCTTCCTGAGGCTCTCTGGTACTTAGACCAAAATCACTTAAGTAAAAAGAAAGAAAGCTCTAAATTTTAAGAGTAATGGTATAGAAACAGAAGGAAATCACAATGATTTTACAAAGGTTCAATCTCAGGAGATTTGGATTCAAGATCCGGGCTGAAATCCCAGAAATTTGTATTTTGTTAATAGTCTTTAGGTGATTCTAACACAATCAAGTTTGAGAACCATTACACTAGATTTAATGCTGTCCAATATAGTAGCCACTAGCCACACATGATGATTTAAATTTAATTAAAATCAAATAAACTTAAAAATCCTGGTGTTCAGTTGCACTAGCCACATTTTAAAAGTTCAATAGCTGCATGGGGACAGTAATTACCATAGTGGAGGGCAAATAGAGAACATTCCCATCATTGCAGAGTTCTCCTGGACACTGCTGCCCTAGACGACTCTGTCCACAGTGGAGTGTACATACTCAATGAAATCCATAGATTCATGTGGAAAATCTTTAAATAGGAATATTCTAGGGGCACCTGGGTGGCTCAGTTGGTTAAGCACCCAACTTTGACTCAGGTCATGATCTCGTGGTTCCTGGGTTCAAGTCCCGTATTGGGCTCTGTGCTTACAGCTCAGAGCCTGGAGCTGCTTTGGATTCTGTGTCTCCCTCTCTCTGACTGTCCCCTGCTCATGCTCTCCCTCCCAAAAATAAATAAACATTTATGGGGCACCTGGGTGGCTCAGTCAGTTAAGTGTCCGACTTTGGCTCAGGTCATGATCTCATGGCTCGTGAGTCTAAGCTCCATGTCAGGCTCTATGCTGACAACTCAGAGCTTGAAGCCTGCTTCAGATTCTGCCTCCCTCTCCCTCTGCTCCTCCCCTGCTCATACTCTGTATGTGTGTGTGTGTCTCTCTCTCTCTCTCTCAAAAATAAACATTGAAAAAATTTATTAAAAAATAAACATTTATAAATAAATAAATAAATAAATAAATAGAAATATAATTATTTTTCAGCTGATTTTTAAAATCTCCATTTTTGGGCAATGTTTTATAATGTATTTAATACATTAGTATAGTACTGAATATAAAAAATTCTCTCTAGGGGCACCTGGGTGGCTTAGTCAGTTAAGTGTCTGACTTTGGCTCAGGTCATGATCTCACCATTTATGAGTTCAAGCCCCATGTTGGGCTCTGTGCTGATGGCTCAGAGCCTGGAGCTTGCTTCGGATTCTGTGTCTCCCTCTCTCTTGGCCTTTCTCCTGTTCATGCTGTCTCTCTCTCTCAAAAATAAATGAACGTTGAAAAAAAAATTTTAAAAAAATAAAAAATTCTCTCTGTATATCAGTTCATGCTTAAAAATTATTTACTGATGGGGGCACCTGGGTGGCTCAGTTGGTTGAGTGTCCGACTTTAGCTCAGGTCATGATATCAGGGTTTGTGGGTATGAGCCCCATATCGGGCTCTGTGGAGCCTAGAGCCTGCCTCAGATTCTGTGTCTCCCCCCTCTCTGCTCCTCCCCAGCTCATACTGTCTCTATTTCTCTCAAAAATAAATAAACATTAAAATTTTTTTAAAAATTAAAAAAATATATTTACTGATGGAATGTATGGTCAAAAAGTTTGGAGACCATTACACCAAATACCTATGTCTGTTAAAGAATTTGAGCTGAGAAGGCTAACTTTTAACTAGAGCTCCTTTCTAGGTACAGATTTTTATACTTCAAACCCAAATCCCCAAACATGAGAAGTCCCTTTTTTCTTTGTAAATATACACATATAAGATATTTTATTTCAAAAAGCACAAGAACATTATACAAGTTTTAAATTTACATTTTGCAATAAAAGATATCAATATATGCATTATTTGTATAACTTCATCATGGATGGAATTTGAATCAGTGGTATAAACATGTTGCAGTCACTAAATATAGATCATCGTCACAGTGAACCAAAATGCATAGTTGTTATGAAATGACAAATGACCACTAAAGTGAACTCACAGCCCATACATCAACAAAATAAATTAATTATACAGATATACGTTTTTCTTCACTGTATCATTAAAATTCCTGTCAGCCCTTCACCAAAAACATGAGAAAAACATAGTTTTGGAGCCATCCTGTTGAACCAGTTCCTCCACATAACTACACTAATGAAAATAAAGTGACTTTTTGCTCATTTGTGAGTAAACTCGATAAGCATAATTAAATTATTTGCAATGATGAGGGCAGACCACTATCATATTTGAATATAATTAGAAATCCCTAGGGCTGGGGGCAGCACTGAGACACGTGTTCATCTACAGTGCAGGGGTCTGAAACAATTTCAAAAGTGGAACTCAATATGAAATGGGTTCTTTGGCAGTAAAGGTCTGACTGGCCATTACAGGATAGTCCCTCTGGCAGCCTCAGAGCTTAAGCCCAGGATTTATGAAATGAATATAAAAAGACTAGAAACAAAGTCAGTATATCTTTGCTAAATTGGGGCCAATCAGGGCAGAAGTCAGTACCTCCTGTTGCCTATTTTGGCTCAGACTTACCAAGTCAGACAATCCATCCAAAAAAATTATCTAAGAAATAAAGGGAGATGTTCTTATCACTTAATCATACTGGCAAATTGGACAAACTGAATACTGAATTTTCTGATCCTCATTCATCAACTGTTACAGATTGCTCACTGGAGTTGTATCTATTTCCTGATACCTTCTGAATAATAATTATTCAAGTAGAAAATCATGATTGTGATTCTGATGCCTGTTCATGCCCATCCTTTACTGCAAAACCCACTTTACATAAAAAATACCAAAAAAATCTAACCCCAAATGTGCATCATCAATCACTGTGCAAATATACTTTTATTTGCTTGCCTTGGCTGAGCAAAAAGAAGACAGGAAAACATGTACACACGTATATGACGTAGTCACCAAAGGCAAAATCAGATGATCTTTGAATGCATCTTTTCAAATTCATAACATTATTCCAGAGACAACAGAAGCTAAAATGGAAGATTTCAATTTATCTTCTATCTGCTGCTCATATCACAAGTTCTTGATATAAAAAGTTAAAGCCAAAAATCAAGAAGTCTATGCACGGATTCAGGAGAGCACTATTATTTATAAACAAGATGGCTCAACCACAGCATATTATAACAGGACACAGACTACTGATCACATGGCTTTTTTGGTTGTCTGTACTAGACATAAAACCAGAGTTTATGAAAACATTGTACACAGATAACGAAGGATTTGTCTTTAACAAAGACATAGGTTACAGAATTGGCTTAAATCTGATTGTTCTAATTTACAGCTGCCATGCTCCATTCATTGGGGGAATTTTCTTGTCCTCATTCTATAGACAGTTTTATATCAGAACTGCCTCAGGTTTTTAAGAGTCAAACAAGAGATAAGTGAACTCATTTTAGAAACTTGCCTTTGGAAATAGAAAGTATAATTTCAAAACTTAACAAAGCTATTTGTGGTAAAAGGAGAGGATTACACTTTCTTTGGCCCGTCAGGGATGAATAATGAATACATTATCCTAACTCTTCTTGAGGTCTACTGTGGGAAAAAAGCTTTTCCACAGTGGCAGAAATTTGTCTTAGAAGTGGCAACTCTGTCCATAGAACTGTTTAATTTCTGGCTGAAACACTAAGTGGCACATTAGGGGGAATTCCTTAAAAGAAATTTACTCTTCTGAAAACTTTCTCAACTGAAGTATACTGCATGGTTCCTGCAATTCCTCTTGAGCTGCAAGGAAGACTACCACAGATTAGAATCTTGTCAGTGTTCCAATGTCAGCTAAACGAAACTTGGGTGTGTGTGGGAAATACCAAATACAGAACTGTAGAAGAGTTAACCAACATATAAAAATGTCCATGACTGCTTGATGTGACTTCATTTACCAGGTGAATGAAATGACATGAAATGGGACAGATTATGAAGGGAAATGAGTTTTCTGGAAATAGCACAGTGAGACATTTGGGGTGAAGAAGAATTTTTTTAGTGTTCTGGAATATGAAACATTAATCTATGTCGTCCTTTTACTCCTTTAAGCATATTTTCACTAATTGAAAGCAATACTCCATTAAGGAATATTTTATTAATGTATGCAAATCTGGACATGGAGCAAAAGACCCTCCAACCCTTCCCCAGCCCTCAGAAAGAAAGATCTCCATAATTTTCAATCAGTCTTCATTACTGTCTTCACTTGTGATTGTCCCAAGGCAGAGTTGAAGCTCACAATAACTGCCAGTTGAATCCAAATAACATCTGATTAGTTTCCTGGCTCCTAGCAATCTCTTCTATAATGCAGTGCTGTTGCCACACCAAATGGAGCTTCCGATACCGTTCACGAGATAAATGAAGGGGATTGCCCCTCCTTCAGGAAAACAAAAAACACCAACATGTAAGTTTGAATCAAATAACTGCCCATATCTTTATTGCCTAAATTAGTTCAAACTTTAAAAAAAATTTTTTTGGGGGGTGGGGAGGGCTCCTGGGTGGCTCAGTCAGTTAAGCATCCGACTTCGGCTCAGGTCATGATCACACAGTTTGTAGGTTTGAGCCCCGCATTGGGCTCTGTGCTGAAAGCTCAGAGCCTGGAGTCTGCTTCAGAGTCTGTGTCTCTCTCTCCCTCTTTGCCCCTTTCCTGCTTGTGCTTGCTCTCTCTCTCTCTCTCTCTCAAAAATAAATAAAAACATAAAAATAAATAATAAATAAATAATTTTTTTTAGAAATAAAAAAAAATTTTAATGCTTATTTATTTTTGGAGAGAGAGGGGGAGAGGCAGACAGATAGAGCACAAGCAGGGGAGGGGCAGAGAGAGAGGCAGACAGAATCTGAAGCAGGCTCCAGGTTCTGAGCTGTCAGCATAAAGCCCATTGTGGGGCTTGAACTCACAAGCTGTGAGATCATGACCTGAGCCAAAATCAGTTGCTTAACTGATTGAGCCACCCAGGCGAGATGTTCTTAGAGCAGGGGGGTAATTACCAAGAGGGTTTCAAAAGGGATATTCTCCCTTCACTACTGATCACCATGAACTTAATAGGTTACTTAGCTGATGAAGCAGAAATTTACTCCTTGATTACTCAGAAAATAGGCAAAGTATATCATAGGCATTATTAGACCTCATTTAAATGGACAATGAGATTTATAACCCGAAGCAGCTTTATTCTTTTTTTGGGTACTTAGTCTGATAGAGCTTTAATGGCTTTTCAGCTTCATACAGTGTATTTAGCTTTAATTTCTGGTTTTTGTATAGTAGAGATTAAGTCTGAGGTATAGAATACTAAGCCCTCAAATTATATTCTGCTTCTCAGAAATATTTGCTAATTGTTGTCTTTATGACACACAAAAAAACTTGCTGGTGATTAGCAAATATTTAAATAAAACCACTCCCCATCAATTCTAAGGTTGTACAGTTTGTAACACTGTAGAGCAGCTAATCCAAAATGACTAAAATTTGGCCGTTGCCAGTAACGGAGAACTGTGAGATTCTCATTCTGGAGGCACTCAAAGTGTCTCAGCTGATTGGGGATTTTCAAATTGCCTAATTAATTTAAAAATTCTGCTTCTTTGTACCTTTCTGGAACAACTCAGATTTCTTATCCTCAGTCATTAACTACTTTGAACCATTCAGCCTTTTTCTCCCTTAATCCAAAAACTACCTCCATACATAATTCTGTAGAAAGGTTGCTTAAAAATAACATAACATTCAAACATTAGAACAGCTGGGTGTCTTTAATTTTGGAAAAGTATTACCTTCACATTCTAAAGCAGCACAAAGCTGTTCAAAATTATGTGCTCCTCAGGATCATATCATATTTAATATTTTTAATTTGCAACTATTTAAAAATATCTTTCAATATTTAGCATTAGTTTCTGTGTTTAAAGAACTGTTACCATCCATGTACAATAATGTGACTACAATGAAACAAACAAACAAAAACTAATCTTACTTCAGGCCAGGGTCTGTTTCTCCATATTCATCCAAATAAGGGGCTGGATAGGCACAGCCTCTGGCTTTACCTTCAACCAGAACTACTCTGCATTCTCGGATTCTGAAGGACAAAAGAACCAAGAGGAAATATTATTAACTGCATGAGTGCAAATGATAGGCACTGCATCAAAGTTAATCTAGAGAAAAGATATGGCCAGAATCTGTCAGGAATTCAGTATAAAGACAGTAAACATAGACAAATAGACTAAACTGTGTTTTGTCTAAAAAAAGACAGTGAATATTGTTATTTTTATTGACATTATGGGAAAAATCAATGGGTTTAGGGAAACAGGACCATTAATACTGACTGAATATACTGAAGAGAGGAAGGAAGCTGTTCTACTTGAACCACAGATACCATGGAAAATGATGGCCAATGTTGTTTCTGTTCTGTTTCCTGACCCACGATCTGGAGTGGGAGGGAGCTTAACAGAAGCACAGAACAACATCTGATAACTTTGGGCCAGAAAAGAAGGTCAGCGAGGCAAGTGTTAATTAAGCCTTTTCTGGTCAGAGCCAGCCTCCAATAGTGCAAATTATAAAGAATCACTGCCACTTTGAAGGTACTTGGGACTCTTACAGTAGAAAAATGAAGACATACAAATAATGTTTGGGTATGTGTATACAGAAGGGATAGGTACTATAGAGTGACATTACAAAATAAGCAGTTGGAATAGGTAGTGGGTTTATTTGCTGTAGGTTCCCTAAAAGAAGAAAATAGGTATTTGGATGTGGCTTCCATGCATTCATTCACATTGTTCCAACAGATGCCTACAGGCAATGGTTAGGGAGACATGGGCTTACATAAACAGAAACTACAGTACATGGGGAGATGGAAAGAAAAAGCACACGCATCCACTTTGAATTTTCTCTCTCAGGCAACTTGCACTCTTCTTTCATAAACATGAAATAACTATGTTCCACTCTCAGTCTTTTGCAGAGAGACCAGGAAAAACAACAGTTGCTTTGATAGAGGAAATGAAGAAAATGAAAATATTCAAAGAACAACTTAAAATAGCAATGTACAGGTACTTTTTAAATATACTTGTTTTCAGGACTCCAAGCCCTTTCATTGTACCTGAGTGTTCTGTAACACCAGAGTAATCAATGCAAAGTCTATCATGCTTAAGACATTTCACAAAAAATTAAAATGTGGACAGAATCCTATGGGTTTTTTTGTCTGTTTTGATTTGGTTTTTTTGTTTGTTTTTGTTTTTTACTTATTCTGTAATATCTTCTCTAATGCAATTTCATGTGATCATTTCCTATCAACACACTATCCTACCATAATAGCTTCCAGATTGGATCCGGATTCCCTAAATTCATTATGAAGATTCCGAAACACTCACTACTCACTTTAGGAAAATGCAGACTCCAGCTCCACAGTGAAGTGCATGAAAAATGCAAGCTCCAACCTCTTCCCCATTCACAATTTCTTGGCAGCAAATGTTCTGAGAACACAGTATGGCTCCACAGAAAAGACAGAGGACAGGGTGCTTTCGTTCATCATCTGCAGACCGTGGGCACCTCAAAGGGAAAGAAAACAATCAGTGTGGTGGAAAAACAATAAAAGCATGACATATCCAGTTAGCAATGAAATGTGTTCATCACTGGCTGCTTTGTAGCAAACAAAGATCCTAAAACACAAGAAAACATTTAATTAGGTGATTCTTCTTTAATAAGGACGTAACAAAACAATCTCCTGATTAAGAAGATTTACTATTAAGTATATAGTGTCCTGATAATTCCATAGTTTGGCCATTAAATATGCCTCACTGACATTGTGATACATTTATAGAATCCAGTCTTCATCTGACATGACCAACTTATAGTCAGCTCCCTCCTCTGGATTGGTTTAGTCAAACTTATATCCTCAATATCAGAGGAATATGACCTTTTTAGGTGTACAATTTTTTTTTTTTTTAATCACAATGTGCAGTAAGGGTTCAGACACATTTCCTGTCCATTTAAGTATTGAGATCTTTAGGGCTGAAATGAGAGACTGTAGTCTTAAAGTTGATATACCCTCCATCTGGGAAACAAAGCAAGTCTTTAGGAAGGAAAAAGTGACAGAGTTGGCTTGCTTGAACCAAGCAGTACTTTGAGATCTGCCATTTTATGTAGTAGTATGCTATAGCCTTGCTACAATGCCCCCCAAAGGAGGCGGATCATTCTCTGAATTAAAGTGATAATGGCCACCCTGGAAAAAAGGAGCTTTCCACCCCTATCTCTGCCTTACAATGGACATAACAGAAACATCCAGAATTCCTTTATTTGGGCAGTAAAAAAATAAATGCAACCACTAAGCTGAGATCCAATGAGGTCAGAATAAAGAGCACCAAAATAATCTCCAATAGGGCATTAACAGTTTATTCTCTGATCCTTTGTTTTTCAGCGAAGATAAGAAAACCACCACTGTCTACTAGGAGCAGAAAGACTCTGTGCATAGATATTCCACCCATCTTCTGTAGATGAGGGGACTATTTCACTTCTAGGGGAAAGAATATAATTATAGCTCTTTTTGGATAAAGCTAGTATCTTTCACCTTTAGTGAAGGATGGCTGAGTCCTAGTCTCTAGTATCCTACAGAGGAAAATAAAGGTGATACCTAAAGTATAGTAACCAAGCAGCTTACCCTCCTATGGCAGAAATAGCTCAGTCTTTTTTTTTTTTTTTTTTTTTTTTTTTTGAGAGAAGGCGCAAGTGAGTGAGGGGCAGAGAGAGAGAGAGAGAGGGAGGGAGAGAGTGGGGAGAGAGACAGAGACAGAGACCGAGATAGAGGGAAAGAGAAGAGGAGCTCACCTGACAGGGCTCGAGCTCAACAGAAGTTGGGCTCAAACTCAGGAACCACGAGATCATGCCTTAAGCCGAAGTCAGATGCTTAACCAACTGAGCCACCCATGTGACCCAGTCTTTTATTTATTTTTTAGGTTTATTTACTTATTTTTAGAGACAGTTTATGTCCTCAATATGACCTTGTTAGGTATACAATTTTTAAAAAATTTTTTTAATGTTCACTATTGTGAGAGACAGAGAGAGAGACAGAGAGACAGAGCACAAGTAGGGGAGGGGGAAGAGAGAGGGAGACACAGAATTCAAATCAGGCTTCAGATCTGTAGCTGTCAGCACAGAGCCTGATGTGGGGCTCAAACCCATGAACCGTGAGATCATGACCTTAGTCAAAGTCAGATACTTAACTGACTGAGCCACTCAGGTGCCCCCAATTTTTTTTTTTATCATGATGTGCAGCAAGGGTTCAGACACATTTCCCATCCATTTTGTTGAATGTGGGTAGAGAATACAAGTGGGAGCGGGGGGAGAGAGAGTGGGAGAGAGACTCTCAATCAGGCTCCACGTGGAGCCTGACACAGGGCTCAATCTCACGACAGTGAGACCATGACCAGAGCCAAAATCAAGAGAGGGACACTTAACTGACTGAGCCATCTAGGTGCCCCCAAATGGCTCAGTCTTAACAGAAACTGATGGTGACAATAAAACTGGAGGAGATCATCAGATTTATTTTCATTTTTACTTGAAACCAGTAAGTAGTAATATCATCCAGGGGGATCTTCACTGTGATTAATGACTAACACTTTTCTCACATCCTCCTAAGAGCCAACAGCGATACTCTTTAATGCCAGGAAGATAATACTTATTCACTGGGATTCTGTGGTAGCAATACAGCCCTAAGATTAGGGGAATCACTGAATTTAGAGCTGGATGCAATCTCTGACATCACCTAGCTAATTTTTTGAGGGCTGGGAGGTAAATGATGCAACCATTTCTTTAGGTGGCTGAACTTAACCTGCATGAGACAAGCAGCAAGGTAGCTAATACCAAGGTGAGTTCTATCTAGTAACAGAGACTGGAGAATGGGCTGCCCAAGGCCCTGCTGGGGCAGTTAAACTCCCTGGCTTCAGGGTTCAAAGCAGGGGTTATAACTGAATATGAGAATTTCCTCAGTCATGCTGTAGGGTAGTGATTCTCAGAGTAGGCCACCGTTGGGTTCTTCAAGCCCTAAAAATGATGATACACTGCAATCCCTATTTTTGGCCCCTTCAAATGACAGCAAGTTATTTAACTTATGACTAAGGACTATAATAGTCACTTTGCACACCAAGGCAGTTCATTAGAATTATTGATATCCTTAAAACAAAATTTAAGAATTCTTTGTGTTTTCTGAGAACTCTAATTAAAGTTTATTAAGAAGTTTGGCAGCTGTGCAATGCTTACTTAATATTACATAACTCCTAACTGAGCTTAGGAATCCTGCAGTTTAGGAAAAAGATGCTGTGTTACTGGTACATCAGCAATGAATTCTCGAATAGGTTTTGATTTTCAGACTGCTGACATTCTTGCCTTCTAATTACAAGTTACTGCTCATTTCATGTCATCATTATTAATCCGATTTGCTATGGGTGATGGTGTGATGCCACCTGAGTGTCAAGGATACATAATTGCATCAATTATGGCCTATTGGAATTTTGGCCTATTATTTCCAAGACATGATGCATTGTGATTCAAATATGAAATATTCACACACCAATGGTTAAGGCAGATATCAACAGAATTTCTATAGGGACATAGCTCATGAATTTATGCTATCTGAATAACTTACGTCATATTTAGCAAGTGTAAACTGTTACTTTATAGGATATTATTTTATCATACAGAATAAGGTATTTAACGTCATGCTATTTTCTTACAAAGGTAACTAATGGGTAATTCATACATGATATTAGTAATGAGTATAATGTAACTAGTGTATTTTACTTCTCACCAGTCTTTATCATCCAGATTTTTTTTTTGGAAAATAATCAGTGAAAAGGAAGAGGAAGATAAAAGAAAGTCTAAGAAACACTGTTTTACATTAGGTTTTAATCTGATTGAGGTGTGTGTGTGGCGGGGGGCATGGTGCCACACAAAGCTACGGAGGTTTACTCCTCTCTCTAGTATCAGGCTTAAACCTGAGCCACAATGCTATTATTTGTTTTACTGTAATAATGGGCTTCCATATAAGATTTTGCTTGGAAAAAAAAAGTGGGGGTTCTTCAGTGTTATTTCAGTGAGGATGTGGTCACCTCACTGTAATGCACATAAAACAGTGCTTAAAGACACACATATAAAAGATATTTCTAAGAGAACTACTTGTTTGTGAAGTTGAAAACAGGGTTATTTCAGTGGATGGATGTGTTGACCACACTTGTACATGTAAAGATACATGAATAAATGATGATTCTTCGAGTGCTTAAAAAAACACAAAAGGCTCCTGTAGCTTTAAAAAAAAAATTGAGGAGAGATGTCATAGAAGATGGTGGAGTAAGGAGCTCCAGGAATTGGTTCCTCTACCAATACAACTGTTGCTCTGGCAAGAACTGTCTGAAGCAACTATTTTGGAACTTGGAATCTAGGTGATCATTGCAGCATCCACAGGAGTGCTTAACAAAGAAAGAGGCTGGTAAATTTTAGTAAATTTTGGCTTTTTGTGTAGTGGCTACCACCCCCTCAAAAAAATGAGGGTTGTCCTCAAAACTCAGGGTTGTTTACTTCTTCCTGGCAGTTCACTCAGGGGCTGACACACACACTGGCTATTGTTTCAACTTCTATGGGCTGAAGGGACTTCCTTGGCGGTGATGGCAGAGGGGACTTAAAGAGACAGAATATTCTTTATATTTTTTCTTATTGGATCCAGAAATTTAAGGAAATCTGTCAATTCACTGGCTGACGGCAGCAAAAATGGAACAGAGACTTCAGTGAACACATAATAAGGAATACAGTCTCTGCAAAAACCAGTCTGGTCACTAAACAAACAGACAACTACAGCCTTCATCAAGTAACAGTGGCAATTCCAGGGGAGGGGGTAGAATCTGATTTCCAGAGCTACTACATTACAATATTCAAAACGTCCAGTTCTCACCAAAACTCACAAAGCTTACAAAGAAACAGAAATGATGGCCTATTCACAGGAAAAAAAGAAACTGACAGAAATCATCCCTGAGGAAGCCCAGACATGACACTTGTTAATAATCAAAGATTCTAAATTAACACTTAAATGAGTTCAAAGAGCTGATGGAAACCATTGACAAAGAACTAAAGGAAATTAGGAAAACACATGAAAGAGTAGGAAATACTAGCAAAGAGAAATTATAAAAAAAAGAAACAAATAGAAAAGTACAACAGCTGAAATAAAAAACCTACTAAAGGGGTTTAACTGCATATCTGAGCTGGCAGAAGAATCAGTGAATTTTAAGACGGGATAGTTAAAATTACTGAGGAAGAGGAGCAGAAAGAAATAAGAATGAATAAAAAGGAACAGAGGGATTTATGGGACACCATCAAGCATACCAACATACACACATATTATGAGAGTCACAGAAGGAGCAGCAAGTGAAAAAATATTTTTTTGAAGAAATAATGGCCCAAACTCCTCAAATTTGTTGAAAAACATGAATTTACATGTCAGGAGTGAAACTGAACTACAAACAGGACAAATTCAAAGAGATTCACACAGAAGACATATTATGATCAAGCTGTCAAAAGTCAGAGACAAAGAAAGAAGCTTGAAAGCAGCAAGAAAAGCAATTCATCACATACAAGGAATCCTCAATAAAATTAACAGCTGAAACCATGGAGGCTAGAAGGCAGTAGGATACATGTAATGTCCTCAAAGAAAAAAAGCTGTCAACTAAGAATTCTACACCTGCCAAAACTATCTTTTAAAAACAAAGGAGAAATGAAGACATTCCCAGACCAACAAATGCTAAGGAAGTTCATCGCTGCTAGGCCTGTCTTACAAGAAGTAATAAAGGGAGTCCTTCAAGCCAAAACAGAAAAACACCAATGGCAACTTGCAGCCATGTAAAAAAAATATAGATAACTGGTAAAACTAACTACACATGTAAGTATAAAAGCTAGTATTATTATAACTTTGGAAAAATGACTCCTCTTTTTTTGTTTACTATATTATTTAAAAGACAAATGAACAAACCATCATTATAAATCTACATTAACATGCACAGAATGCATAAAAATGTAATCTGTGACCTCAACGACATAAAGAAGGGAGAAAAAATTAGAAAGGAACAGTTAATTATGCAGCTGAAACTATGATGTTGTCAAGTCAAACTAAATTTAGAATGTTAAAAAAAAAATAAATTTAGGATGTTAACTGTAATCCCTATGGATACCCAGGTAAGTTGTAGGGTACACACAAAAATCAACTGTGTTTCAATACACCAGCAATGGGACAATCCAAAAAGGAAATTAAGAAAAATAATTGCAGGGGCGCCTGGGTGGCTCTGTTGGTTAAGTGTCTGACTCTTGGTTTTGGCTCAGGTCATGATCTCACGGTTTCATGAGTTTGAGCCCCATGTTGGGCCCCATGCTGACAGTGCGGAGTCTGCTTGGGATTCTCTGTCTTCCTGTCCCTCTGCCACTCCCCCACTTGCATGGTCTCTCTCTCAAAATAAATAAATAAACTTAAAAAAAAAGATAAATAATTTCATTCACAATAGCATCTAAAATACTAAAATATCCAGGAATAAATTTAACCAAAGAGGGCAAGACTTGTACACTGGAAACTACAAAATACTGCAGAAAGAAATTAAAGAAGGTCTAAATATGGGAAGGCATCCATGTTCATGGACTGGAGTACTTAATATTATTAAGATGGCAATACTCCCCAAAGTAATCTATAGGATTAATTTAATCTCTATTAAAATTCTAACTGCCTTTTTGCAGAAATGGAAAAGCCAATCCTCATATTTGTATGTAACTTCAAGGGGCCCCAAATAATTAAAACAACACTGAAAAAGAAAAATAAAGTTGGAAGGCTCACATGTAACAATTTTAAAACTTCTTTTACAAAGCTATAGTAACTTAAAAGTGTGGTACTAGCATAAGGATAGACAGACATAGAGACCAATGGAACAGACTTTAGGATTTAGAAAGAAACCCAAACATCACTGGCCAACTGATTTTCAACGTGGGTGCCAAGACTATCCAATAAGGGAAGAATAGTCTCTTAAAAAATGGTGCTGTGATAAGTGGAAACCACATGAAAAAAAAAAAAAAAGAATGAAGCCAGACTTCCTGCTTTATTCCAAAAATTAACTCAAAACAGACCCACAGCTTAAATACAGAGCTAAACTATAAAACTATTAAGAATAGACTGAAAGAGAACAGAATAGGCCACCCCAAAGTATGCTGCTTTGGCATAATGATTATTTTGAATTAAAGTTACTTAAGAAACAGCAGGTGCAAAAAGGACACTCTGACATCTATTTCGTTCTCCCGAAAGCAGGAAATAAATCTCCCATGTGAAGGTATCCTCCCTATACCAAAAGGATAGAAAATACCCTTACTGCCAAAGTTAGGGAAATCAAAGTCAAGAAGGCTGTATATATAAACTCTCTTACTTCTTCATTAATTTGGTACTCGAAGTGTAAACTCCTTTGTTTTGTCAAATCTTCACAAATAATTGTTTCTTTAATTGTAAAGTATAAACCTAGTTTCTTCTTTGAGTCACGTATCTCTGTGATCTCCCATATATATGAAATTAAATTGGTTTTTCTCCTATTAATCTGAGAGAGAGAATCCCAAGCAGGCTCCACACTGTCAGCATGGAGCCTGATGCAGGGTTCAAACTCATAAACTGAGATTGTGACTTGAGCTGAAGTCAAATGCTTAACCAACTGAGCTGCCCAGGCATCCCTCTCATATTATTCTGTCTTATGTCAATTTAATTATTTGACTAGAGGGAAGAACAGAGAGGGAGGAACAGAGAGGGAAGAAAGGAAGAGTCTCCTTCCCCTTCAGTATAAAGAAATCTTACAACTCAACAACAAAACAGACAGTCCAATTACAAGATGGGCAAAGGGCTTGAACAGGCATTTCTCCAAAGAACATATACAAATGTCCAAAAAGCACATGAAAAGATGTTCAACATCAGTGGTCATTTAGAAAATGTGTATTAGGGCACCTGGGTGGCTCAGTTGGTTAAGCATCCAACTTGATTTCAGCTCAGGTCATGATCTCATGGTTCATGAGTTTACGCCCCATGTCGAGCTGTGCACTGACAGCAGAGCCTGCTTGATAGTCTCTCTCTCTCCCTCTCTGCCCCTCATGTGCTCTCTCTCTCTCAAAACTTACACTGCTGATGGAAATGTAAAATGGGACAGCCATTTATGGAAAACTGCTTACTGGCAACTCAAAGAGTTAAAGATAGAATTACCATAATGACCCAATAATTCTATTCCTAGGAATATATATAAGAGAAATGAAAATATATGCCCACATAGAAACTTGTACATGAATGTTTACGGTAGCATTATTCATAATAATCAAAAGAGGGAAACAACCTAAGTGCTCATCAATGGATAAATGGATAAACAAACTCTGTATATACATACAATGGAATATTTAAGATTTTATTTTTAAGTAATAGCTATACCTAACAGGGGGCTCAAATTCCACCGACTAAGCCAGCCAGGCACCCCTACAGTAGAATATTATTTAGCCAAGAAATGGCCGAATACATGCTACAACTTGGATGGACTTCAAAAACTATACTATGTGAAAGCAGCAAGACACAAAAAATCATATATGATACCTTTTATATGATGTATAGAGAGTAGGCAAATTCAGAGACAGAAAGCAGATTATTGATTACCAGGGGACTGGGAAAGAGGGAAATGGGGTGTGATTACTTAGTGGATACAAGGTGTTTCTCGGGATGATGAAAAAGTTTTCAAACTAGAGAGAGGTGGTGGTTGC
Source organism: Panthera onca (assembly GCF_046562875.1). Taxonomy (NCBI): domain Eukaryota; kingdom Metazoa; phylum Chordata; class Mammalia; order Carnivora; family Felidae; genus Panthera; species Panthera onca. The sequence goes on along the minus strand of NC_138344.1, from coordinate 60,140,023 downwards.
ACAACATTGTGCAGACACTAAATTGTATTGAATTGTATACTTTGTCATCATTAACTGTATGTTTTGTGGATCTCACCTCAATAATAAAAAGAAATCAGCAATCACTGTTATAAAAGATGCTAAGTGGTCAATTTTTAAAAAGTTAGCTAGTGGTGGTGCATACCAATTACAAGCTTAAAATTAAAAAAAAAAAAAAATTTCTTCTTACCTGAAATGAGAAGCTTGATTTAGGAGGCAGCTATAGTCATCAGGTAGCTCTATCAAACTATTTCTTTTTCTAGGGTATCTAGAAATATAATTTAAAAGACTGTTTTACTTAAGAGTAAATAAACCCATGTCAAAAACCAACTAAGTAACAGAAGGAAGAATGTCTTAAAAATAACAAAAGAACCCATACTTGCACCCCATAGTAATTCCCCCTGTTGACAACATTAAATCCAAGCATCTGAGCCTAGAATTCCAAATCTTTCATCAGCTGGTTTCCTTTCCAAACTCAACCTCCACTCTTCCTGAAGACTAAATTGTTCTAGCTAGATTTCCATAATGGCTAGGAAGGTAATATAAAAAAGTTGTTAAGGATACACAGGCTTTGTAATCAGACGCAGCTACAAATCCTAAATTCTCTAGTATCTAACAAGTCACTGAACCCAAGCCTGTATTTCACGGTCTGTAAACTAGAGGATGAATATATTATACTTTCTCAGTCATAAGGCACACTATCAATTTAATAATAAATTTTTGAGGTGGGGGGGAAGAAATATAAAAGACTCATGCTGATTTAAGAAATGTCAAATATAAATAATAGAATCAAGGAAACGAGGACTCAATAAGATACTGAAGTGGAACATAACGTACTTAGTACTTGATACATGTTTGTAAATGTTATTCATTCTTACAATATAATACAGATACGATAAAAGCCTTCCATGAATGCCCTGAAGAAGAATATCTGAATAACACGGACATTCTATCCTCAAACCACAATCAACTTAAATTCTGTAATTCCTTCTATGTTCAGCTAAAAATTATCTCCTCCAAGAGTAACCTGGCATCATTAAAAATCTTCTACTGTTTAAATTTCTATAGCATTAACAGTACATTCCATATACTATTACACTTTATGTTTTTAGTTTATGTACACAATTTGATTATAAATTACCCATGACCAAAAAGCTGTATGTGTTAGGTCTTTTAATTCTCCCAAAGTATTTTAGAACCATACTGGGGAAATAGTAGGTGTCTAAAAGGCACATGAGGTGCGCCTGGGTGGCTCAGTCAGTTGAGTGTCGGACTTTGGCTCAGGTCATGATCTTGCAGTTCGTGAGTTCGAGCCCCACGTCGGGCTCTGTGCTGACAGCTCAGAGCCTGGAGTCTGCTTCAGATTCTGTGTCTCCCTCTCTCTCTGCCCATTCCCCGCTCATACTCTGTCTCTGTCTCTCAAAAATGAATAGACATTAAAAATTTTTTTTTAAATAAAATAAATAAAAGGCACATAATGAACTGAAATAAAGGAAAAATTGTGTGAGATTGACAGTCCTAAAATATGTACTCATCTTTTAAACTTTTCTCTCTACTCTTTCTTTTCTTGGTGATGTGAATACTACTCTATCTAAGTTATAAAAGCTGCTCTATAATCTCTAAACCACTAAAGTGGGGTTAAGGGGTAGGCAGCATATGCACATTTACAGTGAAGGCTAAAGAATTTGAAAGAGTGAGAAAAGATGAGAATAGAAGGTGGCATATGCACTTTGTGTCACAATGTTTGCTTTGGCCATGGAAAAATGGTACTACTGATGTTAGCATTTAAGGCTAGGGGTCAATTACTCTGCTTGTTTACTGAAGCAATTCAATTTGAATAAAAATTAGACACATATAACATAAAGTAGGCCCTGGTGGGATACAAAGAAAACAAGCATGCGATCTGGCCTTATTGAACTTACTGTTGAGTGCTTTATGGTGCTGGCAGGTACGCATGCACACACACATATGAGAGGGTGTATTAGGAGAGACTTGTGGGATGAGGTCAGATTTGAATTGGTCCTTGAGGAAGAGGTGGATTATGACTGAGCCATAACTTAAAGGACACAGGAGGGCTGAAGAAAATTTTGTTGGGTAGTCTCTAAGTATAAAGATAGGAAGGGAAGGGGTAAAGGGAATAGTTCTATTTATATCTTACTCTATTCTCAAAAGGAAAAAAATGTTGTACAGGAATACTGTCACTACCCTCTGATTGTAATATACCAGCAGCTCCAAGATGCCATCTCCTCCTGTGCCTTTTATTTTTTTTTTTTTCAACGTTTTTTTATTTATTTTTGGGACAGAGAGAGACAGAGCATGAATGGGGGAGGGGCAGAGAGAGAGGGAGACACAGAATCGGAAACAGGCTCCAGGCTCCGAGCCATCGGCCCAGAGCCTGACGCGGGGCTCGAACTCACGGACCGCGAGATCGTGACCTGGCTGAAGTCGGAGGCTTAACCGACTGCGCCACCCAGGCGCTCCTCCTCCTGTGCCTTTTAATATGCATGTACACGCTTAAGAAAGAGGAGCTGGTGGAGTTAAACAATTTAAGAGGGAAAGGACAGTCCCTCCAAGAAAAAAATCAATTGCAGGAAGAATCTGAATTCTGGCAAAGACCTAAGAGAAACGCAGGAAACAATGTACTGAGTAAGAATGAAGAAGACAGACTAGAAATCATATTCAGCAAAGCAACTATTTTTGGAAACACAACCTGTAGGAAAGGACTAAGAAGTAAAACCAACCTGACTATGGTGCTTTTCTGCTTCAAACAGTTTAGTAAGCCAGGATCTGCACACCACCTATATGGAGAGCCAAGAGAAAAGCAAACAGGTCATCACAACTTCAGCACAGTGTTCATGAGTGAGCCACCCTCTCCAAATCTGTCCCTTCTTTCCATGTTCCCTCCACTAGACTTCTACAATCTTGCTCCTTTGCTTTCCTTCTCTTTGTTTTTGTGTCTGCCTATTTATTTTGTCCCCTTTCTGTTATTGATTTCTTTTTTTAAGGGCTTATCAATCAAGGTCTTACTAGAAAAACAGAAACCATTCTGAAGAGGGAATTTAATACCAGGAATTGGTGATAAAGATGACAGAAGGGCTGCAAAGCCAACCAGGAGATAAAAACACAAGGTGACCCAAAGATTAGCCAGTAACAGGAAGCCACCGCCTCTCCCAGGATGGAGGAACGAAAGGAAATTGTGGTATTACTAGAAACGAGGGGCTAGGGTCACTGATGGATACTGGAACCACCAGAGACTTGGCTGATGGGAACTAGAGCCAGAGAAGAGCTACAGTCACTGGCCAGAGATACCACACAAAGCAGAGAGAGGTGGCCTGAACACTCAGGCTTCTCTCTTCCTCCTCGCTTCCAATACCCTATTACTGCCTCCCCCAGGCTGAATACAGGCAGACGCCAACTGACAAGAAAGACTAGGCAATACGGCTTGCAAGTCTCAGTCCCCTGTACTTCAGAGCAGAGGATAAGGGGAGGCTCTGCAGGAATGGTACAAAGTGCAAGGACATTCTGTTACAAAGTTTGAATTTTTGTCATTAACCTAGAAGAGTAAGTTTAAAATGTACTGACTCCAACAACATACAAGTAAAATCAGTATAACCTATTGTGATTGTACTCAACACAAAGCATGATGCTAATTTTTAAAGAACTGTTTTAATTCATTTTTAATCACACTGGAGATTAGAACCCCTCATAAGAAATGAAGATACACAAAAAAGAACCTAACAGAAGAGATGAGAGCACAGAAAATGTGGCAGGAGACAAGCAGACATTCACACAAATCCTGACATGGACACGGAAAAAGAAACACTAATGAAAGAAAAAAGAGAAAGGTAAAAGCAGAAAATTGAAAAAATAAAGGAAATCATGGGTGTGATCATGTGATTTATAATAATAAGTATGTATATTTAGTCTTCAACCCAGTTCCCAGCACAGGGAATTTCCTAAGTGATGACAGCAACAAAGGTGTGTTTTAGGATCCCTCCTAGGGATGGGGGCTGGGTACTGGGAGAACCAAACATGCGACAGAAGATTGGAACTTTCAGCTCTGCTACTTCAACCACCATGGAGGAAAGAGGGACTGGAGGTTGAATCAGTCACGAATGGCTACTGATTTAATCAACCATGCCTATGTAATATAGCCTCCAAAATCACCAACAGGACAGGATTTGGAGAACTTCCACATTGGTGAACACGTGGTGATTTGGGGAGGGTGGTGTGCTTAGGGAGTATGCAATCTTGGCTCCCTTTCCCTGTGCATCTCTTCCACCTGGCTGTTCCTGAGTAAACTGGTGATCTAGTAAGTAAAATGTTTCTCTGAGTTCTGTGAGCTGCTCTAGCAAATTAACTGAACCCAAGGAGGGGTCAGTGGAGCCTCTGTTCTATAGCCATTGGGTCAGGAGCACAGGTGACAACCTTGGACTTGCTAGTAGAAGCTGTCTGAAATGTGTCTGTATGTAGGCATGCCAGTCTATAGCAATGAGTCCTTAACCTGTGGGATCTGATGCTATCTTCAGGTAGACAGTGTAGGATTGAGGTGAATTGTAGGATACCCAGCCGGTGTCAGAGAACTGCCTGTTGGATATGTGGCCAAAACATCCTCCCCAAACACCCCAAACACTGGGTGTCAGAATCTGTAATGGAGGAAATAAAGTAAGAGTAACAGTGAGAATTAATTATTAAAACAATGCTACGTGTCAATTATATCTCAAAAAAAAAAAAAAAAAGATGGAAATTGTGGAAGCAAAGATAGGGAAGGACACTAGAGGTTAGAAGGGTAGACAGTGATCAGGAGGGCCAGAAATGATGAGGTAGAAAGAAAGTTTTTCTCAAAAAAAGACCCACCTCTCTCAGGGAAATTTAACTGATACATTTTGATTCACCAAATGACTTTTTTATTCCCCCTCAGGCACCCTCCTGAGATGTGCGCTTCCATGTGAGATACGCTACTGTTTTAGACAGAGCCCCAATTTTGTTTCTTTTGATATTTAGTTGTGACTATGTGGCTGCTGACAACATGACCACCTCCCCCTGCTGCCCAGCCTGCCTGATGATTTATAGGAAACGGCAGCTTTAGGGAAGAGTAGTACAAGGAACGGTAATTATGGTGGGACAAGCGGAAATTCCAGCTGCCCATGGCTGCTGGACTTGTCTCCAATTCCTTGAGTGTGTGAATTAGGAACACAACAGTATAATAACCCAACAGTCACATTTTGCCCTCATAGTACCTCTGGAGGAGGGGTCTTACAGTATCCCAATATTCCTGGAAAAGCAGGAACAAATTTGTGGGTAAAGATAGATAGCTACAGAGTGCGCTGTATTCTCCTTCTGCAGGATCTGCAAGAGAATAACAATACATTTAGTAAGCACATTATTCTTACCTGGTATTACAGCACCATCTAGATAAATTAATACATGATTTTTTAAAAATGCAAAAAAACAACTATGTGGGAAGTAGCACCCCATTTACAGGCACACCAGTTCAGTTCTAGACCACCACAATAAAGCGAGTATTGCAATGAAGCAAGTCAAGTGAATTTTTGGCTTCCCAGTGATTATTAAAGTTACGCTTCTACTATTTGTTGTCTATTTAGTGTGCAACAACAGAATTATGCCTAAAACAAAAATGTACATACCTTAATTAAAAAATATTTGATTGCTAAAAACTGCAAACCATCATCTGGCCTTTCAGCCAGTCATAATCAACCATCACAGATCACCCTAACAAATATAACAATAATGAAAAAGTTTGAAATATTGCAATAATCATCAAAATGTGACACAAACATGAAGTGAGCAAATGTTGTGGGAAAAATGGCACTGGCAGACTTCCTTGACGCAGGGTTGCCACAAACCTTCAATTTGTAAAAAATGTATCTGCAAAGTGCAATAAGGTGATGCGCAATATGACAAGGTATGCCCGTATACAGAATCACAACAAACTAGATCAAATAAACCCTACTGAACTGAGTTCAAGATACAGAAGCTGAAAGCCAATAAAGCTGACCTGTTCAGCTTAATCTCAAAGGACAAAAGCAAGAATCTCTAAACAATTTTGGTGATGCTTCCAAAATCATACAAATGTTCTGATTTTTACCCATACAAAAGCACAAGGAAGACTTGTCTACTTTGATCTAGATTTAAGGCAAGTAAAGAAGAAAGGAAATGACTGGTACTCAAACATACATATCCTCACTTTGTTACAACAGGCCTTTCCTAGCAGCATTTTACTTCTTTTGTAGTAGTCATATGTTCAAAAGTCAAATAAGGAGTATAAAATAACATTTTCCTCCTACTTAACCAAATTGTTCTCTTCCCTAAATGCAACTAATATTCCTAATTTTTTGTATATCCTAACAGTTATATTCTGTGTGCACACATTTTATAAGCTCAAGTACATCAACTATACATAGATAGGAGTCCTGAGTATGTTTTGCATATTATGAAGCTAATCTCACTTTTGGTCTCACCTTTAGCCCATACCACAGCAGGGGCACACATGTTGACAGTGAACATTGATGAAAGAGGCAGAGAACAGAAAAGTAGTTTTGCCCTCACCTTGTATTTTTGAGGTTGAAGGTAAGAAAAAATATCTATTATATCCTATTCTGAGATTTCACTTTCCTACTTACTTGTCAGCAGTTCATCAGGTGGAGTTACTCCAAGTAAATAGTGGAAAAACAAGGCAGCACAGCGAAGGTAAGGGGTGATACCATTCTTCAATGAGACCCACAAATACCAGCCAGGAATACCACACCCAATGCAGCTAAGAGGCAATAATTCCAGAACAGAACAGAATACTGATCAGACTAAACCCCTAGACGTTAAACACATCCTCATTTAAAAACATAGCTAAGTATTTAAATAATTTTTTATCCATTTAATTTTTAAACATTTAAAACATAATATTTAACTGGCAATAGCTTCTATATTTAAATCTTCTGAAAGTTTCCTAAATAAAACCACAAATCTTGTATCTTTTACCATGTAGGTTTTTATTTAGTTAAAAAATAAATCAATTATTTATATTATGATTAGCAATATGTAATAATTATTAATAATATTAATAATCATTAATTTTTAAATGAGGGGCAGGCAAAGGTTTATTAGAGTATAAGAAAGTAAGAATAGTATGAAAGCTCTTTACAGAGAGGGGGCATATGAAAGTGAATGCCCCTACCATGTAAATTTTTAAAGCAAATAACTATTTTCTTCTTTATCCTAACCCTTATGATGAAATGTGAATCAGATATATTTATCAATAACTAACCAAAGCAGTTAAGTTAGCTAAAAAATTAATACTTTCTTGATTTCTGTATTTAAGTTGGTGATTCATAGAGCAGTGAAAAGTACTCTATATCATACTTGCAATGTTACAACACAAAGAGTGAACCCTAATGTAAACTATGGACTTTAGTTAACAATAATGTATTGACACTGTTTTATCATCTTTAACAAATCTACCACACTGAAGGCTGGGAGGGAGTATACAGGAACGTTATGTACTTTCTGTTTAAATTTTCTGTAAGCCTAATAAAACAGCTCTAAAAAATAAAGTCTAGTAACACACACACACACACACACACACACACACACACACACACACTGTCTCTCTCTCTCTCCCTCTCCCTCTTCCTCTCTCTCTTCAGTACCTAACTAAAAAACAAAACAAAACAGAAAACCTAACTAAAAATTGATGAAGAAAATGAAAGCAAAGAGGGGAGAGTTTGGCAGCATGTAGAGCTCAGTGGGGCACTCTTATTATACTTTTGATTTTAGCCTTTGCATTGCCAATATATTTCACATGTTACATAAAAGCCATAAAAAAAAATCTCTAGTTAGTTAAGCGTATCAACTGTATAGATTGCTTTAAATGGATGACCTATTTTCTATTTTGTACATTTATTTAAATTCTAAATGCTGCCATTTGTTAAAATTTTATTATCTTTGGCCTATGTTCCCAGAACAGTTATAAAAGTAAAGATGTATCAAAACTGTTCTTTATAACAAGAATAAAGAACAGTTTATAAGAGTAAAGATGTATCAAAACTTGTTTCAGTCTCAGAAACAAACAAATGGGTAGCTGTAATTCCAAAAGCTCTTAACTGATTTTTAAAAACTGGAATTAAAATGGTTCAAAAGTTATTGTGCCAAACAACTGAACAAAGAGGTGGAATTATTAAAACAATACTGAAATAGGTTGAACTAATGAACTGCTACTCACCCATTTGTATATTGAGAAACTTCTGCCAAGAAAGAAGATGCAGAACGAGCCTCTTCACTCTCTTCTTGAACCTGAGCAAGGGGGAGGTCTGAAAAAGAAATTCTGAAAGATAAATCTATGAGTTTCCTATTCAATGTATTAATTACACCTCAATATCATGGTGTCAGGATAATAAACAATGTCAACTCAACTGAGGCTCTTTTCCTTTTTCTCAATCTAAATAGTTGATTCTAAATATTAAAACTGTTGGGTAAGGGGCACCCGGGTGGCTCAGTCAGTTAAGGGTCCAACTGCAGCTTAGGACATGATCTCATGGTTCGTGAGTTTGAGCCCTGTGTCGGCCTCTGTACTGATAGCTCAGAGCCTGGAGCCTGCCTCAGATTCTGTGTCTCCCTCTCTCTGCTCCTCCTCCGCTTGCGTGCACGTGCTCACTCGCTCTCTCTCTCTCTCTCTCTCTCTCAAAAATAAACATTAAAAAAAAAAACCTCTTAGGTAAACTTTATCAGTATATTAGATGAAGAAACACATAGGGCAGAATCACATGGATGTTTAATAAATGCTTATCTCATTGTAATATGACCAGGTAAACAAATTAGTGGTCATCTATCTGCTTTGCATTCCTAGGAGTCTTAGCTAACAGGTAGAAATTCAGCTTCTAGAAAGGGAAGTAGGTTGCTGTCCTGCCTTTACTCTCAAGCAACACATTAAGAAGAACCTCGTAAGGTAATTTCCTTCATTAATCTATCCTTAAGGAGGACCATCCTAAACCTTTCCACCAATTGCTAACTCACTCACTTAGGTTAAAGCTCTGGATAAGACACTTAAGTTCTCTGAACTTCAGTTTTATCATATTAAAATGGGTAGAAAAATGCCAACATTGGAGTTCAATGTGATGGATGGTTACATCCCATTCGAATAGTGCTCTCTTGTTTTAAAAATACTTAAAAAAATATATACATTAATTCATCTGAAAGACAATTAAAATTACCCTGTGTCTCTTACTTTGGTTGGATATTGCTAGTTCTTCTCCTTTCAGTTAAGATCTCTTTAGGAAAAACACACTTTTTTTAAAAAAAGGAAAATATGGGGCGCCTGGGTGGCTCAGTCGGTTGAGCGCCGACTTCGGCTCAGGTCACGATCTCGCGGTCTGTGAGTTCGAGCCCTGCATCGGGCCCCTGTGCTGACAGCTCAGAGCCCGGAGCCTGTTTCAATTCTGTGTCTCCCTCTCTCTGACCCTCCCCCATTCATGCTCTGTCTCTCTCTGTCTCAAAAATAAATAAACGTTAAAAAAAAAAAAAAAGGAAAATATATCATGAATTCATATTGATATTTCCAATTTAAATATGTTTAATATTTGCATGACTGAAGTGAATTTTACATGCAGTGAAATACACAAACAATAAATGTACCATTTGATGAGTTTTGACAAATGCACACACCCATGTAACAAGATCTTTTAAAATGAAACTTTATTTCTTAAAGCAGTTTTAGGTTCATTACAAAATTGAGAGGAAAGCACTGAGTTTCCAGATACCTGCCCTACTATCAACAGCTTGCACTAGAGTGGTACATTTGTTACAATCAATGAACCTATACTGACACATCATTATCATCCGAAGTTCACAGTTTACATTAGGGTTCATCCTGGTATTGTGCATTCTGTAGGTCTTCACAAACGAAATGTAGCCACTGTTACAGTATCATACAGAGTAGTTTCACTGCCCTCAAAATCCTCTGTGCTCTCCAAATTCACCACTCTCTTTCCGCCCCCCCCCCGGGTAATCACTGATATACTGTCTCCATAGCTTTGCCTTTTCCAGAATGTCATATACAGTTGACCCTTGGACAACATGGGGGTTAAGGGTGCCAACATCCTGCATAGCCAAAAATCTACCTATACATTTTGACTCTCCAAAAACTAACAGGCTACTGTTGACTGAAAGCCTTACTGATAAGATATTGAGTCACTTAACATGCATTTAAAAAAATTTTTTTTTTTAAGTTTATTCATTTTTGAGAGAGCACAAGTGAGGGTGGGGCAGAGAGGGAGAGGGAGACACAGAATCTGAAGCAGGCTCCAGGCTCTGAGCTGTCAGCACAGAGCCCGATGCAGGGCTCAAACTCACGAACCGTGAGATCACGACCTGAGCTGAAGTCGAACACTTAACCAACTGAGCCACCCAGACGCCCCAACACGTATTTTGTATAACATTATATATGTATGTTACATGTTATATATTTTGTGTGTTATATACTGTATTCTTACAATAAAGTAAGTTAGAGAAAAGAACAATCATTAAGAAAATCATACGAGAAAATCAGGCAACAACAGATGTTAGCGAGGATGCAGAGAAAGAGGATCTCTTTTGCATTGTTGGTGGGAATGCAAGCTGGTGCAGCCACTCTGGAGAACAGTATGGAGGTTCCTCAGAACATTAAAAATAGAACTACCCTACGACCCAGAAAATGCACTACCAGGTACTTATCCAAGGGATACAGATGTGTTGTTTCAAAAGGACACATGCACCCCAATGTTTATAGCAGCACTATCAACAATAGCCAAAGTACAGAAAAAGCCCAAATGTCCATCGATGGATGAATGGATAAGAAGATGTGGTATATATATACAATGGAGTATTACTTGGCAATCAAAAAGAATGAAATCTTGCCATTTGCAACTACGTGGATGGAACTGGAGGGTATTATGCTAAGTGAAATTAGTCAGTCAGAGAAAGACAATAATCATATGACTTCACTCATATGAGGACTTTAAGAGACAAAACACATGAACATAAGGGAAGGGAAACAAAAATGATATAAAAACAGGGAGGGGGACAAAACAGAAGAGACTCATAATTACGGAGAACAAACTGAGGGTTACTGGAGAGGTTGTTAGAGGGGGGATGGGCTAGATGGGTAAGGGGCACTAAGGAACCTACTCCTGAAATCATTGTTGCACTATATGCTAACTAATTTGGATGTAAATTTTAAAAAATAAAAAAAAAACAAAAACAAAAAACACAACATCCATAAAGAAACAAATAAATGATCATTCAACAAGAGAAATAACGTAGAACTTTGAAATATGTGATATGACTAATTGCATGCATAATTAATTTTGCCAATAAACCATGGGCAAATGTTATTTATTTTATAGTTAACTGATGTGAGCTTTACCTGTGTCTATGGTAAGAAGGATCTGAAGCATGTGTGCCATGGTGATCAAATGGAAGAGATAAAGGTGGTTATACGAGGAACTAATTGATGAAGGCTGCAGATCAACAGTGTCATCCCAATACAAGGATGGAAATGCTAACACAGCACCAACCTATAAGAGAAAACAGATATCAACATGAGTGACGACAAAGACCAGTGCAAGCTAATCTCATAACTCAAAGTACAGAGCATCAGATGCTCTGTGCTCGTGTGTGGGTTTTTTTTGTTCTTGTTTTTTATATATTTTGTTTTTAAGGAATCTCTGCACCCAATGTGGGGCTTGAACTCATGACCCTGAGATCAAGAGTTACATGTTCTACCGACTGAGCCAGCCAGGCGCCCCTGTGTGGGTTTCTTTTTATAACTAGCCACAACATTTTCCCTAATTATTCAATAGAATATCTTAGAATATAGTGTACCATAAATGGAGAACAAAAGTCATCACCTAACAGGTTATCCCTTTGCTGAAACTTCTTTTTCTAGGCAGTGGTCTCAATCCTGTGGTTGAGAAGATTCAATATTACAATAACATGGGGAGCTCTTAAAAGAACACCGATACACAGACTAGCAATCAAATTAGAATCTCAGGGTATAGAGCCTATTTACCAGCATTCCTTCCAAAGTTTCCCCAAAAGGTTCCAAAAGATGGGAGTGACAACCACTGGGCATAGTCCTGAACAATGAGGGATGGGGGACACTGACTAATCTTATATCCACAGATTCCATACTCCCAACCTCACCAACGATCTCTCTAGGGGACTCATTTTGAAGGAATGGAATCATAGTAGGGCTGGAAAAGCTCTACAAGAAACTCATAAAACAGTTGCCACCTATCCATAGGTGTTTGGGAGAAGCCCACATATGTCAATGGCCTGGTACCCATCACCAAATGATCAATGATTTTAATTTAAGACAGCTCATACTGTCATTTACTGCTTATAATGTAAACAAGTTAAGAAAAGGGGGGAGGAAGAAAGCACAATATATATTTTAAAAAGTCTGCTTGGACAGACACCAACTCAATATAATCAACTAGGACAAGAACTGCAGAATAAAGAGTAAATGTGCTTTCACTTGTAAAGTGATTTTGAGGGGTGCCTGGATGGCTCAGTCGGTTAAGCGTTTGACTTGGGCCCAGATCATAATCTCACAGATCGTGAGTTTGAGCCCTGCATCGTGCTCTGTGCTGACAGTTCAGAGCCTGGAGCCCGCTGTGGATTATGTGTGTCTCTCTCTCTCTCTGTCCCTCCCCTGCTCGTGCTCTCTCTCTCTCAAAAATAAATAAACATTAAAAAAAAAGTGGTTTTGATGGTCTCATTCAAATCTCTATTTTAAACAGAATGGAGAAGAGACTAAATTTCATAATCTGAACACCAATAATTTATAATCTTGAATAAAGAACATGAACTTGAATGAGGAAAACATATGAAATTATAAATTTGAGAGACTTTAAGAAATTTTATTGAATACTTACCAAAACATGAAATAGGTCTATAGACAGAAGGCAAGGTGTATCTTCTGATTTTAGGTTAGGAAGAACAACTAAAAAATACCAAACAACAGTGCAATTAATTAAGATAGCAATGTGGTTATAAATATAATGCAAAACACCTAAAACAAAAATATAACAGGGATATAAAATACAGAAACTGGTAAAATGGCATATCACACTTTTATGAATGGGGACCATAATTAAAAATAAACTATACTGAGAAAAACTTCCTAGAAAGCCTTGGATATAATTTAAGTGTTAAAGGAGAAGATCCAGGAAGAAAAGGTAAAGAGCATAAATGAAATAGAGGTTGTTCAATAAATATTTGCTCCATGAATAAGAAAAATTACTTTTATACAATGTTCCTTAATACTTTTTTCCTAACTATACATTTCTAAGTGTTTTGTGACACATTAAATATGTGAACAATTTGGAGGGGGGCAGAGAGAGCATGCAAAGCAGTGTAAGTAAAACGAGGATGAAGAATATCCCCTTGAACCAGCAAAATTAAACCTATTTTTAAATGATCTTTCCATGTCATTGCTCCCTTTTCTTACCAGATGAGGACAAAAATATGTTAGTGGTTGTGGATGTTGATTCAATAAAGCCTCTAGGTGGGAACAAGGGACATAACTTGAAAACATTTGGAAAATACCTGAGTTTTAAAATAAGACTACAGTTATTGTACGGGCATCTATGTCTTTGTTTTTTCTTTTAGAAAGCTGCTATAGTAGTGTTCAAAATTAGTTCAGTGTGTTGTTTCCGAATGATATACACTGCCAGAAATGCAAAGGAAAAAGACATATAATAATATTCAGAGAAGAGTCTACCTGATAGGAGACGAATCAGATGTTTCTGTATCAGGACCTGAGGACACGTAATCTTCTGTGCAATGGCAAACTGCATTAATGCTTTCAGACCATTATGCTAGATTGTAAGAGAGGGGAAGAGAAAAAGGGCAGATGACAGACCTAAGTCATTCACTATAAAAATCATTCCCAGTCTGCAAGTATTAGTTGTAGCCTTATTATAAACTTTACATTCTTGCAATTAAAGTATAATATTTATAATATTTTTAATACTTTCAGGAAGTTTTATGAACTTATCAAATTTTAATAGATTTTTCCATGACCAAGAGATATTAAAGCTATAATTATTTCAATTCTCATTTAGATACTCATTTTCCCCAGAGTCAATTTCTTAAATTTACTGGATTAATTTACTCTGAGGCCTGGGCAAAAAAATTTATAAAAATTCTAAAATCATGGCCAGAAAAACCCCACTAAATGCAGGGAATAGATCTGCCTTCCAAACAGGCGGCCAGGAAGTGTAGGGAAGCACATTGTATATTAAAAGTCCCCTGTGCCTTGGGAAAATAAGAGGAAAATGGCTAGGAGCAGGGGTGCTCTATGGAATCCTTGGTTGCCCACCCTGTTTTCAAGGGGCTATTTCTTGAGCTTAGGTCTGGAGACGGGTATAGTCCTGTAGTGTTAAGATCTGCCCATCAAGGAGCCATGGCTTAGTTTTACTCTTGAATTCACTATGATTATTTATGTAGAGTTAAGCCAGCATTAGTACTTAATGTTACATGATGGCACAAAATTAGCGAAGAAGGAAAATGTAGGGGACACTGAATTTCTGACTTGGCAATAAGCAGAGAAGGGGAGAAAAAAGGGACAAAGTATCATCTGAAATCTATGAATTACATTTAACCACCGAGATTGAGTAAGCTCTCTAAAGTGCACAATGCGGGCCATTTTGTCTCCTGTGAGACTGAGGTAGCTTTGTAAAAAAGAAAAAAAAATAGAATTCCACTAATTTTTACAGAAAAAGGAGTGAATTAAAAAAATGATTTTAAAAACTAATAAATTAACTATAGATTATACCAAAAAAGCCTACTATGAGTTACACATACCTTGCTGGAATATACATACCTGTCTATTTTGAAGTGCTCCAAACAGAGGTTTTCCTTCATCTCCCAAGAGGTTTTCTCAAAGAGTAAGAAAAACAAAAATAATAAATCCTGAATACTGCTACAATTGTTTACTTGGTTTCTATCAGATGTTCTTTAAATATATTTTTGACCAGATGATTTGCACTTTTCCCCTTCAAAGTTTCATGTTTAAGTCTAGACCAAAATTTCCAAATTTTTGAGTGAGAAGATATTATAGAAGCAAACTGTCACTACACATAATAAAGTCCCTGCAGCTCTCTACAGAGAGTACCTGGGAAAAACAAAGCAGCCTGGTTTATTTTTCGTCCTTTTAACCTCTCTTCTACACAAAAAATTTTTCAGCAAGTAATTTTATGTACGGTCACAACGTATTTTGTTTTAAAATACATAAGGCAATGCAGGTAACTATTGCTCTTACGCATACTTTTAAAAAATAATTACATGACAGGAAAAAAAATTTGAAAATTCAAAAAACCCCACGGATTCAGATACATTTTGCCTTGTTGGCTAGGGCATTTATTGCTAAATTACTCTTACTTTCATTGATCTTTGGCAGCAGATACACCTATGAGTTAGGAAGGTTTACTTCCTATTTTCTTTTTCCATCTTTGAATGGACAGTAAAAAAAGACTCTGTATATTGATTCTTCAACTGTAGTTCCTAACTATGCCAACATGTTCTGTGTATGTCTTGCCATACCCATAGGGAATGAAGTAAGTCAGATGCTTATGCACTAGGAATAAAGTACAGCACTATGTTCTGGGATGGAAAAAGCACTGAAGTGAAAACAGTATAATACTGTATTAATAAAATAAAACCCAATTACTAGGTTACAGAACCACATAGGAACCACTGGACCACTGGAAGCCCTCCAGTGAACTTCTCATCACTTTTCTGACAAAAACTGTGACCTTTTTTTGTGTTAACTATCTAAACTCCCGATTCCTAACGTTTGTCTTGCCAAGGATAGTAAAGTGTAAAATATCTTCACTGAAACTGTCAAGAGACTTAGTAGTAGATCATGACTCCAAAAGAATGCTTTACATTTCTTACCGGTTTGTTCAGATTCTATTCTGTTTAAATCTCATTCTTCCTATTTCTCATTTTATTCAACCACAGGAAAGATAAACCTGTGTGTAATCTTTTATCCATGACTTAAGTCTGACAGGTTTGGATGTGACTCCTAAAATCTGTTCAGGAGGCTGAAGCTCGTGTGCAGGAAGGTTTTGTGGCTTTGTGCTACTTAATTCAAATCATGAAATGGTGTCTTGTTACAAAAATATATGTAAATGAAGAAAAGATGATAGACTCCATTGGGAGCAACCACCAAAAATGTATATTGGAAAGGGAGACTGAAACCATCTTGGATAAAGAGGACATAAAAGAATTACAGTTCTTACTCTTTTTTAGATAGTATTCTATCTCATACTGTAATAAGCAAATATGCTGATTTTAAAAACTAAGAAATCCTTCACTACTACACTCTTCTTCCCCCCATCCCAATTTATACTGTGTAAATTTAAGGTATACAACATTTTGATTTGATTGCTGCATTCTTCTATAAGAAGTTTAAATTTTGGCAGAGAATTTGACAGTGGGGTTCCATTATTACCTGGTGAGTTCCTGCCTGCTAGTCTGTCTCTCTCACAACTACCTCAGTCTTCTTTTCCCTTTTCTGATTAATGTTTTAGGTGACTTTGGTTTCCCTTTCTTTTTTCTCTCAAGGTGTAAAAGAAACAAAAATTACTGAACATTTCTGGCTTGATTCTTGTTCCTTTGCCTTTTTTTCCCTTGATTTTCCTAGTGTGTTATAAATCTGCCAGCTTTTGAATATAGCTTGCTTCATGCTATACCTTTCAAATATTTTGAGCTTCTGTTGCATATGACCAATACTGTAGTTAAAAAGGGATCAATACAAAAATTCTCAGACTAAATGGCATCAGGCTACACTAATCTACTGAGATACCAATAGTCCTCAAACAATTCAAACTATTTTAAGACATCAGGGAAAAGGAAACATTTCTGGTCAATCAATGTTAATTCTTTTTCTATGAACCCTCCGAAGTAGTCTCTCACAGGCATTACCAATTGCCTGGACAGTGAAAGCACATGTGCTCCAGGTCATCATGGGGACTCGAGGATCTGTTTCATCAGGAGGTACTTTTAGTCCAATTCTGTAAATTGTTGTAGCAAAGAGAATGACCATTTCCTTGATGCTATTAGAATATTTTATCCTAAAAGTAAAACAAGAAAATTTTATATAGTGATTTAATAAAAGGGGTTACCTACAGAATAAGGTACAGAAACAAAAATTTAACAATTTAGGTACTGAAACAACAATTTAACTCTTTTGACAAAGTAAAATGCTCTTTGTCAAATTGGAGATTAGAGCCTCTGAAGAAAAAATGGGACTGTAGCTCTTATAGGTAGGAAAATATCTCTTACAAAATGATAATGGCTCATATAACTTTACTTCATATAAAAGATGTAGTAAAGGATCACAGAAAGGATCCAGGTCCAAATTAAGGACAGACTGGAGAGAAGGAATAAAATTCAAAGCAAACAGATCTGACCTAACAAGTTTTAATATGTGGAAAGGGACTAAGAGAAACTTCAGTGTTAACAGGGTGTGTGTGAAACAGAGAGAGAATGAATACACCATGTACTTGGGAGTGATAAGTTCTGATTTCCTGAACTTCCTTTTGTAAAAAGTATTTTGTTTTTTTAAGTTTATTTATTTTGAGAGAGAGGGAGAGAGAGAGGGAGAGAGAGAGGGAGAGAGAGAGAGAGAGCGCACACGTGAGCACGCGAGAGTCCGTGAGTGTGAGTGGGGGAGGGGCAGACAGAAAGGGAGAGAGAGAATCCCAAGCGGGCTCTGCACTGTTAGCAAGATCTCATGAACCATGAGATCATGACCTGAGTTGAAATCAAGAGCCGGACGCTAACCGACTGAGCCATCCTAGCGCCCCTGTAACAAGTATTTTCAACAGCAAGAGGATTCAAAATATAAACAAGAATCACAACTAAAAAAGTGTACATCAGAAAATATTTATTAAATAATAATGATAATAATAATAATACCTGATTTGGATACATTATATTTTTCAAAGTGTTTTCACATAAGTATTTTTTCAATAACCTTATGCTGTAAGATAAGAAGCTACTGTTTCAATTTTACAAACAAGAAAATGAATGGGGGTGGGGGTTGACCTGAGACTTTACAGAAATCAGAGTTAGATATGTCTTTAATTGAAATCTCTTAAATTCTGCTCTTATTGTAGGTTGGACTATATAGAAATGGCATTTTTGTTGGTCAAAAATGGTTAATTACAGGCAGGATTCACTCTAATACATATTACTCTAATACCTCAAACCACTTAATTTTATTATACAAATAAAACTCCAGGGAGAAACAAGACAAAAACGGGATAAAGAAACAATTTTGCAAATAAGGCAGGAAGGAAGGAAGGATTGTTCTTCACTCTTATTTTCACAGCCATTTACAAACTACTCTTAACTACTTGGATACTTACGAAGGCTGAATTCCAAAACTCAGGATAGAATGGAACTCAAAAGTGGAATCTCCCATTCCTTGATCAACTAAGACTGGAATTGGTGGGTTTTCTCCTTATAAATGAAAAGAAAAAAGAATGAAAAATCACAAGGGTTTAGTGTGACACACACTTTTCTAGCTGTTTAAAATTATATATGACCATTTTAGAAAACTTAGAAAATGTTAATAGACAATAAACTATCGCTCAAAATTTCTCTACTCAAATAACATTTGGGTGATATTCTTCTGTTCTCCATATAAATGTTGCAAATACAGATTCTTTTTAAAAAGACAAAATCTATAGTAGTACTCTGTATCTTGTTTGTCACCAAGAGATCATAAATGTCTTTCCACATCAGTAACTGTCCCTCTATATTTCCATTTTTAATGGATGGATAGTATTCTACTAGTAAGGCAGCATACAATAGTGAGTAAGAGCCAAGGATCTGCAGCCAAGCTGCCTGGGTTGGCATCCTAACTCTGCTCCTATTACTAAGACCTTGAGTGAATACCAACCTCTTTGTGGCTCCATTTTCCATTTCCTTATCAAATTAGCATTGTTGTTCCCCTATGTGAAATGAGTTGTCTTTTCCTGCTTGCTCTTGAGACTTTTTTCCTTCATCTTTGGTTTTCAGCAGTTTAGGTATTATCTATATGGGTGTGATTTTCTTTTAGTTTATCTTTGAGTTTCACTGAACTCTTAAATCTGTAAATTTATGTGTTTCACCAAATTTTGGAGGTTTTCAGTCATCAGTTCTTCAACTATTTTTTGTACCATCTTTTTTTCTTTTCAGGACTTGTATGACATAAATATTGGATTAAAAAATTGGGTCCATGTGTCTCTAAAGCTATTTTTCTTTTTCAGCACTTTCTGTCTATTCTTCAGACTTGGTAATTTCTACTGATCAGATTTCAAGTCCACTAACTCTTATCCTTCCCATCTCCATTCCACTATCGAGCCCATCCAGTTAATTTTTATTTCATATAGTATTTTTTCAATTCTATCCTCTCTATTTGGTTCTTTATTTTTAATAGTTTCTACTTTTTTTCTGCTGAGAACTCATATTTTTTCCATTCATTTCAAAAGTGTTCACCTTTACCTTATGTTTAATGATTATTGGGTGCTTTAAATTTTTTGTCTAAAAAGTTCAATGTTAAAACATCTCAAGATTGGCATCTTATTGATTTTTTTTTTCCTTGAGATTGGTCAGATTCTCCTGGTTCTCTGTATGTTGAGTAATTCTGGATTGTACCTTAGATATTTTGAATATTACATTGTGAGGTTTTGGTTCTTCTTAAAATTCTGTGGAAAAATGTACCTTTCTTTTTGTATCCGTAGGCAATCAACACAATTAATTTCAACAATTTCTGTCCCACTGTCTGTGTATGGTGGTTCCAATGTTAGTCTCCGAGCCTTTGCTACACTGTTTGGGTCTGCCTATACATGTACTACTCAGGTGTTAGTCTGGGACTTAAGTGATGGTTTTAATGCAGTTTCATTCTCAAACCTGTTGCTGTTTCTCTGGGCCTGTTCTGCACATGTGCAGCTTGGAGGCAAGCCTAGGATCTGTGCTGTTCTCAAAAATAGGAGATTCCCCTTCTATAGCTCTCTTCTTTCTGGGATTTCCCCCATATTCTCTAGCTCCAAGGGACCCTTTTCCCCACTTCCTCTGGCCATAATGACATGTTTCTCTCAGTTTTAGTCCCTTCTGTTGTCAAGTAGATTCAGGTGACTGGGGCTACCCTTGGGATAAAACTGTGAGGCAAAGACAGAAAAAAAAATAATGAGGATTCACCCTGTATTCTATGGAACACAGAGGTCCCTTTTTTTTCCAGTTCCTCCAGCCAGAGAGACTGGTTTTCTCTTGGGATCTTACATATCTATGTGGCCGCCACGGCATTGCAGCTCCAGCTCCCTGACTGGGGCTGGCATCAGGAGAGGGTCAGAAGAGGAAAAAACAAAACAAAACAAAACAAAACAAAACAAAACAAAACAGGAATTCCCTTTACACTTTCCAGTTCTGAGGGACTTTTTTTCCTGGTCCTCTGGCCAGAAAGAGGGCATCTCTCTTGAACTTTTTGCTATTCATGTCCATTGCAAGCTCTGTGACTCAGGCTATGCTGAGTTCAAAGCTGGGTAATAAAGGAGGAAAAAAACCCAGGAAACTCATTGCCTCGACCATTCTTCAAATTTTGACTTCCCTCCTTCATTTGCCTACCATTGTTTACTTCTCAGAGTCTTTAGACTTTTTAGTCTTATCCCTCAATTGTAAAGAATATATAAATGAGGTAACAGTTTAAAAATGTTGTTTTTTTATTATTAATATTAATGACAACATATTAACAAAATTAGTAATAGTAATGGCTAATGCTCATACAGGATTGACTATGTACCATGCATTGTTCTACTTTACACAGGATACCTCAATTCTTAAGTCAGCGAGATAGGTGCTATTATTATTCTCACCCTGCAAATAAGAAAGTTGAGGCACAAACAGGTTAAAACTTGTCCAAGATCACAGAGACAGTAAGCAATGGATCTAAGATTTAACTCCAAGCAGTGTGACTCCAGATTAATCACTGTCTATATTGCTTGCCAGTATGAAAACTATTTAAGTGATTTAAGTCAAAATTAATTTTGGCTTTGAAATCTTTAGGTCCTGATAGTCGACAAATCTATATCTGCAAACCATATTTTAGAGCAGTAAGTACTTCAGAAAAATATTAAAGACTCTGACACTTAAATCTCAAACAGCAAAATATAAAATAATTTTGAGCAAACCTTTAGCGTGTTTCATATTATAACCTGATATTCTGGCCAGAACAGTCTGTATCCATTGTGCCAGCGTCAAAAGTTGAGCAAGAGCCTCTGCATTCTCACTGAAAAATGATATTTAAAAATTATTAAGCCATTGGCACAAAGTCAAACTGAAAAGCTGAACTTGTAGAGTCTTTCTATGGATAATTGGCTGTATGAAAACATCAAACTCCTTCAGATTAACTACGTAGGTTATAAAAGCACATACATCTAAAAATGTAGTTTCAGCATCATTTGTAACAGCTGCAATATGGAAGCAACCTAAGTGCCCACTGATAGATGAATGGATAAAGATGCAGTATCCCACACAATGGGATAGTACTCAGCCATAAAAAAGGATGAGATCTTGCCATTTGTGACAACATAGATGGGACTAGAGAGTATTATGCTAAGTGAAGAAGTCAGAGAAAGACAAATACCATGTGATTTCACTTGTATATGGAATCTAAAAAACCAAATAAATGAACACACAACGCAGAAAGAGACCCATAAATACAAAGAACAAATTGATGGTTGCCAGAAAGGGGGGTGGGGTGTGGGAATGGGCAAAAGGGGGTGAAGGAGAGAGGAAGATACAGGTTTTTAGTTATGGAATGAATAAGTAATGGGCATGGAGGTACAGCATAGGGAATATAGACAATGGTATTGTAATAATGTTGTATGTGACTGATGGGAGCCACACCTGTGGTGAGCACAGCACAGTACAGTTAATGAATCACTATACTGGAATCTGAAACTATGGTAACATTGTCAACTATATTTCAATAAAATAAATAAATAAAGTAAAAATGTAGTTTTGGGTAGGAGGGGAATTTTAAAAGTACAAGGAGTAAGATACCATTCATAGGCCCATCACGTAGAAGTAACAAATATCAATAAATGGAATCACCATTCTAGTCACTCAAATAAAAAACCGGATGTCATCACTGATTTCTCAGATTCTCTCACAATCCACATTCGAAGCCAGCAGCTAGTCTTGCTGGTTTTACCTTCTAAATATATCCCAAGCTGAGCACTTTTTTCTACTTCCATTGTTACTACCCTAATCCAAGTTACTTCATCCCTCACTGGAACTATTTCAATACATTAACTGTTCTTCCTGTTTCCACAACAGTGCTTCATTATCATCTATATTCAATGCAGAACAGCCAGGGGGATCTTCTAAAATGTAGATCTGATCATATCACTCCTCTGTTCAAAGTACTCCAATGGTTTCCCATCACACATAAAATATTTCGTGTTTTTAATACTAAAAATAAAATTCTAATTTCCAATCTTATAAGCCCTTTTATGATCTTGTTCTTTGCTCCATTCCAAGCATGCTGCCTTTCTGCTGTGCCTCAAACATGCTGATGGTATTCCTATTTCAAGGGTGTTTGTTCTTTTTAAAAATTTTTTATTATTTTATTCTTGAGAGACAGAGTGAGACAGAGCGTGAGTGGGGAGAGGGGCAGAGAGAAAGGGAGAGAGAATCCTAAGCAGGCTCTGTTCTGCCAGTGTCTACCCAGACGTGGGGTTCGATCCCACGAACTGTGAGATCATGACCTGAGCCAAAATCAAAAGTTGGATGCTCAACCTACTGAGCTAGCCAGGTACCCCCAGATCAGGTTTTCTAATGACAAGGAATAGTAGAGATAGAGCAACTAACTTATTGACGCTGATTGCCAAGCCTATCACCTTTGAACACTTTTGTTGTGGACACATGTTAAGTGTTTTTATCAACGAAATTATTTTCTATAGCAAAACTTAGGTCAATCATTACAAATTCACTGAGTTTTAAGAAAATGAACAACAATGAAGAATACTGTTATTAGGTACAACAGTGACAACACAAATATACAATTATATGCTATAGCTATCATAAAAAATGAATAAATTTGCTACTGAGTTCCATTCACAGATGGTCAGAATAGAAAAGTTTAAAAACTTGGTCTAAAAATTTAAAAATTATTCAAAGATATGATTAATCTACTGTTTTTCTTTACTTTTATTGTTAACATTTTGTCCACATCTTTACAACTATGGCGATTGGCTCTTCAGGGAAAAAAAAAAAACAGAATTAGAAATAATAATACAAAGACATTTAGAGAAACCAAATTTCAAACATTAACTCTAATGGTGTAAAAAGTACTATTTGAAAGGATAAATCTTCTCAGCATCTTTTCCCTTTTTGTGAATGCTAAGGTAGAGATTCATGTTCTACTGTTTTCATGGCTGTTAGAAGATACACACACAACATACAGATTTGAGTTAATGAACATTCCAGTTATTTTAGAAACCAAAAATTGGAGCTTTTCATCATATTTTAAAGACAGAATACAACTTATGGAAAGAAAAAGTATTAATTACTTCAAACAACAAAAGAAACTAGTGATCTAATCAAAACAGGCACAAATGAAAGGATTAAATACAGCTTTTAAAAATTCAACCCAAACATGAATTAAAACATACCTGTTTATCCTTTGAGGTTGCAAAGGAATAATGGGGATCACAGTATTGCACAGAGACTTGCAAAGTGGGCAAAGATACTCTCCACTCTCTAAGTCGAAAAGGTCAACATGAATGCGCTGCTGAGAGCTCAGTTGTACAGCTTCAAAATACCTGCAAAATTTTAAGACATGGGTCCCTTCAGAATGATACATGTATCTTCACTCTAATCCAAGTGACAAAAGTCTGGAATTTTTGCTTTAATAAATGTCTTTAGAATCTACATGCCCAAATACCGAAGTTGCAATTATACAAGAAATAGGATGCCCATTCTTTTGGGGGCAAACAAGACACATCAGGGCAGAAACAAACTTAAAATAATTTTACTGAATCATAACTTGGCTCCTAACTCAGCAGCATGGAGATAAAATGCAGACACTACTTCCTTCAGTTTCCAATGGCCAGCTGATGTTGTAAAGGCTATTCAGGAAGATTATGTACTCTAACCCAATGCCAAAAGAATGAATCCTATACAAAAGATTTCCCAGGAATTATATTTCTGAATTTTTCTCTTCCAAAGGTGGAACTAGAATTTCCTGTCTTATTCTATCTCAAAGGTACTTTTCACTCTACATTATCAGGGAAATGAGATTTTTTTTTTTTAATGTTTATTTATTCCTGAGAGAGACAGAGCATGAGTGGGGGAGAGGGAGAGAGAGGGAGACACAGGATCTGAAGCAGGCTCCAGGCTCTGAGCTGTCAGCACAGGGCCAGATGCAGGGCTCGAACCCATGAACCGTGAGATCATGACCTGAGCTAAGTCGGACACTTAACTGACTGAGCCACCCAGGCACCCCATGGGAAATGAGATATTTTAAGAAAGATTATAGCTTTCTTTTACACAAATACTGATCAAGAGCAACCAACTAGCTCGTGGAGAGGAAGTACAAAGGAGTAGTGAAAATTTTAAGTTGATAGTTTATTACATCCATTTCTTTTTTTTTTTTTTTTTAACGTTTATTTATTATTAAGAGACAGAGAGACAGAGCATGAACATGGGAGGGGCAGAGAGAGAGAGGAGGAAACACAGAATCCGAAGCAGGCTCCAGGCTCTGAGCTGTCAGCACAGAGCCTGACACGGGGCTCGAACTCACAAATGTTGAGATTATGACCTAAGCTGAAGTCGGCCGCTTAACCGACTAAGCCACCCAGGTGTCCCTATTACATGCATTTCTGAAGGTGATAAGATAATGAATATCATGCAAACAAAATTAGTAATTAAAACTGCTTCAATTATTCAGATAAGGAAGGAAAGAAGACATGAGAAAACATGCCTTTTTGTGGCCTTTAATGAACTTCAGTATTCCTAGTTTCTTTCAAGAACATGTCAGAAGGACAACTTACTTCTGCCAGCACACCGCATGCATCACATGACCACAGCTTCCTGTGTAAGTTCCATATGCCAAGTCTGGATCCATGAAGAGCGGGTCCAGGGTTTCTGGTACAGGAAGACAAAAATAGGAGGCATGTATTCATCTCCCCCCATGGTTATAAAATGGGGGAAAAAAAAAAGAGATTATCAAGGTCTAAAATTCTAATCATGAACCTTCTTAGGAATGTCCAAGTAAAGTGTCACAGTATCATGGTAACAGGATATATATTCTTAGTAGTAAGCAAAAGGAGAAAAATATAAACCTAGACTTCCAGGTAGGATTTAAAATTAGTGTGAATTAATGACAACTTCTATTTTTGATTTGTATTTTTTATTCTGAACATCAGGTTTAAGTTGCCTTATCTTGGTTGTTGAAGTGATTTTTCTATGATTCAAGCACAATTTGCTCTTCTAATTTTAAGAGTAATTTGAATTACTTTCTAAGGTATACTTAGGGCATTATAATATGGATAAAAGCAAAGACATAGTGGTTAAAAATTTGGTTTCATTACATATAACTTGTGGCCTTGGGTAAATTATTTAACTTCTCCGTGCCTCAGTTCCTTCATCTGTAAATGGAGCCAATATTGGTACCAAACTCATTGGGTTGCTGTGCGGATTAAGCGAGTAAATACACATAAAGCACTTAATCAGTGCCTGGCATACAGTAAGTATTCAGTTAATGTTAGCCTTTTTTATCATCATCATTATTATTATCCCAAGGGTATTTTATAAAGCAGTAACTCTGATGTGACATAAAAAAAAATACATTACTTAATTAGTATTCCTGCCAAGAAAATACTTAACATGAACCTAATTTTGAGGCAACAGACAGATCTACAATGTAAGACATGTACAAAACAACTGGTCTACATTCTTCTAAGAAGTTATTATCATGGAAAAAAAAAAAAAGAACAAGTGACTATTCTAGATTAACATAGATTTAAAAAGACATAATAAAAACAAGGCACAAAATATGTCTAGACCCTAAATGAGAAAAAAAAAGTCTAGCTAAAAACGTCTAGTTGAGGACAGTTTGGGAAAATCCAAATATGGCTTTTATATTAGGTAATATTCCTGAATTATTATTCATTTTCTTGAATGTTATAATGGTATGACAGACATATAATAGACTATCCTTAGCTTTAGAACATGCATGTGTAAATATTTAGGGATGAAATGTATATGCCTCCATCCTACTTTCAAAAGGTTCAGCATAGAAAAATGGGGGTAGATAGGCAGATAGAGACAGAGACTGAGCAATGTGGCCAAGTGTAACAAAAATTAAAATTAAAAAATAAAACAAAGGAGCAAACATGGTATGTAAATATCTAGAGACCATTTTACATATGGGTAAAATATGATCTGACTAAATAAGGCTAAATATAGTCTCACTCCCAAACTTCTTCCAATATTTTTTTCTCATTATATAAGTATGAAAAGAAATGCTCAAAAGGATATTTATTAAACAATACATACCCCCTGAGAGTTCTATGGGTTTTCCCCTGTGCTGGGTTAAGGCGGTGGATTTCTGGACACAGGCCGATAATACCATGGCATTATTTTCTATTTTCACCTCTTGTTCTTCTTGGCAGAGGATGCATGTCAGCACCTCCTTTTCAGTAACAGTCGGACCCCGTTTAGGACCCAAAGCAATTCTAGAGTAGTCACTGACTGCTGGGGCACTACCAAGAGAAACGACCAGAAATGAGGACACATGTTTTGGTCACTTGTCTTTATATTTTGGTAGATTTTAAGTAACTGTAGTGCAAGAACTTTAAGAACAAAAATAGTAAAATAAAAATGATATTCAGCAATATTAGCTTAAAATCTTCCCCCTTGATTTTTCTGGCTCATATCAGTTAATTTGCTTATTCAAAAATACATTTTGTGTTGCTGAGTGCAAAAAATGCAGATCACAAAGTAGAGTGTATATTAGAATTATAGTTAATTTTCATACCAGGAAGCAGGGTTATCTGGTTTTTTTCTGATTAGAAAAGTAATACATGCTTAAGAAAATTTGGAAAATCTATAAAAGTATAAAGAAGAAAATAAAAAACATTATACACTCACAAACTAGAGATAACCATTTGTATATTCCCGTCCAGTCCACTTTGTTTATACCATTCTTTTTACATAATTAAGATCACATATACAGATTTGCACCTGCTTTATTCACTTATATCTTATTTGTTTTCTTGTGTCATTAAAGTTTATTCAGAAACATTGTTTTTAAATGGCTACACAATACTCTTTCTGTACGTGCCTGTAAGAGTTTTATCCTTTCCCTCTTCTTAGGCATTTAAGTTCTATTCTATTCTGATAGACTTTAAAATAAAAACTTACATCTTAATGATTTAGCAATTCTTACATGTACTCAATGTGTATAATAATAATATAATAATAGCGAATATTTGTAAAGCACTGATTGTGATGTGAGGCACTGTTTCAAATACTTTACATTAATTCATTTAATCTTTCCAACAAATCCTATGAGGTAGGTACTAAGATTACCCTCCATTGTTAAGATGAAGAAACTGAGGCCTAGAGACAGTAAGAGACTTACCTAATGACTCATCACTACATAGTAGCAGAGCCTGGATCTAACCCATGTGATCTGACTTCACAGGCCATGCTCTGAACTGCTTTGCAATACTGCCTCTTTACCTGTGCAAGAAGGTCCCTGAATTGCCACAGATCATTCAACAAACTGGAAATAACTTAAATGTTCATCATCAATGTAAGTGAAATTACACCATACAGAATACTAAGCAGTATTAAAAGGTGCAATTTGAATGCTAGATGGGGTACCACCTCATAGGAGGCATTCAGCAATATGTGAGGTAAGGTTTACCTTTTGGTACCATAAGGACTACAGGACGCTACTGGAATTTAGTGAATGAGCAGCCAGAGACGTGGACTGTCCTGCAATTCATGGAGCACAAAAAAGAACTGCTGCCCAAATACCAAGACTGAGAAACACTGAGCTCGTTTGGTACATAAGAACATAGAGCATAGATTTCCAAGTGAATATGACAAGTTGCAGAAGGACACATAATACCATTGACGCAAATAAAACAAAAGACTGAATGATACTATGTAATTTCTATGGTTACATATATTTACAGGTAATAGCATAGTAGAAATTCTGACAGGAGATACATAAAATTTATAACCAGAATATCTTCTGAGGAAGGGCAGAAAGGAGTCCCAGATTTAGGCCAGTGCTCAAACAGAAGTAGCTTTATCTCTGACATCTGATTTTTAAAAGGAAAATGTGTCAGTATAACTGTGTAATTAAAATGTTTTTGGGGGCATCTGGGTGACTCAGTCAGTTAAGCGTTCAACTTCAGCTCAGGTCAGGATCTCACCGTTTGTGAGTTCGAGCCCTATATTGGGCTCTCTGGGGTCAGTGTGGAGCTCACTTTGGATCCTATGTTCCCCTCTCTCTCTGCCCCTCCCTCACTAGTTCATTCTCTCTCTCTCTCTCTCTCTCTCTGTCTCTCTCTCTCTCAAACATTTTAAAGAATTTGGTGAACAATCATATGAAAAGATGCTCAACCTAGTACTAACTAGTAATAGGGAAATTCAGCCTGGCAGAGATTTATAATGTTGACTATCAAATATTTTCAAGTACTGATGATAATAATAAGCATTGATGAAAATGAAGAAAATAGGAACTCTCAAACATTGTTGGGAGTAGGAATTGGTAAAACTACATTGGAGTTTTATTGTGATAGTATCTATTAAAATTTAAAATAATGATGAGCCAGTACTTTCACATATTAGATTCTACTCTTGAGAAGTACTTATACAATTGTACAAGGGAGCAAATATACAAAAATATTCTGACACATTGTTTATATTAAGGGAAAATTAGAAAATAAGGGAAAACCAACTTAAATGCCCCAAATCTAACAAACAAAATAGTGTATATTCACACATAAAGAATCATGTAGAATCTAATAGACCTATATGGAATGACATGAAGAGATTTATAAAACACTGAGTAAAAAACCAAGCTGCAGAACCAAAGGTATGGTAAAATAAACTATTAAAAAACACAAACCAATACTCATTTATGCATATATGTTAATAAATGCATAGAAGAGGCCTAGAACAATAGTTATTTATTAACAATGGTTATCTGTGCAGAAAGATCAGGAATGCAGAGGATGGTCTAAGGGATCTAACTGTGTTATTTGAATTGTTTTCAACTAGAACACAATAATTTATGTGTGCAATCAGTCAATAAAAATAAATAAAAAGCATTGAGGCCATTAATTAACTCTGAGCACATTTTTTGCTTCCTATCCTCTTGTTTGGCTAAACATACAGTAGTCTCTTTTTCATAAAGAGCATGTTGCTAATATAAAGTATCTCCAGGGTTGGAACTTCTGTGAATTGTTTATAAAGTTTTATATTAATTTCTAGTTCTATTACTATTGTCAGCTAAGGATAGCTTACCTTCATATATATATATGTATATATGTATATATATGTGTGTGTGTGTATATATATATATATATATATATATATTTTTTTTTTTTTTTTATCTTTAAAATATATAGTCTTTATTCTTTGTGGTCCTTGTTAACGTACCCTGCTTCAAGATGACAGATAAATTATGTCTGTTTCTAATGTTATTGCAAAAGCACAATTTTTTAAAACTATCCAAAACACACATTATTTAAAGAGCAGTCAAAGCTTATTTTTAAAAATAAGCATAGGATGGGGGAGAGGGGAAAATGGGTGATGGGCATTGAGGAGGGCACTTGTTGGGATGAGCACTGGGTGTTGTGCATGAGTGATGAATCATGGGCATCTACCCCCAAAACCAAGAGCACACTGTATACACCGTATGTTAGCCAACTTGACGATAAATTATAAAAAAAAAAAAAAAAAAAAAAAAAAAACCATAGGAGGTATTTACATTTTAAATTGGAGTGCTTTTAAAAGTATCCTTATTTTCCCTCCTTTTCACACTGCAACCATACAAGAGCTCACAAAGTGTGGCTCTCAGAAGGTTAACTGATTTCCCCAAGAGCACACCACAGCAGAACTCAGAAAATCAGATTTATTGATTCCCATTGTAATGTGCTGTCCATGACTACAATTACAGGCAGTGTCTTCTTTCTCTTCAAGAAAAAAAGAAAAACAAATATAAACTACCTTTTTCAGGTGAAAGATTTTTTTTTCAACCCGTAGTAACTACACTCATTTTTACCAGAAATTATAAAAACGGTGGAATATATGAACTGATATATAAATGTGTACCTAAAGGGGCCCTCATTTATACAAGATAACAGAAGCTGATTTCGATTTTTACCATTTCCATTTTCCTTTTTGTACATAAAGGCTTTTAACAAACTATTGCGCACTTGAACTGTTCATCAACATAAACTTACATTCAATAATACCTTAGAGTTCCCACTGTGTTTTTGCTAATTTAAACACAGTATAATTTCTCTTACTACAAAACATATTTTGGAAAGATTTTATTTAAAGTGAATATGTCATTTTCCCTCAAAAAAACTGAGTTGCTAATTTTTAGTTTTGCTAGGTTTTACCTCTCTTCCTCCATAATGGAGTCTTCTTTCCCAGACATTTCTGAAGTGCTGTCATACATCAGTTTGTGAGTTTCAATAAAGTTTTTCTGTAAGGCAGACATCTGAGCCATGATCTTCTGGCGGTGCAGTCTAGCAGCTTCAGCTTTTCTTTTCCGTTCTGCTTTTTCCTTATCATGAGTAATCTGGGTATTAAAAAACCACAAAAATTAGGTAGGATCCATTGTTAAAATTGACATACACTATTCAGTCAAGCAAAACTTCCTAGAGTAAGAGTCTGATAACACTTGATTTCCCCTTAAGCCTAGATTCAATCTGATGTCTCAGAACTAGCATATAGGCTCCATCCTATCATACAACTAATTGCTCTTTTGGTTATTTCAATAATTTAATCTAAAAGCCCCAAGTACTTTAAATATCTAATAAATGGTCTTTCATACTCAATGCAGGTAGACTAAGAAAATTAAATGAAACAAAATTTTTAAATCATATGTTAATTGTTTAATCACTGACATTTAATCAATTTTGACCAACCTGACACTATCTAACAGTTACTACTAGATGCATTGCTAAAACTGAGAACTTTAACAATATTACTGACATGTATGGTGTCTTTTTATTGTTTATTCTAACTTAAGTCCAGTGTTATTCTTTTAGGAGGAATAGTTACAAACTATAATAAAAAAATCATAAGTAATAAATAGTATTCTAATAATTTTAAGATTAGAATCATCATAACCTGAATATTACTACATTTCATTGAATCTAAGATGTACCATTTTCTTATGTTCCACTAAGAATGCTGACTAAATTATAAGAAGTCATTGATTATAGGATATATCCCAATTTCAGATATTAAAATATTTTAAAAATTAATAAAATATGGTATTTCCGACAGAGCTCCACGTACATCAATTTCCTCTGATTTTGTAAAATACATATATTATACTGGACAACTATGTGTCAAGCAGCACTAATCCCTGTGGTACAGAAACACAATGAACAAAAGAAGATGGGAAATCTCACAAACTTTACAACAAACAGCTTCCTTCTAATAAAAAAGCAGCAGCTACCTTAAACCGGTAAAGTTCAAAGACCAAGAACATCACCATTAATATAATGTTATTACCTCATCATTCTTAATAGATTCTGATCCTGATGTAGTTGCTACAATTAAACAAGATTTTTCTCTTAATCGCTTTACTGTGTCAAACATCTATGAAAAATAGATGAAATGTTAAAAAAAAAAGATTTGGTTAGACTGATAAGAAACAGAAAAATTCACTAATTTGATTTTGTCATCACGTCACCAAACATCTCTGACTTAAACTTTACATACACACAGTCATGCATATAAATAGTTATATAAGTAGTTTTAAGTATATAAAAAGTGACTCCTGACTGTGACAAACACCTGCCCTAGTTGATTAGCAAAACAGCTAAGCAGGAGGCTGCAGGCAACAAAATTAGCTAATTCCATCTGTAGGTATTAGCATTTCTCTGCTTTTGCTAGGGAAAAAAAATTTTTTTAGATTATAAATTACTTATTTTAATGCAAAGGCATATAAAGACGAGAATACAAAATGGAAAATGAAATCCTCTCCCTGATCAAGTCCCTCTCCCCAAAATCAACTAAATTAAAGATTATTAGTATTTGTTTGCATGAAAAAATTATCAGAATACATATTTCTTTATATTTACACATATTCTCATCAAAAGCAATCCTACCATATACATTATTTCCTATCTTCCATTTTCACTTAATCATTTATCTGTGAAGATGTTTCCATAATAGCTTGCATAGATCAGTCTCGTTGTTTTTAACAAAAACCAATGTTTCAGCAATAGGATAGTACATCCATCCACAAAATGTTTATATTTGAAGGAGTCTCAGTCTCATGTGTAAATACCTCCCAGTAGGAACTTACAACACAACTTTATATTGAACATTTGAGGAAAATTCCTAATGATTTTAACAGTGGACACTTGTACTTCTGTATATTTTGACAATAAACTTTGGTATTCTACAAGAAAATCAATTTTCAGGAATAGATCTCTAATATATAACACTGTGTCTGCAAGACATACATGTTGAAATAAATTACAGTTCAATTTATTTTCTTAATAAAAGTTGTAAACTTATCTACTTTGTTTTGTTTTTGTATTTTAAAGTAATTATATTGGCAAATTTAACACAAATACTAAATTTCTTTGTGAATTCTGCTTCAAGAGAAACCTTAATAATAACATTACCTTATAGCCACAAATCTAATTATATCAAACATGTTTAATGACTTACTCTAAGGAATAAAAAAAGCCAACTTCTTGAAGTACAAATCAGTACAAAGATCTCCAATTGATATGAATATGGAAATTAATCAATCCATATTCTAGTTATCAAAACAATATCTATCTGATAACATCAGAATCTTTTAATAAGTCCAGTGAGGTGAAGCTCCAAAACCTTGGCTTCATGTTTCCATGTGGAGGATTCCCATTAAAGTACTATTTCCAGCTTCTCTCCCTACCCCTTCCTTACTCACTCCTCCCCAAAGGCACTGCCATCCACCCAACAGTTCAAGCTCCAAATGCAGGAGTCATTTTTGATTCCTTGATCTCCCTCGTCCACCATATCTATCAGCAAGTTCTACAGATTCTACTACCAAATTACACCTGAATCAGTCCAGCTTCTCGCCATCTGCATCCGAGCCCTGGTCATGCTTATCTCTCACCAGGATTTCTGCAACAGTTTTCTAATAGTTTCCCTGCTTTTACTCTTATACCCTATAATCCACTTACCCCACAGCAGCCAGAGTGATCTTACAAAAGTACAGACAATACTATGTCACTTAAAATCCTTCAGTGCTTTCCCACTGTTCTCAAAAATAAAATCCACCTTTTTACCTTCACCTGGAAAGTTCTATATGATCTGGCCCCTGGCTGTCCCTCTGACCTTGTTGCCTACCTTTTTCTCCTTCTCTCATTGTGCTTCAGTCACACTGGCCTTCTTTCTGGCCTCCTTAGAGCTTTTGCAGTGCTGTTCCCTCTGTGTGGAATACTCTTCCAGATTTTTCTAAGACTGGCTCCATGTCATTCAGTTTCAATGTCACCTCCTAAGAAAGGCCTTTCTGGTTACCCATCTGAAGTTACCTTCTATTCATCTACTGAATTATCCTTTTCTTTCTTTCTTTCTTTTTTTTTCTGATTATCCTTTTCTTGTTTATTGCCTGTACCTGAACTAGTATATGCTCCACAACAGCAACCACCTTATCTATCTTGTTCAGTGTCTAGAAATGACCATGGCACATAAAAGGCAATCAATAGATACCGACTAAATAATGATATAAATGAATAAATTTTAATTAATTAAAAAAAATCCTTTCAGGGGCGCCTAGATGGCTCAGTCGGTTGAGCGTCCGACTTCGGCTCAGGTCATGATCTCACAGTCTGTGAGTTCGAGCCCCGCATCGGGCTCTGTGCTGATGGCTCAGAGCCTGGAGCCTGCTTCCAATTCTGTGTCTCCCTCTCTCTCTGCCCCTTCCCTGCTCATGCTCTGTCTCTCTCTGTCTCAAAAATAAATAAAAACATTAAGAAAAAAAAATTAAAAAAAAAATCCTTTCACTAAAATAGGAAAACATGTGAGTGACCACGAAATCAATAGTAAATGACTTTACAGTTAGAGAACAGTAGTTTAACATTACAGGCAAACAGAGGATTCTTAAATATATAAACCAAGATATGATTAGTTTATCAGGTTCACCTGGAGTATCCATGTTATCATGTCTTTCTGGCCTTCTAACTGGGGAATTCCTTTGAGTTTTTCCAAAAGCATCTGTATATTCTGAGCATTCATGGCTGAACTTCCCAATCCTTTTTTAAAACACAAAAGTTACAAATCATAAATGAGTACCTTCATAATTATGTATAAATTATAATTTATAGTTAATGTTATTCACATTGATAGCCAAAGTTCACAATCACTTCCTTAAATACATTAATTTTTCAATGGAAGAATCTGCAATGACATGAAGTACTCAGTACTAAATTAAACATGAAAAACTTGAATTACTTTAAAATTCTTAATACATTTTCCACTGGGGCTAAGTGAAAGCTACTTTTAAGGATCTGTGTCTCACCTTTCCTCCACTTGGTTCATTGTCTAATAAAAGTAGTTAATTAGAACCAAACCTCCCCAAAATATGAACGTGGGGGCTGTTTATGCCCATAAACTGAATACGTATATGATGTCTTCAAGGATCGAAAAAACTCAGTTTATAAATAGAAAAAGAGAAGCTTTTCTCCTTTTGGTCTCCTAATCAATGTCCCTGGAATGTGCTTTGATGAAAACTATCTTAATCTAATAAATATCTAAATAAAACTTAAAAATCTAATCTAAACCTATCCTGTTCTGCCAGGTAAAAAACAGTGCCAAACACACACATTATCATTCACTCAGATGTCTGCAATCAGTTTACATTCAGGAACATTAATAACTTCCATAGATGGGTAGTGTGAATGTTATGGTTGATCAAGCAGCAAATATTTGGTAATACTAGACAAAGAAGGCAAGTAAGAAACCATCAATATATTTATCTCCCATTCAAAGAAGGGGGGGGGGGATCACGCAGTAAAAAGATACAGCAGAGAATTAAAAAAACACTTTTATTTTTGAAAACATTAGTTAAGAACTAAAGATGCTAGGAAACGTCTTAAACAATTTCAGAATTGTCTATGCTTTAATGAGTGGCAGATTAACACTCTGTAAGAGCTAAACTTTCACTTGGTAATTAGCTGAAACTATACTGAAAATTAATACTAAAACATACTTGAAGCCTTATGGTAAAAGTCAAATGTCACTTCTTCTTCAGGAGCTTTTTCAAGCTGTTGCTTTTCTTCTAGTAAACCCAATGCCAGAATATGAAATGCCTGAAAGAGGAATATGAAAAAAAAAAACCTGTATTAAAAAAGTTTTTTTTAATGTTTATTTATTTTTGAGACAGAGCGTGAGCAAGCACAGGGGAGGGGCAGAGAGACAGGGAGACACAGAATCTGAAGCAGGTTCCAGGCTCTGAACTGTCAGCACACAGCCCAACACAGGGCTCAAACTCATGGACTATGAGATCATGACCTGAGCCGAAGTTGGATGCTTAACCAACTGAGCCACCCAGGCACCAATGAAAAGTGGAAGAGGAAGAGGAAAGAGGAAACTGATTCCTCAAGTAAATATATTTTAAATGAAGGTATAAAAATAAGCAATCTTATGCATAAAAATGGGCAAAGGTTATGAATGAGCAGCTCACAGAGAGAAATGATAAATACACATATGAAAAATAGTCAACCTCACTAAAATGAAAGAAATGTGAACTGAAATAAGACCACCCTGTTTTCCATCTTTTAAAGTGGCAAAAATTTTACAGTTA
Source organism: Panthera onca (assembly GCF_046562875.1). Lineage (NCBI taxonomy): Eukaryota > Metazoa > Chordata > Mammalia > Carnivora > Felidae > Panthera > Panthera onca. Next base: position 60,103,890 of record NC_138344.1, on the reverse strand, counting down.
AGTAAAATACAGAGTTGGCTGAGGTGCTGGGAAACAGATACTTTTCACCACACTGGTGATGGGAAAGTAAACTGATATACATTTTTGAAGGACAATTTGACGATATCTATCCAAAATATAAAGGTACAGACTTAGTATTAAGAATCAGTCTCAAGTATGCAAAGATATTTGTAAAAGGATGTACAAATTTCATTGTGATACAAAGACCTAAAAACACCCTAAGAATGTCTATAAATAGGAGACTGGTAAAATGCACTACTGATATCCAAACAATGGAATATGCATCTATCAAGAATAAGATAGGCCCATGGGGCGCCTGGGTGGCTCAGTTGGTTGAACGTCCGACTTCGGCTCAGGTCATGATCTCACGGTTCGTGGGTTCGAGCCCCGCATCGGGCTCTGTGCTGACAGCTCGGAGCCCGGAGCCTGCTTCGGATTCTGTGTCTCCCTCTCTCTCTGCCCCTCCCCCACTCACACTCTGTCTCTCTCTCCTTCAAAAATAAATAAACATTAAAAATAAATAAATAAATAAATAAGAATAAGATAGGCCTATATTTGCTAATGTGGAATGATTTCCAGAAGATACAAACCTTTTAAGGTTTATTTATTTATTTTTAGAGAGAGAGAGAGAGAGAGAGAGAGAGAGAGAGCATGCACATGAGCAGGGGAGGGACAGAGAAAGGGAGAGAGAGAGAATCCCAAGCAGATTGAACTGTGAGATCATGAGCTGAGCTGAAATCCAGAGTTTGACACTTAAACCGACTGAGCCACCCAGGCACCCCAGGAAGATGACAAACATGTAACAGTGTTTATCTTCTAGGCATGACCCTAGGAGGTAGGCAAAGATATTTTAATTTTTGATTTCAAAAATATCTCCATGGTTTGAAATTTTTTACTCATGTATTTACCACTGCTATAACAAAAACTGAGATACACATACAGGTATGACAGCATTTAGAGCCTCCATACCAACAACAGCCACGGAAGAAAGAAAATTAATTAAATTAAATTAGTTAAATTTTAAATTAAGTTAAATAAATATCCAGTTACAGCTACCAAAGGTGACATTATTAAGTAATTTATAATTGTATTAAGAAAAATAGCTGCTTCCACTTAATGAGCTAATTCTCATAAAAACTCTATGAACTGGGGCGCCTGGGTGGCGCAGTCGGTTAAGCGTCCGACTTCAGCCAGGTCACGATCTCGCGGTCCGTGAGTTCGAGCCCCGCGTCAGGCTCTGGGCTGATGGCTCGGAGCCTGGAGCCTGGAGCCTGTTTCCGATTCTGTGTCTCCCTCTCTCTCTGCCCCTCCCCCGTTCATGCTCTGTCTCTCTCTGTCCCAAAAATAAAAATAAAAAAACGTTGAAAAAAAAAAAACTCTATGAACTAATTATACTTACACCACTTACCAACAGGGAAATTATTCTTTACTCCTAAATAAAAAGTGGTGTAACCAAATCTGTCTTCAAATCTTTATTATACTGCTCATAATTCAAGTGAAATAAGAAATATAGAAAATTATGATGCAAAAAAGATATGACAATTTACTATTAGCAGGCAGGATTTTTAAAAAAAACTTTTTTTTAAAGTTTTTTTAACATTTATTTATTTTTGAGACACAGAGCATGAGCAGGGGAGGAGTAGAGAGAGACAGAGATACAGAATCCGAAGCAGGCTCCAGGCCCTGAGCTGTCAGCAAAGAGCCTGATGTGGGGCTGGAACCCACAAACTGCGAGATTGTGACCTGAGCCAAAGTCCAACACTTAGCTGACTGAGTCACCCAGGGGTCCCCCTTCCCAATTTTTTTTGAGTTTACTCATTTATTTTGAGAGAGAGAGAAAGTATGGGTGGGGGAGAGGCAGAGAGAGAGAGAGGGAGGGAGAGGGGGAGAGGGGAGGAGAGAGAGAGAGAAAGAGAGAGGGAGAGAGAGGGAGGGAGAGAGAGAAGGAGAGAGAGAGAGAGGGAGAGAGAGGGAGAAAGAGGGAGGGAGAGGGGGAGAGAGAGGGAGAAACGGGGGAGAGAGAGAGGGAGAGAGAGAAAGAGGGAGAGAGAGAGAGAGAGACGGGGGGAGGGAGAGAGAGAGGGAGAGACAGGGAGAAAGATAGAGAGGGAGAGAGAGAGAGGGAGAGAGAGGGAGAGAGAGGAAGAGGGAGGGAGAGAGAGAGAGAGGGAGAGAGAGAGAGAGAGAGGGAGAAAGAGAGAGGGAGAAAGAGAGGGAGAGAGGGGGAGAAAGAGGGAGGGAGAGGGAGAGAGAGAGGAAGAGAGGGAGAAACAGGGGGAGAGAGAGGGAGAGAGAGAGAGAGAGGGAGAGAGAGGGAGAGACAGGGAGAAAGAGAGAAAGGGAGAGAGAGGGAGAAAGAGGGAGGGAGAGAGAGAGGGAGAGAGAGAGGGAAAGAGAGGGAGAAAGAAAGAGGGAGAGAGAGGGAGAAAGAGGCAGGGAGAGGGAGAAAGAGAGGGAGAGAGAGGGAGAAACAGGGGGGGAGAGAGAGAGAGAGAGAGAGGGAGAGAGAGAGGGAGAGAGAGAGTGAGGGAGAGAGAGGGAGGGAGGGAGAGAGAATCCCAAGCAGGCTCCACAATGTCAGCATGGAGCCCAACGAGGGGCTTGAACTCACGTACTGTAAGGTCATGACCTGAGTGGAAGTAGGATGCTTAACCAACTGAGCCACCCAGATGCCCCCCACTTTTTTTGTAATATAAATGGTCCCCAAGAGTAAGGATACTAAAAAACATGACAATGTGTGTCACTAAGAAAGTCTGTGCCACATCTAAACTCTTTTTAATGACCCCTAGGACTAAAGTTAAAAAGACCAAAAATATTCTCCCTGGATCCTCAAGCACTCTATGAAGTAAAGACAATATTCGAAGTAGAGAAAATATTTCAGGTACACATACCATCTGAAGCATCCCTTCAGTCCACAAGTTAGAATCTGTGTCAATTGCCCGCTCAAATATGGTCCTGAGAATGTACATCATGATATCACAATTGAGAAGGTTAACCACTTTGCTGAAAGCAGGGCAGAATTCAGGAGGTGGTGGTGGTGGTAATGCTAAAGTGAGTGGGAGATGGATGGCAGAAGAGACAAACAAGTACATTTTTATTTGGGTTATCCTACACGCTAAATTGCGTATATCAAAATCATGGATTACATGCAAAACAACACATGATTTTTGTTACTTTTAAAGCACTGAATGCATCAATGTCAAGGGAAATATAAGTCACTATATCAGTCGCCCAAAGTAAACTCCATTTGCTATAAATTTAAAAATTGTATCACCACTGATGTAAGCCATATCTTAATATGAGGACAAGAAATAAAGGGGTCTATGCACTTTCATTAGTTGCCCACTCTTAAAAACAACAAAAACAAAAGTGAAAAACACTATATACTAGGCTGATACAAAACCACAGAAAATAGTCAAAATGAGTCACATCAGAATCTCACTTTTTACCTTCATCTTTGTTTTCTTGTTTTCTCCTTTTCTTCTGCATATGTTCTGCCTATGTGTATATATATAAAAAAAAAAAAAAGTCTATCTTTAAATATACTGCTTGGCAAGCATGAAACAAATGGAATACTTTGAAGCAGGCAGGAAAGATCCAGGAGCCTACCAAAATATCTTATATACTGATGTATTAAAAATGTTACCTGGTGCCAGAAATAAAATGACTGTCCTAGGAAAAGCCACTGCAAAACAGATGAGTAACATCCCTCCTCAAGATTTTAGTTCCCATTCTTTCAGTCAACAATATTCATCTCGTGCCTATTATATTCAGGGCATTGTACTGCGGCCTGGAAATTATTCATTTTGTAAGGACGAGTCCAGACATCACCGTAAGTGATCAAACTTAACATCACCCTTAATGGGACAAATACACATCATGTGCCTGATTTGATACAACGTATTATCTATATAATATTTTACCCCAAAACATTTAATTTGAATCTAATCATGAGAATACAATCAGATACATTCAGAATGTAGGATATTCTAAAAGACCACTAGCCTATACTCTACGTGGCAATGGCATATTATAAAATGGCAATATTATGAGAGACAAAAAAGGCAAAAACATCATCCTAAATTAAAGGAGATTACAGAAACATGACACCAAATAAAGTGCATGATCCTTGACTGAATCCTCCTCCCCATGAGACCGGGATAAAGGATATTTTTGGTAAATCAGAAAAATTTAAATACTGCCTGTATACTAGGTAACATTACTGATTCAATTTTAATTTCTTGGGTGAGATAATGGCCTCTATTAATGAGAACCAATATAAAACTATAGAAAAAAAAAACACGAAATTTCCTGCAGAGTTAGAAAGCATAAAGCATTTTAGGCTTATTTACTGAAGAGGATATCCTTTCCTACCTTGCTATGTTGCGTTTTGGAATAATGATAAAAGTACATATTGAAGTCTTTCAATGATTCATCTCTCAGTTCATAAACTCCATGGCCTGATACACCTGGTTTCCTAAACGGACAGAAAATACAGAGATGAACTGCAGGGTTTCTACAGTATACAATACTGACAAAATAAGAACCTAAACAGTAATTAAAACTCAAACTCTAGAAGAAATAATCATATCTCAATCAGCTTGCTTAAACTGAAATGAGAAATTTCATTCCAATAGTAAAACTAAAAACCTATATGGCAAGCTCAAAGTCCTGATAACAGCTCAGTTGTGTTTCATAATTAAGAAATTTAAACAAATTTGAGCAAGTTTATTTGATATTTTACAGACCTGATCTCTGACTTATTTCGCTTAGCCTTATACTCTCTAGCTCCATCTATACTGTTGCAAATGTCAAGATTTCATTCTTTCTTAGGACTGAATCATGTTCCAGTGTATAATATATACCATGTCTTCTTCATCCATTCATCTGTCTATGGACACTTGGACTGCTTCCATAATTTGTCTACTGTAAATAATGCTGCAAGAAACATAGGGGTGCACGTATCCATTTGATTTAGTGTTTTTGTACTTTTTGGTAAATACCCAGTGTGCAATTACTGATTGTAGGGTAGTTCTACTTTTAACCTTTTGAGGAACCTCCATACTGTTTACACAGTGGCTGTACCAGTTTGCATTGCTACCAACAGTGCAAGAGGGTTCCTTTTTCTCCATAACCTCACCAACACTTGCTGTTTCATCTATTTTTTATGTTGGTCATTCTGACCATACTGTTTTGATTACTATAGCTTTGTAGTATATCTTGAAATCAGGAATTAGGACACCTTCAGCTTTTTTTTCTTTCTCAAGATTGCTCTGGGTATTTGGGGTCTTTTGTGGTTCCATACAACTTTTAGTATTATTTGTTCTAGTTTTGTGGAAAATGCTGTTGGTATTTTGACAGGGATTGCATTGAATCTATAGATTGCTTTGGATAATATGGAGATTTTAATAATATTAACTCTTTTAATCCATGAGCATGGAATATTTATTTGTTCATCTTCTATTTCTTTCATCAATCAAAAACTTAACTATTAATAGCCCACTACTGGTTAGGAACCTTACTAATAGCATAAATAGTCAATACATGTTTTGTATGTTAAATGTATCATACACTATATTCTCACAAAAAGTAAGCTAGCAAAAAGAAAATGTTAAGAAAATCATAAATGAGAAACTACATTAACAGTACTATACTGTACAAACTTCACATGTAAGTGGACTCATGCTATTTGAACATGTTGAAGGGCCAAGTGTACTTACTATTTAAGTCACTTAATATCATGAATCAGTATTTCTCATATACTTTCCAAAAATACTCATTTTTTAAAATTAATTAATTTTAATATAATTTATTGTCAAACTGGCTAACAAACAGTGTGTGAAGTGGGCTCTTGGTTTTTGGGATAGATTCCCATGGTTCATCGCTTACAGACAACACCCAGTACTCATCCTAACAAGTGCCCTGCTCAATGCCCATCACCCATTTCCCCTCTCCCCCACCCCAACCCACCTTCAGTTTGTTCTCTGTATTTAAGAGTCTCTTATTGTTTGCCTCCCTTCCCCCATGGTCTTCTACTAAGTTTCTTAACATCCATATATGCAAAAATACTCATTTTTTTCAACAAACACATTACTCAGTGCTTAACTGTGTGCCCTTCATTTTCACCCTTTTTCATCTGTACTCCATTCTTGCTCTTAGGAGTTCAGGCAAGGACTTCAGAGCTTCTACAAATATCCAATGTACAATACCAAAGATTGGTCTACTTCCCAAAATAAGCATAAATATTAAGTACTTACTTAAATGTGGCCACTTTGTTTATGACATTCTCTAATCCAGTTTCATTATTTTCCTGTTGAAACAATATTTTTGTCATTTTTACCTTCATGCAATGACTTTTCCTTCTCTTACTGTGAACTGCAATACATTTCAACAGCATTCCTGAAGTACTTTGTAAACAATAAAAAAAGATCAACTTCCAGTATAAAAAAATTGGGTCTGAAACCAATTGTTTTGAGGAACCAATTTCTTAACAGAAATAAGATCTATAAATAAACTACTTAAGGAAGAAATTTTATCTAAATTTGCCCTCATATACATTTATGTATATAAACACACAAACACACACCCAACAGTTCAAAGAAAAAGAGCTCAGGGTGCCTGGCTGGCTCAGTCAGTGAAGCATGTGACTCTTGATCTAGGGGTTGTGAATTCGAGCCCCAGGCTAGGTGTGGACACTACTTAAAAAAAAAAAGAAAAAGAGTTTTCCTTATTTATTATGTTCATCACCCACATCATTTAAGGACATGCCCATGCTGTACCAATACCTAAAACCAAGGTTATAAAATAAATGGAATCTACAGCCAAACACATGTAGATGTCCAAATGTAGTCTGGCTTCTGCATTATAATAATTTTCTGATTGGCCAGGACTTTTCCTTGATCGAGGAATTTTTTTTTTTTAATGAAGTCATTTAAAATCAGGATAAGAACATAGTTGAGATACTAAAGTAAGCACATAATAATTTTGCAAAAATTGAGGCATTTAACCTCCTTTTAAAATAACGCACATAGTAGGGGGACTAGGTGGCTCCGTCACTTAAGCGTCTGACTCTTGATTCTGGCTCAGGTCATGATCCAATGTGTGAGTTCAGGCCCCGCGTCTGGCTCTGTGCTGACACTGCAGAGCCTGCTTGGGATTCTCTCTCTCTCTCTGCCCCTCCTCCTGCTTGTGCTCCCTCTTTCTCTCTCTCAAAATAAATAAAATAAAATAAAATAATGCACTTGGGATAAGCAATGAAGTTAGGGTATGCCTTAAAGCATTCTTCTTGCAAAGTATGATATGTATATCACTAGTGGTGTATGAAATTATTTTATGTTATACAGTTATATATTTTTAAAATTGTGAATAGTTACTCACTTATTTTAATACATATTAGAAAAAAAATCCAGAAACTAAACCTATTTCACTGATAGTATTGCTTAGAAAGATGCCAAGAAAAATGTAAATTAATCTTAAAATGTATTAATAATTATAAAATGGGTAGATGGATATGTAGAAATTATGAAGGTGATATGCCAAATGAGTCTGAGAATCAATTAACAATAAAACTGGAAAAAGGGGTACCTAAGTGGCTCAGTCAGTTAAACATCCACTTTAGCTCAGGTCATGATCTCGCAGTTTGTGAGTTCGAGCCCCGCATCAGGCTCGACAGCTCAGAGCTTCGAACCTACTTCAGATTCTGTGTCTCCCTCTCTCTCTCTGCCCCTCCCTTGCTTGTACTCTCTCAAAAATAAACAATAAAAAAATTTAAAAACAAACAATAAAACTGGAAAAAGATACAAATATTTTTTTAGGAAAAATGACCAACAGTCAAAATTTATCTCTATTCTATTTCTCTGGAAAACCTTGATAGATAAGTCCAATTCTCTTTTAAGAATTATTGTTCTAATTCATAATTAAATCCCAGAAGAAAAAATATGAGACCCATAATCTTTTTTATTTTTTTATTATCATTTTTTTAACATTTATTTTTGAGACAGAGAGAGACAGAGCAAGAACAGGGGAGGGTCAGAGAGAGGGAGACACAGAATCTGAAACAGGCTCCAGGCTCTGAGCTGTCAGCACAGAACCCGATGCGGGGCTTGAACTCATGGACCGTGAGATCATGACCTGAGCCGAAACCGGACGCCCAACCGACTGAGCCACCCAGGCGCCCCGAGACCCATAATCTTTAGGACTATTACTTCAATTGTCAGCAAATACAAAAACTTAAATATCACCTGTGGCCATGAGACTGCACTCTGCAGACCTCCAGCCAGAGGCAACAGAGATACTAATGCAGGCTCACTGTGGGATAGAGGGGAAGACATCAAGCCTGGATGGGATTACCCAGCAGTCTAGAATGCTTCTATCTAACCTTCCTTTCTTCTTACTTTCACCTGGAATCAATTTTGCCTCACAGTCTGATGGCTCCCAAGCTTTTCCAAGCTTCCTCACCATTTTCTCTCATACGTACTGTTCCTAATAAATTCTTAAATGTTTTGTCTTAGACATCTGCTTCTCAGAAGATCCAGACTAATATAACTCAAATAGTCTCAGTATTTCAAGGAGGCCCCTTTTCTCTGGAGAATTTTTATTTTGAGGTAAGCAAAAGCCAAGAAGTTTCTTGCTCTAAGATGTTTTCCAAATAGCCATAATATTTCGAAAATGTTTCCTAATGCCCAGAAGTCCAGAATTATTAAAGTTTATACCACTAAAGAATGAATAGTTGTAGATCTGCAAAATTCATTAAATAAATTTTCCTAAAACTTCAAAGTAGTTTTGTTTCCAATTCCAAAAAAAGAAAAACAACAACAACAACAATGCTGGACTTACATTCTCAGGTAAATTTTTGGCAATGGCGCTATGTGGCATGGGTTCAATACAAAGCAAGTGAATAATTTCTCTCATTGTGACCTCTTCTTTGGTTACATTTCCCACGCCAGGTACATAACGCTCACCTAATACAAACAATGAAAAGAAAAGTAAAACAATCAATTGTTTTCTACTTAAATCTCTTCTACCAGGAACACTTAATACACAGAATACTGCATTAAGTCTATGAGAGAGGGACCAGAAATTATTTGGACATATTCCTAAATCTGAACAAAAGTCTATTTGCTAAAAGACAGAGGAAGAAAAATGAAGAGATCCAAAGAACACAGGCCTTCTCTTAACCTATACACACACACACACACACAGAAGTATATGTACACATACTCACACATTATAAACAAGGCCCCTCAATTAAATTAGCATGTGTTTCTAATACTAGAAAAAAGGCTGATGGCATTGAAAGACTACTGGCCATCAGTGAACAATAGCTTTTCTTTCAAGATCTTCCTTGATTTTGTTTATATTTGTTATTTAAGACAGAATAAGGTGAAAACCCACAAACAAGATACTTAAATATGTTGTTATGGATTAAATGACAAAACAGTAATATGTATCAGGAATGACTGGTGTTGCTAAAATGCCCACATGACCATTTTCCATTTTTCATCTCAATAAACTGCCAAACAGAGAGAGAAAATAGCTAAATTAACTATGGGAACTGGTGTTGAAAGCATCTAATTCCCATTGTCTTAAGAAGGCCTATGGTATCTGGCCTTATGTCACCACTGATTTGTAATATACAAACTCTTATGATATCTATAACAAAGTTATTACACAGGCAGGAAGCTTCTGCCTAAGAGATTTGATAAATTCTATAAATTAGCCAAAGAATGACTTTTGTGAAATGAATTCATTTCAAATAGATCATCCCTCTTAACATTTGTAAAGCACTTTATAACTTTCAATTTTTTCCCCCTAAAACAGTATTCTCTAGAAATTTAGTGCTATAAGAAAGCTCAGAGATCACATAGATTACCTTCAAATTTTACAAATCATGAATCTAAGACCCCAAAAATGTAAATGGCATCCTTCTGATAGTTAATATATTATAGATAATTCCTAAAAATCAATAATACAATATGTATTATAGACTATTATATAGTTAATATATAGTATTACATAGTTAACACTATATATTAACACATATATATTAATGATAATATATATTATATATAATGATAGTATATATAAATAATAATATAATATATATTATATTAATGATTATACATATTAAATGATAATATATATAAATGATAATATATATCTCATTAATATGTATTAATGATAATGAAAGTAATGAAGTTACTGTACTCAGGAATATAGCAGGTATTAACAAAAAATCAAATCACATAGGAGGAAAAACCCATTAAATTTAGATAAACACAGTAATAGCAATAATAAAACAGTAAAAATATAAAACAGCAAAAATATAGTACTAGAAATTCTTCACACACTATTCCAAGAACAAACATAAAAATTCTCAAGTTTTTATAATTTAATAAAGTATATCATCAATTTAAAAATCTTTTACACATTTACAACTCACTTTGCAATGGCAATGAAGTTCACCACACTTTCTGCTGAGACAAGCAGCCAGTCAGTAACTAACTCTCTGAAAACAAGTAAAATGAACCCATGTTTTCAGATTTAGCCAGGGGTAGAATCCTCACTAAGAACTAACAATAAAAAGCATGTTTGCTGCCATAAAGTAAGAAACAATATCCAGAATGAGAAGTCAAGAAATTTTACTTAGCTCGTAAAATCAACAAAGTCTATAATACAGAACATTAAAAAAAAAAAAAAAAACAACCAAAAAAGTATGGCCAATATTTACCCAAAGTAAAAAGAATGACACAATGAAAAAAAAATTTTTTTTACTAAGACCTATATTACTTTGAAATTTCACATATAAATAAAATTTTTAGCACTCAATGTATAGGTATTTTTCATCTACATTTCTAACTAGGATAATCGTATTCCAGTAAAACAAGACCAAATAATTATAAATCAGGTATTGAAAAACAAAGATGTAACAGAACTGTGCTTTTTAAAAGCTAGGTTTCTAAACACATCAATCATATTAGTCACATTAATCTCTAATATTCTATGCTGTATTTGCGAGAAGGGTAAGATGATAAATTATAGTTTTTATTAATGCTCTCTCTGAAAACAACTCATAAGATTAATGTTTTAATCTTACCCACAATATAGATGAGGACTTGAAGCATTTCTTCTATTAATGTATTATATTGTTTAATCAAATCCTATTGAATCAAAAAAGAATAAATTAGTTACAAAAGAACCAAAAGCCTTTACAAAACATACATTTCTGGATCAGACTCATGGTTCATGCAGTCCAGTATTTTCCTTCAGACTGCAGCAGAAAATTAGGTGAATAATTCCCTTTACTGACATCAAATTCCATAAGGTTCACAATACCTGGCATATAATAAGAACTCAATACAAATACTATTTTCATTATCATTACCATATAGCCTTAAGTCAACAAACTAACTCTTATGACTTCCTTCTTACCTGGGTTGGTGGGACAGTGGCTTCAAATAACAGATACCAGTTCGTGAGAATACTCTTCCTTAACACCCCTCTTACTTAAGCAATGTATAGCAAAATGAAATACTCATTTTTCACCAAGTATAAAACATGACTAAAAATTAGCTTTGTATTTTGTATCCTATTCTTTGGTCCTTTGCAAGTAACTTCTAATTTGAAAGAATAAAATAACATGATTCATAAATTTAAAGTACGTAAGGACTACTTTATAAGTTTGTATCAAATATGAAAGCAATGAAGATGTAACAAAACTACACAGTACAACAAATTATAAGCTATGAAAAATGTAACAAATACAAGTGAAAAATATCCTTATTAAATAAGGAACTTTAACAGAAACTGAAAAAGGGGAAAGGGTTGGAAAGATAATTTACTATCAGAAAGGGGGAAAAAAGGCCAATAATCATGAAAACATGGTCAACCTCAATGCTCATTAAAGAACTACACCTACAAATAAAAGACCACCTTTCACCTACCACATCAACAAAGAGTAAAGATACTAGTGCCACTACAGAGGTACACACTGCTAAAGAGTGTAAATCTGAGTACCTCTTCTGAGAGCAATGTGACAATATGTATTAAGAGTCTTAAGAAAAAGCATACTGTTTTCTCCAGGTAATCCTCTTCTAAAAATTTATCTTAACAAAATAATTAGGCAAGTGTTTAAACCCTGAGGTACAGAGATGTTTATAAGACCAAAAAACTAGAAAACCTCTTCAGCAATTCGGGGATCAAAGTATAATGCAATTGTACAGCGCAATACTATATAGCCTTTAAAAATTATGATATAAAAAAAAGTGGTGGTATATTTATTTAAACCTATCACAACATCTCATTAAGCACAGAAAGCAAATAACCAAATAGCACATACAAAATGATCCAATTTTTGTTTCAAAAACAAACAAGACACCAAAACTTAGAAGGTGATCATTTCTAGGAGGCAGTCTTTCATGTGATTTTTCTTCTCCTTTTATTAATCTAAACATTCTAACTTTTTGTAGAGTAAAAACAGTACATATGTGCATATGTAGATATACGTGCATGTTATGTGTATATGTGTGATTTTTGGAAATACACATAAAGAAATAAAAATCCTAAATATGATTAAAATTGTTAACAAAAATACTTCCTTTGGAATTGACACACATGTCAGTTTCTGTTGCTTACCTGGTCTTTTGTGGATATAGTCTTGTTAAAAGCATCAGCAAGTTCATACCTCTGAAGTACCAGTAACAAGAACCTGTTGGGATCCATTAAAGATGCACCAATCTGTGGAAGAAACGCAGCATGACAGTTCCATGTGTATTAAATGAACAAACATTTGTCTCCAGTAGGACTGTCAGAAAGAGTATAAAGTAAGTCTGCAAAAGATAATGTAGTAATCCCTTCCATTTTTTATGATACCCTATTAAGTTTTAACAGTGAGAAAAATTTAAGTAAATAAAGTTAAAAATAATTACTGTATCTTTTCTCTCCCTCTACAAGGGATCGAAGAAGGTTAAGACATAAGTATCCAAAGTAATTTCAATAGGTACCTGAAGCATAATGATATCTTTATCATACATTTCTTCTCTGCACTTAACATCTTGGTAGTAAAACACCTGTAAAATAAAAGATAGAAGTGGCATGAATTGTTTTATTTCAAACAGAATTCTTAACAAACACTATTCCTAAAACTTTCTCTAAACCAGAAACTCCAAGAACTCCTTAGTGGCAAAAAAAAAAAAAAAAAAAAAAAAGCTGTAAATCTATGAATCACTAAGGGATTCGTGAGATTTTAAAGTAAGGAAATATGGCATGAAAATACTTCCAAGTTTAAAATGCTCTTATTATTACTCTCTCAACATGTGCAACAAAAGAATTTATTTCCTCTGATTTAAAAATCCCCACTTCTATAAAAGTAAACTAATTTCTACAATCAATCATAACACGATTTTTCTCCCAAGTGGTATCTTTACAAGTCCAGTTTCCCCATCTTTTAGGAAAAGCACTTCTCTTTATTTGCTCTAGAACAGAGGGAAAAATTGTTAAAGTGGCCTTCTATTAAGAAAGGTGATGGGAAGACTATAGGTCTCCAGGTAAGGAAATCCTCATAATGTTAATGGGCACATTTCTACTGGCTATCACCTAATCTATCTACTCACTAGGAGAAATATCTACATGGTTACTAGAACTTTCATTTCTGAGTTCATATAAGAAAACAGAAAGCAAATAGCAAAATCCAGAGACACAAGGTTAAATTATATAAGAGAAAAAACAATCAGAAAATTAACACACTCACATTCACATGAATGTGAATAGGCCTTGCCATACCTGGCTAATGAGAGAGAGTCCATTTCTTCGCCACATTTCAGCAACAACCTGGGCAACCAACACCAGACAACGCAAAGGATATTCCACTAGTACCTCTACTTGAAAGTCCTCCTGAAAGAGAGGAACAATTTCATTATTTTTCAGAGGGCTTGGATGTGTCTCAAAGTCATGGCACTAGACATTCTTCAGTTTTCTCATCTGTAAAACAGATGGGCTTGAATGAGTTAACTCCAAGTTTTGGTGATTTAGATTTCAATGTACTTATATACAAACCTAAAATTACTAAATGGGAATTATCCAGGTAGGTTTCAAAATTTTTCTTCCCTCTCATCAACCAAGAGGTGTTTAGAAATAGGGTATAAGTAAATCAGCTCTTAATAGAGTCACTTACAAAAGGCACAAATTCATGTAGTCTTGAAACGGCACCCAGCCTGCTTAAACGCACATGAAGACCTAAAGGTTAAAAAAAAAAAGAGAGAGAGAGAGAGAGAAATGAAAAAGCAATAAACCCAGTTAATGTATCCCTCATTAACTCAAGTTCGGAAACTTATGAGGTTTAAATATATATTTACTGAGTTTAGAAATGCAAACTTTTGACTTCTAATTTTAAAACATAGTATTATTAATGTATTTAAGATCCTACATAGTGCAAGGTGTGTTTACACGTTATATAAAAATACTGTGCTGCCTCTCAAGACATCCTTATTCTGCTCTTAACTAATCAAAAGAAATGAAAACTAATTTAAGTATTTCTTTTTGTAAAAATAGAAGTGACGTAAAATCACATCAATTATACCATGTGCAAAAACTAAAAATGAATCAAAAACCTAAACATAGGAGCTAAAACTGTAAAACTCTTAGAAGAAAACAGGGAATAGACTTCATGACATTGGATTTGGCAATAATTTCAAAGGATACTATCAACAGAGTGAAAAGGCACTCCAAAGAATGGGAGAAAATATTTGCAGATCATATGTTTGATACATAGCTAATATCCAGAACATACAGAAAACTCCAACAACTCAACAACAAAATATCTGATTAAAAAATACACAAAGGACTTGAACAGACATTTCTCCAAAGAAGATATAAACATGACCGGCAAGCACAGGAAAAGATGCTCAATAATCACTAATCATTGGAGAAATGCATATCAAAACCACAATGAACTGGGGTGCCTGGGTGGCTCAGGTGGTTAAGCACCCGACTCTTAGCTTTGGCTCAGGTCATGATCTCATGGTTCATGGGTTCAAGCCCCACATCAGGTTCTGTGCTAACAGTGTGGAGCCTGCTTGGCATTCTCTCTCTCATTGTCCGTCCCTCCCAGGATTATGCTGTCTCTCTCAAAATAAATAAATGAACTTAAAACAACAACAACAAAAACAATGAACTACCACTTCACTCATTAGGATGGCTATTAAAAAAAACATACAGGAAAGAAGATGTGTTGGTGAGGATGCAGGAAAAAATGGAACCCTTGTACGCTGCTGGTGGGAATGTAAAACAGTGCAGTTGCTATGAAAAAGAGTTTGGTGGTTCCTCAAAAAATTAAAAAGTAGAATTACTTTATGAACCAGCAATTACACTTATGGTACATACATCAAAGAACTAAGAACAAGGACTCAAACAGATACCTGTACACTCATACTCACAGCAACATTATTCACAACAGCCAAAAGGTAGAAGGAACCCAAGCATCCATTCGTAGGCAAATGGATAAGCAAAAGGTGGTATATACAAACTATGGAATATTATTCAGTCTTAACTAGGAGGGAAATTCTGACACATGCTACAAGATGGGTAAACTAAGGATATTGCACTAAGTGAAATAAGCCAGTTATAAAGGATATGTATATGATTTCAGTTAAGTGAGGTACTTATAGGGGTCAAACATACAAGTGGAAGGTAGAATGGTGACTTCCATAGACCGCAGGGAGTGGGGGATTGAGGAGTTATGCTGAACAGGTACAGAATTTCAGTTTGGGAAGATGAAACATATTCTGGAGATGGATGGTGGTTGATGACTGCAGAGCAATATGAATGTACTTAATGCCAGTGAACTATACATTTTAAAATGGTTCAAATGATAAATTTTATGTTATATGTATATTTACCACAATTAAAAATATAAACATAGAGGCATCTGGCTAGCTCAGTCAGTAGAGCATGCAACTCTTGATCTCAGGGTTGTGAGTTCAAGGAAGCATGGAGCTTCCTTACTTTCTAACTAACTAACTAAATAGAAAGCTGCTATCAGCATTCTTCAAAAATAAATAAATACATACATACACTTACATAAAGTTATTAAAAAAAAAAACCTGACAGGACCAATTTACATGGAAATGCAAATCAAAGAATGATTAAAGAGAATCTTATTTCTTTCTTTTAGTGGTGAAAGGAATAACAACAAAGATAACACACTGGTGTAATCTCATAGAGAAGAGGGTTAAAAACCAGTAACAATGTGTGTTAACTATACTTCAGTGAAAAAAAACCCACAAAAACCAGCAACAAGATTTTACCATATTTAAATTGGGGTGGGAAATGAGTTACCAAGTTAATCCTTCAGTGTATATTAAAAGGATTCATTAGCTGACCCAAATAACAAAAGGCCCAGGTAAACAAGCATCCCGAGATCAATGTTCTGGTGACAACTCTTTGAAGGACAGTGACAGTTCTTAACTGCAGTGTGATATGAATATGTTTGTATATAATGAGTACAGAACAAAAACAGAAATAGTTCTACTACTCTGAATATCTAAAAAACAAAGCTAATAGAAAGATGCAAAAAACAAACACTCACCAGCAAGAGTCCTGGAGAGTGGCAGATGTATGCTTACAAGATCTTCAGATACCTTGTATGACTTAGTTTCCAGAGTATGACCCCACAATTGTACTACTGTCTTGCTACTAGATATAAAACTTGTACTGCACCGCATCACAGCTTTGTGACACTCTTTATAAGCCACCAGTAAGAGTTCTTCCTAAAAGGAAATTAAAAATGTACACAGATTAACAAGTTATCTACTTTACCACACCATTCAATAAATATTTAGTAAATATAAGCACAAAGTTGTTCCATGTATAGCACAGTTACTTCCACAGGATCTGCAAACTAGTTGGAAACATAAGACAGACACACACACACACACACACACACACACACACACACACACACACAATCAAAGTAAAACATTTTAAGTACTATGTAAATTGTACTAACGAATTACTCTAAGAGGGAGGAAAAAGAATTACAAACAAATGGGAAGACATTATTTGTGAAAGCAGTTTTGAGTGGGGTCTAAAAGAATATGCAGAATTTATGGGGAAAAGTGAGGTGACAGTGGTATAATAAGCAGAGATATAAGAGTAAACAGAGAAAAAAGGGGAAGTACAACTCTTGTGCAGGCAGTGTAAAGGAATAAACACTAGATAAATGAAAGGCTTTATGGATGAAATTAATGAGCAGTGCAGCTGGAAATATGCCTTGCCATCAGTATGGGAATATACTGATGGTGTCTCAAGTGTAACAATGTCAACATGCTGCTTCAAGAAGAATTAATGGGTGTCAATGAAGATGACAGATTGGAGAGAGTGATGTTAGGAAACAAGGGAACCAACAGGAAGATTACTATGAAGTCTAAGTCTAAGGTGATAAGGGTCTTAACTAGGATGGGGGCAGTCAGGGAAAAAGAAAATGAACTCACAGGAAATAAGTTAGAATTGTAAAATAAACTTAGGCTAAGGAAAACTCACATCAGGGAGAGAGGAGTCAAACTCACTTTTCAAGACAGTGTTTTTCACACTGATTTTATCCTGAGAAACAAATGCTATGGTCCAATAAATTTTGGGAATATTCCACTTAAAAATTAGCACACTGAATAATTTAAAGGGCTTGAGGGGCGCCTGGGTGGCTCAGTCAGTTAGGCATCCGACTTCAGTTCAGGTCATGATCTCGCAGTTCACAAGTCCAAGCCCCATGTCGGGCTCTGTGCTGACAGCTCAGAGCCTGGAGCCTGCTTCGGATTCTGTGTCTCCCCTTGTCTCTACTCCTCCCCTGCTGGCACTCTGTCTCTCTCCTCTCTCAAAAATAAATAAAAACATTAAAAAAAATTTTTTTTCACCATAAAGGGTTGGAAAAGTTCAGTGGCATTAGAAAGAAAAATCATACTTGATTTTGTTCAACCTAACATTTCTCAATCTTATGTGAACATAGAACTTTTTCCCCCTGAAAACTCTGCTAACATCTAACACAGAGAATGCAGTGGCTCTGAGATTTTCTGTGTGGATGAATGTATGAATCATAGTGTCATTGTCTTGATATGGCATGAATCACAGCCATACGACTCTGAACGCACCCAATCTCATCTGAATCAGTGTCATTAATTGAAAACTGGAAGTCAAGAAGGGAAAATGTTAAGTTGAAGTAGAAAGAAATGATGACAAACCAATTTAATATATTCTGAATTTGAAATGTAAGTGTAAGATCTAAGCAGGAATGTCTAGCACACAAATAGAATACTATAGCTCCACAGTTTTAAATGAGGTGGTAGAAATGAAAGACCTGTAAGAAAGAGAATATTCAGAATGTATCATTTAGTAGTCAGAAGGAATTGGGAAAAAAAAAAAGGCAATCAATGATTGAAATGTTGAATCAGTAACAGAAGTATTATAATAATGTAGACTTGTAAAAATCAAAGGGAAAGAAAGTTTCAAAAAGATTAGGTATTCAAGAGAAAACAATGCTACAGACATTTGCAGGAAAATGGGGACTTAGAGAAGACCCTCTGAATTTGGTTACTATAAAGATCCTCTGAATTTTTTTCAAAAAGCAGTTCCAATCAATTTGTAAGGGCAGAAGCCAGACCCTAAAGAAGTTTCAGAAGCTAGAGAGATGACAGCAAATATAGATGGCTGCAGAGGGTTTGGCAAATGTCAAGATGAACAACACATACTCTGACCTCATCTCCAACAACTATGCATGCCTTCCATAAAGGTGATGGTTGCCAAAAAATATGTGCTCTGGCTAGTTGCTGGACAATATTTCCTGTCCTTATTGTTCCACAAAGCTACAGTGCTAGATTAAATTCTATCATGTCTGTATGACTGCCACTCTGAACCTGTGACCAACTGCTGGTGGGGAAGCAGAAGAGAGGAGGAAATAAGAGAGCTCACAGTTCACAGAGGTAGCAGAGACAAGTAAGGGGCTTTTACTCTTGTTGATGTTAAGGACAGGTGCGTCCTGTGTGTGTAGGCAAGTGAATCAAAGAATGGGAAATACCAGAGGAGACAAGTGAGGAAGCCAACTCCAGGATGAAGTAATGTAGCTCAGAACCAAGAGCCTAGGTAGAGACCTTAGTTTTAGAAAGAAAGGAATGCAAAGAAAGAGACCAATTGTGAAGACATAGAGAAACGTAGTGAATAGATTATGTCATGTCAGCAGCACAGAGAAACCAGGGAAAATGAAAGAATTTGACTCAGATAATGGTGATTTTCTCAAAACAGAAATAAATGAGGTCATCCTTCCCAAAAAGGGAATCTGGGGTAGGACTGTGTGTTTGAAGAGGATTATGGTCTCAAATTATTGTGTAAGGAGATACATTAGCTCTGTGTTTGGAAATTAATATTCTTAATGGTTTAACATGTATAACAGAGCTCATGATTGCATAAATATCCACTATTCTCTACTACCAAAGTATTTTAAAGTCCATGTAGTCCTAATTTTCATATTATTAGTATTCATGTCCAAGGAAATAAATGAATACACAAATAAATGTATTTTGTTGTATTGTTTTGAAACATTTTATTTATTTTTGAGAGAGAGAGTACCGGTTGGGGAGAGGCAGATAGAGGGGAATAGACACAGGATCCAAGGCAGGCTCTGCGTTGACAGCAGTGAGCCCAACGCGGGGCTCGAACTCACGAACTATGAGATCATGACCTGAGTCAAAGTGGGATGCTCAACCAAATGAGCCACCCAGGCACCTCTGTTGTATTTTTCAAACCCCACTATTCCCAGAGATAAATCAAACTACCATGGAGCACATTTTTAAATCAAACATAAAAAACTGGATTTTCTTCCTAAATTCAGGAAGACAAGTTCAAATACACAACTATTTAAATAATAAAATCTTATAGCAAGGAAGTCGCTACATAAAACCTTATTACTGATAATCATTAGAGCACCTAAAACCCACTGATCCTGGGGCACGTGGATGGCTTAGTCAACTGAGAGTCCAAGTCTTGATTTTGACTCAGGTCATGATCCCAGGGTCATGGGGTCAAGCCCCATGTTGGGCTCCAAGATTTTCCCTCTCTCTCCCCCCAGCTCACACGCTCTCTCTTTCTAAAAAAAAAAAAAAAAAAAAAAAAGCACTGATCTTACTAACAAATTTTACTTACATCACAAGCACACCACTCTTGGAACATGAGTAAAATATTCTTCAATTGCATCTGTATAGCAATGGCAGCCTCCCAGTCAGGATCCACTTCTATGTGTTGCCCAACCTGTCTTCTGATTTCTTCCATTCCCTATAAGAAAAGAGTGATTACACACACACACACACACACACACACACACACACGCACAAACTCTCTCTCTCTCTACATATATATGTATATATATATATATATATATATACATATATATGCATATTACACACATAGGCCCTTTTTCTTCGCTCTTCTACTGTCAAAATATGAAATTGTCAGAATTTATAATCATATATGCATAGCTTTTTAACATGGCTATTATACAAGGTCATAATGCATGGGTTCAAATCCCAGCTCTGTCCCTTTCTAGCTGCGTGACCCTGGTCAAATTATTTCTAGACTTCAATTCCCTTATATGTAAAATGAAGATAATAACAGTAGCTACCTCATAAGATTGCTATGATGCTCAGGAGAGATAATGCATGTAAAGTGCTTACTACCATATCACAATCAATAAACATTACTGGTAATAGCAGTAGTTAACTGAAATATATAGAATTATACCTATTAAATATCTATTAAAGCGGGATCAGTAAAGCAGTGTTTAAATTTTATTTCTACTTTGCTAGATATAGTCTTCCTTACATAACAACCACAATTTGCTTAAAAGAAACAAAAACTGGGGCTAAA
This sequence comes from Panthera onca, assembly GCF_046562875.1. Taxonomy (NCBI): domain Eukaryota; kingdom Metazoa; phylum Chordata; class Mammalia; order Carnivora; family Felidae; genus Panthera; species Panthera onca. The sequence goes on along the minus strand of NC_138344.1, from coordinate 60,082,989 downwards.
TTTTTAATATTTATCTTACTGATGAATAGAAATATCATACCTGCATACAGGTAAGAATCTTCAAAAAAGACCGAAAACCTTCAAGGAACTGCATTCTTAATCTTTCTGTCCATACTGTAGGTTTGCTGATCAGGATATACCTATCATTTCAAAAAACAAAGAAATATTTCACTTCCCCATTTTGTGATAATTTTAAGATTTTCAGAGCTAAAGACAATGTTGATTCATCAAAACTATGGATTCTGATTTCTTAAAGTAACAAGAAGCTCTGGGCAGAGCTAGAATTATACAGCAAAATGTGAAGGCTCTAGAGAGGCATATGTCAAAGCTAAGCCTGACTTCTCAGAAGTTAGTCTACTTAAGTGAACTTAGAAGCAACCTAGCCTGTCACATCTGGACAGCCACAGTACAGATTTTCCAGGAGCTCAGAATGTGTTATTTTCCCCTTCTCCTTGTCATTATAGATTTCTTGACTTAAGTAAGGATGTTAAGAAGTTGTAATAAGCATCAGAAGACTGGAAAACTTTAAAGTAAACTTTCAAACCAGTGACCCTAAAGTTTTAACATACGGCTAAGTATCTAGAGGTGTGTTAACTCTCAATTATTTATTGTAGAGAATAACTAGAGTCAGAAATCGATAAAACAAAATAAAATGTGATAAAACAATGAAGTGATTATGCACAACTTCCCTGGATAAAAAACATAAGTCAGCTACAAGAATATTTCACAGTAATGAGAGCAGCAGTATAGAGACTTCACCTGTACAAAGAAGGAATAATGAATACTCTGATTTAACACTGATAATTTTAAGTACTGCCATTTGGAATTTTTGTGTATTTTTTGCTTGTTTGTTTTGCATACATGTAATTTATGCATAATTTGTGAAGCACACTGGTAAGTGATGATTCACTACTGAATTCATCTACCATCTCTGTACTGAGGTTGTGATGACATAACAATTTGCTGAACTTTAGAGAAAGATGTATAATCATATTTAAAAACTGAGGAATCTGAAAAAATCTGGAAACTTCTTCCTTAATAATATCAAGGATCCAATGCATAATTCTAGAAATCTGTCAAGTGTATTTTTAAGCAGACTATTTCTAGGTTGTTTGGAAGTATGTTTCCACCTCTCAATGCACTAAATGGTCACTAAAAGTAGACAAAATTACTTGCTTGGGTGGCTCAGTTGGTTAAGCCCCTGACTCTTGATCTCAGTTTAAGTCATAATCTCACAATTCCTGAGATCAAGCCCTGTATAGGGCTCTGCACTGACAGCGCAGAACCTGCTTGGGATTCTCTCTCTCCCTCCCCCACTTGCACTCTCTTTCAAAATAATTAAATAAACTTAAAAAATTTTTTTAAAAAAGCAGAGAAATTTAGAATGATTTTTCCCCCTTGGAGATTAGAAACAATTAATCATATATATATATCCCTTGGAGCACTTTATTTTAAACAATAAACTAAATGAAATGCTTTTGTTTTAATATATTCTTAAAAGAAAATATTTTAATATTTTTCTTAAAGTTTATTTATTTTGAGAGAGAGACAGAGAGAGAGAGAGAGAGAGAGAGAGAGAGCGCACAAGCACGAACTTGAGCTGGGAAGGAAGAGAGAGGGAGAGAATCCCAGGCAGGCTCCTTTGTCAGCACAGAGTCCAATGTGGGGCTCAGTCTCACAAATTGTGAGATCATGACCTGAGGTGAAATCAAGAGTTGAACCCTTAACCAACTGAGCTTCCCAAGCACCCCAAGAAAAGAATTTTTTGAAGCTTATGATTTACTGAATACTTGAAATATCACAACTCTTATAATATTCACCAATTCTAAAATAAATGGAAACTTACTTCTTTTTTTTAGTATTTATTTATTTTTGAGAGACAGACTGAGACTGTGCAAGCAGGGAAGAGGCAGAGAGAGAAGGAGACACAGAATCCAAAGCAGGCTCCAGGCTCTGAGCAAGGTGTCAGCACAGAGCCCAACACGGAGCTCTAATCCACAAAGCGTGAGATCATGACCTGAGCTGAAGTCAGATGCTTAACCAACTGAGCCACCCAGACACCCTGAAACTTATTTCCTTTTAAGTCCAATGATCCCAAATGTGATGTTATGTGATTTCAACTTTAGTTTAAAAGGCAACTCTAGCCTCTTCAGCCAAAAAAAAAAAAAAAAACCAAACAAAAAGTATCAATAACTTATTTGTATGTAAGAAAGGAGTTAAAAAGAAACTCACATCAACAAGATTATCTGAAAACTATGCACAAAGAGACTACAGAAGAAGGACAGAACCAAAGTGCATGAATGAAAGTGAGTGAAAGACATGGTAATTACAATGGAGATACATTCAGTGACCCTGAGAGACCCTATGTTCCTGTAACAGGTCCCTCCTTAATACCTTCCTTATTAACCTGGTTTTAACTCTATAAAAAGCGTTCACTTAAAACAATTATTAACATGACACATTAAAAGTTCTTTGTACTTGTCATGATTATAAGGAGAATTCTAGATAACCAAAAGGATCAGTAGTTTATTTATAAAACGGAATACAAAAGCACTGTGATTAACAGGTAACTTTTGACTTGAACAACTTACTTTAGATCACATATTACTGCATATACTCTTCCCAATTTGTCCTGGCTATAACCCTGGAAGTTGAATTTATTGTTCCTGTCCAAGTATTCAGGCAAAACTTCTAGCAGAGTTTCAGTAATGACAGAGATAACGTTCTGTTCTTCAATAAGATGTCGAGCCTGCAAATATTTCAAGAATATTGTCTTTATAATTAACTCATGATAGTATGGACTTAATTTACTCACGCATTTGGCTGGTCAGTGAGTCATTTTAACTAAATGTTTACTGAGTACATAACCCTTAGTCTCACAGAATAGCTATTTCTGAGAAGTTTTTTTCTAAAGGTAAAAATTCCTTACTCCCCAGTAACTAGAAAACACCTGTTGGACACTCCAAGCCCATCACACAGATTGTCAACATAAATGTTTACCATCAATAATCACATGATGAGCAAAGCAGAACAAACATAGATATACGTCATGACTTCTATCATATTACTATCTATTCCCGCATCTCCCAGTCACTCCTAATCCACTGTCTACTCTCCATCTTCTTCTCTAGCCTTTGAAATGAGAAGGTAAGAATAGTTAACCAAACCATCCAGAAGAAACAGGAAAAGAAGTAGTACCAAAAAAAAAAAAAAAAAAAGGCAGAATTTTCCACTTTCCTCCCAAGCTTAAGCAGCACCATATCAGCACCTATCTCATGCAAATGCTTCACTGTCATACTTTCCCCTCCAGCTTTGTTTTATCTTCATCTATCTGCCCCTCCCCACCAAACAATAACTAAAGAACAAAAGAATAGCCAAAAAAAAAAAAAAAAAAAAAAAAAAAACCCAAAAACAGTTTGGGTATTGAAAAGGCACTCCTCTTAAGTTAGCCTGGTTTCTGAGAAACCAGCTCTTGTCTCCTCTCACAGGGATCGGGACTTTTGGACAGCAGTCATGCTGTCACTCCCACTCCACAAACTACCTTGTCCTCAGGTCCCACTAAAGTATGCAGGTATCAATGAAGTATCATTCAATCTTCCAAATGAAATTAGCCCAATATAGAGATTTTGACATCATTTTAATTTGATTTGATACTAAACAGAGTTCTTAAAAAGCAAAACAGGTTTTACTTGGGAAGACTGCAAAGAAATGATCAATACATACCAGGGTAGGAACAGTAAACATCTGAACTGAGAGTGCAGTTACTGAGATACTTCTGTCATGATCATCACTAATATACTCTTTCTGCAGCTGTTTATAATACTGAAAGATATAATAAATGGAAAATCAATTCTAAATTACTGAAAACTTTTAAAATCCCAATTTTAATACATGCTATAGATGTTTCTATGTATATGTGTACTATAATTCCTATTTCTTTTTTAAGATTTTTTTTAAAAAGTTATCTCTACACCCAACATGGGGCTTGAACTTATAACCCCGAGATCAAGAGTTGCATACTGTACTAAGCCAGTCAGACACCCCTATAATTCCTATTTCTTAGAAAAAGACAATACAGTGAATGAAATATAATAATTTTTTTTTACATTTATTTTTGAGAGACAGAGAGACAGAGCATGAGCGGGGGAGGGGCAGAGAGAGAGGGAGACACAGAATTCAAAACAGGCTCCAGGCTCTGAGCTGTCAGCACAGAGCCCAACATGGGGCTCGAACTCACAAACCACGAGATCATGACCTGAGCCGAAGTCAGACGCTCAACCGACTGAGCCACCCAGGCGCCCTAAATGAAATATATTAGAAAAATAACAAACAGGGGTGCCTGGGTGGCTCAGTTCGGTTAAGCATGTGTCTTCTGCTCAGGTCATGATCTCATGGTTGATGAGTCTGAACCCCACATCAGGCTCTGTGCTGACAGCTCGGAGCCTGGGGCTTGCTTTGGATTCTCTGCCTCCCTCTCTCTGCCCCTCCCCTGCTTACGCTCCGTCTCCCCCCCCCCCCCCCCCCAGTCTCTCTCAAAAACAAGTAACACTGAGGTGCCTGCGTGGCTCAGTTGGTTGGGCATCTGACTTCGGCTCAGGTCATGATCTCACGGTTTGTAGGTTCGAGCCCCACATCGGGCTGTGTGCTGGCAGCTCAGAGCCTGGAGCCTGCTTCGGATTCTGTGTCTCCTTCTTTCTCTGCCCCTCCCCAACTCATGCCCTCTCCCTGTCTCTCTAAAAAATAAATAAACATTAAAAAAAAAAGTTTAAAACATAAACATTAAAAACAATCTTTTAATATTAAAAAAAAAAGAAAAATAACAAACAAAAGACCAAACATGAATTCAGTTACCCAATCTCGCAGAGCTGGAAGTGTTAACTATAAAATGTATAAAAAGCCAAAAACCAACACACACACACACACACACACACACACGCGCGCGCGCGCGCGCATTAAAAAAAAAATCACAGAGAAGTGCAGTGGTACAGTATATCCTTTCTCTAAACAGAGCCTGGGACAACCTTTAACAGATTCTATCCCAATGGTATAGGGCAGAGGCAATATTCAAATTATTTAAAAACTGATATGACCTAGTAAACCCATCAGATTCATTCCAGCCTTAAGCAAAATGAATGCCAGCTGCAGATAACTTCTCAACTATACTAGCTGAAAATCAAACCTAATACACTGGGAGAACAAAAATAATACATCCACTCATGTATCAAGCATCATGTTAGATCCCTGAACCACATATTTAATTTTATCCACTAGAATTTCTACAAAGAAGTAACCGTGGTCAAAAAAACAAAATTTAAATAGGAGAACTGTTTTCATATAAGAAAAAAAACTCATTTCAGATCACATATATGGTCCAATATTCTATCTCTTAAAGAAGAGTTTTAGAAGAATAGAGTTAATAGCTTGAGTAAGAGTTTTAGAAGAATAGAGTTAATAGCTTGAGTTGTTATCATCTTTCAGGAAATGGAATGTCTCAGTTACTTTTAACAATCTACTCCTAAAATCCAGAGAGTGCAGGTTTCTTGTCCCACAGTATCATTTGCTTTCTACTGTCATTATTTCACTCTCTGCTTCTAGTTCCATCCTGGATCCAGCCTTTTAAGTTTTATAGAACTGCCTGCAACCCAAAATCAGAAGAAACCAACAAGTATCCACTGGATACTTTTTAAAAACTGTTTTATTAATTATTATCATTTTTTAAAGTAGGTTTCACACCCAACATGGGACTTGAATTCACAACCCTAAGATCAAGAGTCACATGCTCTACTAACTGAGCCAGCCAGGCGCCCCTTGGATATACCTTTGTATGAGGCAAAGTGGAAGATTCAAAAAGTCTGTTATGTATTACCTTGCAATGCAACTTGAGAGATAGACCCCTCTGCCCAAAAATACATAAATAAAACAATGTAAGGGATATACAATAGATTAATAAAACAAAAAGCTGTAAGTTTTATCTTTATGTTTTAGCCTCATTAAGTATAACTCTTGCCTGTTTAATTCCCTTTAGCATGCATATCTGTTCCTTTTCGATGCTGTGTCTTTCAGCTAGTCACTTCTTGTTATAATTTTATTTGTTATAAGACAGACAAATGATCAGGAAGAATGAATGCATGTGTAAATGTGGTAACCTCCAAATGCTCTGTCCAGGCAAATAATAGATCTTTTTCCACCTATCTCCTCTTCTAGACTACTGCTTCCATACTATCAAATGTGAAAAAAAAAAATGAGCCTTTGACAAATCACAAAATTAAATTCTAAATTCAAAATTATCCCCTTTGTTTCTACAACTCTCTTTACAAAATGTTTTTCTTTTTCTATTACTGATATGTATTTTAAAGACCAATTACCTTCACAAATTCCATAGCAAAGAATTTTTTGTATTCCATCTCCATAAAAAAACTGCTGAAGATCAATTCATGAAGTATCTTACGGGCACCTGCAGATAATTTTGGGGGGAAGTGGAAGAGAATCACCAAGGCAAAAAAAAAAAAAAAAAAATGCCAGCTATACGAGATGGCAGAATATTATAAAAAAAATTAACATACTAATAGACCTAAAGGAATCAAATATGAGTAGTATTTATTACATTAACATTTAATTATATTAATACTTAATACTTAAAATACTTACACATGTGCGTTTTCCCTCTCATTCTGCCCCTCCACTTTACCTTACTTCATTCTACCTCATCCAAACTTTCTCTATTCCTTTTTATTCGATTTCACTCAAAATTACTCTTACTCTGTCTTCCTTTCTCTATCCCCTTTAGCCTTCTTTCTCACCTTTTACTTTTTGTTCTACATTTGTATTGTAAAAATAAAAATGAACATAGTGTTAATAATGGCACCACTACATGAATATATACTCTTAAGTATTCTTTATTGGCCCTGACTAAACAAAATGGCACTATAATTAAAAGGCAACATCCCCAGGTTTTAACACAGAAGAATACATACTGATTGGTTAACTTTCCTTTAAAATATAATATCTTATCAATCAAGATCACTGATTTAATAAACAAAAAAGATTATAGCTCTACTTTAAGGTCATGCTTCATGGCAAGCAGCATAAGCAAAGACCTACCTACCTTTATAAAGCTTTGCATCCCAAAGCATTAACCTGCTTATGAGACAGGGATTCTCAGAGCCAGGTTCTTCTCTAAGGCATGCTTGGCAAAAGATCTGTCTAAAGTCACCTATAAACGAAAGAAGTCAGGTAACTTTTATTCTCACAATATTTCTTCCACAAGTACATTTCCTACAATAACATGAAAAAAATTAACATTACTTTCCCACAGTCTGATATCAAGAATTCTATCAATATAAAAGAATCGAAAGCTTTACAAATATTAGCTATGGCACTTGAAAAGCAATTCTGGGGGCGCCTGGGTGGCTCAGTTGGTTGAGCATCCGACTTCGGCTCAGGTCATGATCTCACAGTTTGTGAGTTCGAGCCCCGCGTTGGGCTCTGTGCTGACAGCTCAGAGCCTGGAGCCTGCTTCCGATTCTGTGCCTCCCTCTCTCTCTGCCCCTCCCCTGCTCATGCTCTGTCTCTCTCTCTGTCTCAAAAATAAATAAAACATTTAAAAAAATTAAAAAAAAAAAAAGCAATTCTGAAAATTAATCAAAATGTATAAGCCAAAAAAATTTTTTAATTTTATACTCAATGACATTTTTTTAAGTTTATTTATTTATTTTGAGAGAGAGAAAGTGGGAGAGGGGAAGTAGGAGAGAGGGATAGAGGATCCAAATCCATCAGGCTCTGTGCCAACAGCAAAGAGCACGATGCAGGGCTCAAACCCACAAATTGCAAGATGATCACCAGAGCCGAAGTCAGACGCCTAACTGACTGAGCCACCCAGGTGACCCAGTATACTCAATGACATTTTAAACTTTGTGGCTATTTCAAAAACCAGTAGTTTATGAGAAATAAGAAAAACAGGTAATATGCTTACTTGAATAGCTCATAATTTTGTTCATCCAGGAGCCAAGACGCAAAGCAAATTTCTGGTGAGCCATAACCTCAGAGTGTAATACTTCTACGTGAAGTGGATGTTGAGAGACATTTTCTGAATGACTCTACAAATGAAAAAAGTATTTAAAACAAAACAAAAAACTAGTTTTAGAATTTTTATCTTGTTTTAACGAAGTAATCTATTTTTCCAAAAAAACATGACACTTACAGCTTCAAATCTCTGGGACTAAATGGCCCAATCCTATCTTTACTTAGGATGCCAAACCACTTCAACATTGTAATTGTTCTACTTTGGCTCTTGTAATGTGAATTCCTCTTAAAATTCTCCTTCATCCTAATTCAGAAAATTACCTTTATATCTTCCTTTGCTTCCTGACAAGCAGCAAAAGCACCTGCTTTGACAGCCCGACGACCCTAATTATAAACAAACATGAGAATTCAGTAGTAGAATGATAATCCCAATCAATAAGTAATGTATAGCCCAAAGGCCTAATGAGCTCTGAATTATTAATTATGTGCCAACTGCCTAAAAGTCGTAAGATGGACAATACTTGGATGATAAACCTAAATGTTTAACACATTTGTGAAGCTTCAGAACTTTTGATACTGCTCGTAGAGAATATACTTTAGGATGCTGGATTTTCTCCTTGGCAATAGTATCAGTTCTTTACTTATTATAGTGTATTCCATTCCTATCCAAGAATAACTTAGGTTTTTACTGAACTCCTGCTATATATTTTAAATACTTTTCATGAATGAACTTACAAGTTCCTCAACATGTGTTCCATAACACACTTGTGATCCACTAGTGGGTTACAGGTGTGACCAGGATATTGATTCCTCAAGCCCTAGATCACTACACTTACTAATGCCACACTGCTTCTTCCACTATATTACACTCCTCTCACGGACAGGGATTAGGTTAATAATACTTTTTTACTTGGAAAGACATTTTACTTTGGAAAGATATTTTTAAAAAGCAGAACCACAGAATCAGTATTACGCTAAAAATAGTTGTAATAACATTAAAAAATGTCAAAATTCATACATTCATGCACTCCATAAATTATGGAATGCTATTTCAATAAATTATAGAAACAGACTAAAGCTGACAGTCTTAACTACTTTTTGCCAGAATATTCAATAACTTTCTAATTATTTAGAATGAAAGAGGAAAGGTAATAGTTATCTACAATTATGATACACAGAAAAATCAAGTTTTAACCAATTTACCTAGGACCTAAGAAATAAAGAAAGGGGATGACTGTTCCCAACACAATACTAAAGAGCACTCAGCAAGAGTTCAGTCAACACCTAATTCTCAGGAAGCTGACTTAAGAGAGCACAATTCAAATGAAGCTCACGAACCTCTTTGTCTATGGCAGTGGTGTGCAACTGGGCCTCTGCAAGCTCACAGTCAAGAGCCCTTTGTAGACTGTATATGACGTGGTCATATGAATGGTGTTCATCATTGAAAAGGACACAATAGTATCTTTCATTTTTCTCCCTGTTAAAAAAAAAAAGAAGATATATTCAAAAAAAAATTTTTTTTTACATTTTATTTATTTTTGATAGAGAGACACAGAGCAGAAGTGGGGGAGGGGCAGAGAGAGAGGGAGACACAGAATCCGAAGCAGGCTCCAGGCTCTGAGCTGTCAGCACAGAGCACAGAGCCCAATGCAGGGCTTGAACTCACAAACCACGATATCATGACCTGAGCCGAAGTCGGACGCTCAACCGACTGAGCCACCCAGGCACCCCCAAAAAAGATATGTTCAGATACTGAAACAAATAAAGGAAAACGTGAAAAATAGGCTAAGGTAATATACAACATCTGTAACAAAGCACCACCATGTAGTTTCTTATGTATGAGAAAGTACCACTGTAATAACTGATACAGGAGATTATTTCAAGTGGTACAGTGCCATGAAATTTTTAAAACCCTGATAAAAGCACTACTGTCTCCATTTTTAAAAATTATTTCCAGGTGTGAATGATTACTTTCAGTTTAGTGGGAATATGTCTTTAATACTACTTACTCTTAACCCTTGCTAATCTCCTACTGTGGCAAAGGGAGACAGCCTTGGGCTCAGGACCTTCAAGCAGGCAACGATAAATAGTAAATAACTAATACTTAGTTTTCATTGAATTTATTCTTACTTTTACCTTATATTTAATTAATAAATTAATTCATTTTTTAAAGTTTATTTTTATTTGGCGGGGGGGGGGGGGGGGGGGGTGCACAAAGTGAGGGAGAGAGAGAATCCTAAACAGGCTTCCTGCTGTCAGCATGCTGACAAGACCTGAGCTGAAACCAAGAGTCGGATGCTTAACTGACTGAGCCACCCAGGCGTCCCACCTTCTATTTAAGTGATACTGGTTTTATAGAACATTTAACAAAAATGTGAACAAAAAAAGGTGTATAGATTTAAAGTGCTAGCACTACCATTTGACTGAGGGACCTTAGGTTGCTTAAGCTTTTAGTCTTGCTGAGATGACAAAGCCTCTTCTATCTTTAAAAGAATATTAACAGGGGAGCCTGGGTGGCTCAGTCAGTTAAGTGTCACACTCTTGGTTTTGGCTCAGGTCATGATCTCACAGTTTCAGGAGTTCACGCCCCAAGATTGGCTCTCCACTGGCAGTGTGGGGCCTGCTTGGAATTCTCTCTCCCTCTCTCTCTGCCCCTCCCCTGCTCGTGCTGTCTCTGTCTCTCTCAAAATAAATAAATAAAATTTAAGAAAAAAATATAAAAAGAGTATAATAACCCATTTACAACAACATGGAAGGAACAAGAATGTATTATGCTAAGCAAAATAAGTCAGAGAAAGACAAATATATGATTTCATTCATGAAATTTAGGAAACAAAACAGATGAAAATAGGGGAAGGGAAGGAAAAATAAGATAAAAACAGAGAGGCAAACCATAAGAAACTCTTAAATAGAACTGAGGGTTGCTGGAGGGGTGTGGGATAGGCTAAATGGGTGATGGGCATTAAGGAGGGCACTTGTTAGGATGACCACTGGGTGTAAGGGATGAATCTCTAAATTCTACTCCTGAAACCATTATTACACTGTATGTTAACTAACTTGGATTTAAATTTAAAAAATAAATTAATTTTAAAAAGACACACATTGCTACTCAAAAAAAAGAAAAATCAGCAACAACAAAAATAAAAATAAAGAGTATAATATCTACATTCAAGAATGGTGTAAGGATCTTATAAAAATGTGAAAACACAAATGTCAAATGTTATTATCAGTTTTAAACAGTTTATAATATGCTTTTACCATACACTCAATAGATTCCATAACTCTAAGAGGAAAATTTTCTCAGGCCTCTTAGAGCTCAGGAAACAGGTTCAAAAAGACTTCTCCAGGGGTGCCTGGCTGGATCAGTCAGTAGACTCTTGTCTCAGGGTCATAAGTTCAAGCCCTGAGTGTAGAGCTTACTTTAAAAATAAATAAATAAAAGACTTCTCTATGGTCACAATGCCAATAAAACCATGAGAAGGCCTGAAACTCAGGTCTATGAATCTAAAGTCTGGTGCTACACCATATACATACTAAAAGCTCATGCAACCCTCCCTTTTCAGGCAGGCAGAACACTAGTATTGTTTACCAACACAAAGTTTCTTGAAAGGTTTCACCGACATTATCACCTATCTGAAATTAAAGCCTTTGTGAATGCAATCTCTGATGACCTTTATTTCCCCAAGCATTTTATGGCCCATCAAGAGTCAAAACAATATATGTAATGTCTTTATAAATTAGAATTTTTAGTTCTCTCTCCTCCTAAAATAAAACAAACAAACCCCAATAAACTCAAAGAACAATGGTATTTAAATTTATAATGCAATTTTGTGAAATCCCAGTATTACACAGATAGAAAAATTCCCACAAGGCCCAAACCATATTTTCAATATCAGGTCTGGAATTCTCTTGTGGATTTATAAGGTAAGAGCAAATATTACTGAGACTGAAAGACTCATCGCTGTTAGAAAGTGCTGGGTTTTAGTTTAAAAATGTTAAATCCTTCTAACTGAAATAATCCTAGGTATCAAAGCACATGGCAAAGAGCTACCTCCTCATTCCTACCACAAACCTCTAGGGAAATCTGGAGGTTGATCTAGGGCAGGATCAAACTGGGCAATTTACTTCTCAGTTTAACTGGAATGAGAAGCTGCCAGATCATTTAGAATAAGACCCCCAAAATGCTTTTCCTTCTTTTGGTTTAACTTCTGTTTAGTGCTAAAACAGAACATCTCATATAAATGGAAATTTTGGAAGTATTCCCCATAAGATAATTTTCCACAAAATTTTCATAATGCTGATAAGCAGTAAATAACAGCAACAAAAACATTTTTCTAACATTTATTTTGCAGTATCAATAATCATTGCTAAAACTTCTCCCTTTTGAAAAATGTCCCTACCTTCTCTGGAGTTCAGGAGGCAGTTCTTTCTCCTCTTCCCATATAGTCATTTCTACAATGTATTTTATCACTGAAGGGAATATTTTCCGGGCTTGGGCAATTACCTCTTCATTCAATGGGCAACGTAAACTCTGTAAGAAAGTATAAAAAAAAAAACAAAAAAAAAACAGAATTACCAACACTGAGAAAATATTATTAATTTAGAAATATTTTAATGATTTCATTACACCATCCTTCAGGAATGAATTCAAATTGAGCTCAAGAGGGTTGCTATTCACATCAGATTCACTTAATTCCTTGTGGCCAACTTAGTGCTACAGATAGAAAAGGAGGGGGGTGGGATCTTAAAAAAAGAAAAAGAAAAGGAGACAGAACCAGAGTCCCCTTCTGAGGGATGCTCTCCCTTATGAATGTTCTCTGCCTTTCTGAGTAGCCTAATTATGGTAATGTCAAAGAACATTTGGTTATCTCTTAAAGCTCACAAAAAACTTATTTATTTCAACTGAAGCTCATAGCCACTCTGTAAGACAGGCAGAGATAGGCATTGAAAGGATAAGGTGGGGCAGGGGGCGCCTGGGTGGCCCAGTCGCTTAAGCATCCAATTTCAGCATAGGTCATGACCTCGTGGTTCGTAGGTTCGAGCCCCACACTGGGCTCTGTGCTGAGCTCTCAGAGCTTGGAGGCTGCTTCATGTGTGTCTCTCTCTCTGCCCCTTCCCCACTCATGCTCTGTCTCTCTGTCTCTCTCTCAAAAATAAATAAACATTAAAAAAATGTTCAATAAAGGATAAGGAACCCTTCCAAGGTAAAAGAGGCTATAAATAGCAGAAGACTAAAACCTGAGTCTTTGACTCCTAAAAAAAACAATGTTCTTTTTATTACAGACCACCACCTCCTTAACAAAACGCTTGTTGAAACGAATCAGCTAAAAAATGCATTCAGATGCTCTGTATCACAAGCCATGACAGAAATACAAATCAAAACCACAATGAGGGGTGCCTGGGTGGGTCAGTTGGTTAAGCATGGACTCTTGATTTAGGCTCAGGTCATGAGGTCATGGTTCGTGAGACTGAGCCCACATCAGGCTCTGGGCTGACAGTGCGGTGCCTGCTTGGGATTCTCTTCTCTCTGTCTCTCTCTCTCAAAATAACTAAATAAACACACAAAAAAAAACCCACAATGAGATACTTCTTCACACTGCTACAGTGACAATAATAAAAAAGACAGACAACAAGCACTGGCTAGGATGTAGAGGAATTTGAACCCTTACACACTACTGGAGGGAATGTGAAATGGTACAGTCAATTTGGAAAACAGTCTGACAGATGCTCAAAATATTTAGCATAGTTATATGACCCAGCAATTACATTCTACATATCTATCCAAGATAAACAAAAATATCTCTGGAATAAAAACGTATACACAAATATTCATAGCATCTTTATTCATAATAGCCAAACAGTGGAAACAACCCCAATGTCCACCAACCGTTGAATGGATAAATAAAATGTGAATATTTATACAACATAATATAATTTGGCCATGAGAAGGAATGAAGTAAATGGTACAACATGGATGAACCTTGAAAACATTATGCTGGTGAAAAAAGCCAATCAAAAGAACATATAGTGTATGATCACATTCATATAAAATGTCTAGACTGGCAAACCTATAGAGACAGAAAGTACAACAGTGGTTGCCTAAAGCTGATGAGTCTGGAAGAAATAGAGAGTGACTGCTGATGGGTACAGGGTTTCTTTTGGGGGTGATGGAAAGCTTCTATAATTGAGGTGATGGTTGAACAACTCTGTAAATATACCAAAAAGCACTGAATTGTACACTTTATTTTTATTCGTTGACTTGTACACTTTAAATGGGTGAATCTTTAAATATGGCATGCAATTTTTAAATATGGCAACTCAACAGGCTGTTTAAACAAAAGAGTAAACAGGAAAAAATACAGGAGCTCTTTAAGACTAAAAAAAATCCCGCAGAAATTCAGGGTAAGATTTTAATATTAAATTTTAACCTATCTGCTGCTGACTGTTCTAATGAACTGTCTTTTACTCTGTGTTCAGAATAAAATCTTAACCTATGCATTTTTACTCTTTTACACCAATTTTTTCTCACTCACCAATGCTTTATAATTTCAATTTTTACCTTCTTTTCAATATGTCACCTTCTCTTAGGAGATTTTGCTCAGAATCATTTACCAGAGAGAGAAACAAAGAGAGTCAAAGTACTAAGACCAATTTTGGTCCACTACATTCCTCTTTCTTATATATTTTTAGCTCAATATATCCTTTTGAATTCTTAAAAAAAAAAAACACAAAAAAAAAAAAACCTAGTCTGAGGTGAACAGTTAAAAGAATCAACTCATGGGGTGCCTTGGTGGCTCGGTCAGTTAAGCGTCCTACTCTTGATTTTGGCCCAGGTGATGATCTCACAATATAATCTCATAATTATAATATATAATTATATATATATAATATATTATATATTATAATATATAATAATATATTAATATTTTATATATGTATATATTTATATTATATATTATATTATATAATATATTATATATTATATATAATTATAATTATATATATTATATATTATATAATATATTAATATTTTATATATGTATATATTTATATTATATATATGTTTACATAAATATGTATAAACAACTCATTATTTCTATACCATATCATTCAGAGTTCTTTAGAAGAGGTCTGGTAAATATATAAGAAACTTTCAATCAAAGCATCTAAAGCTTAGAAAATAAGAAGGTCGGGGGGTGCCTGGGTGGCTCAGTCGGTTGAGCATCCAACTTCGGCTCAGGTCATGAACTCACAGTCTGTGAGTTCAAGCCCTGAGTCAGGCTCTGTGCTGACAACTCAGAGCATGGAGCCTGCTTCAGATTCTCTGTCTCCCTCTCTCTCTGCCCCTCCCTCACTCATGCTCTGTCTCTCTCTGCCAAAAATAAATAAACATTTTTTTTAAATTAAAAAAAAAAAGAAAATAAGAAGGTCAATGAGAGGAAACAAAAGGGCTGTAATGTAAACAGAGAGAAAAAAAAAAAAAAACCAACCTTAAGTGCAGGACTTGAGAGAAACTGCTTTCACATATACCAGAAAGCAGCTTCTCTTGAAAAGACATTGCCAAATGCTGGATGACTGACTGATTAGTATCAGCCAGATCTGATTACACTTGGTAAATCCCCACTATGGCTAGCACAATGCAACGCACCTGGTAGAGTACGGATTCCGTTCACCAAAGCAGAGATGAAACAAAATGCTATGTACACAGGGCTGTTTGTGTTGAGTGAATTGATTAGTTATGTGCTAGTCATAGGTACCTTTCTCTCACCTCCAGATAATGACTTAGTTCCAAAATAACCAAATTTACCTTTAGGATAAGCCTAAATGACCAATCACCTTTTCAATCAAATTCTAAATCCAGAGAAATCCAAGATCAGTTTAGTTCATAACTAAATTCAGTATTCTGAGGCAATATGATTCAAGAAAACCCCAACAGACTGGAAATCCATGAGGCAGAGGAAGGGAAGCTAGTTTTGTAAACTCAGTGAGTCAACTTAACTCCCAAGGAGTCTTTGGTATTTAAAAAGCAAAGACAGGAGCGCCTGGGTGGCTCAGTCAGTTAAGCATCCAACTTCAGTTCAGGTCATGATCTGGCAGTTCGTGAGTTCGAGCCTCACATTGGGCTCTGTGCTGACAGCTCAGAGCCTGGGGTCTGCTCCAGATTCTGTGTCTTCTTCTCTCTGCACCTCCCCCACTCATGCTCTGTCTCTCTCTCTCTCTCAAAAATAAATAAAAACGTTAAAACAAAACAAAACTTAAGGGGCACCTCAGTGGCTCAGTAAGTTAAGCATCCGACTTGAGCTCAGGTCATGATCTTGCAGTTCGTGAATTCAAGCCCTGCGTCGGGCTCTGTGCTGACAGCTCAGAGCCTAAACCTGCTTCAGATTCTGTGTCTCCCTCTCTCTCTGTCCCTCCTCCACTCACACTCTGTCTCTCAAAAATAAACATTAAAAAAATTTTTTAAATTTAAAATGCAAAGACAGTTTTTCCATAATAAAATTACTTTCTGACTTTATTTCAAGACATGTCAGTATTCTTTCAAAAATATTAGAAGAGGAAAGTGAAATAATCAGAATTAAGAATATCTGTTAAAATAAAAATGAGAATAAATTTGAAAGAGTTAAATGGTATTTCAGGTAATAGACATTTGATAATATTTAATCAAGTAACAGGTACTTGATAAATATTTGTTAAATGAAGGAATGGCCATCTGAGATCCGGGCAAGTAAACGAGTAAGAGAGAAGAGGCAATCTAAACATCAAGTGCTGAATAATAAAGTAAATGGGGGAAAGTGGTAACAATTGGTGAATGGATATGAATGTCCTTTGTACTCTTTTTATTTTTATAGCTTTTCATAAATTTGAAATTAAATTCAAGGTTTTAAAAACCGTGTTGGATCCCAGAATCTAAAGATCTGAATTTTATGTCCAATTTTGCCACTGGCCAGATCTGCAAACCTGAGCAAGCCACTTAACTTTACTGAGGGTGTGTTTCTCCTTCCATAAAATGGAGCTACTATATAAGTACCTCATAAAGTAGTAATGGAAGATAAAATAATAATGCCTGTGAAAGATCCCTGTTAAATCTAAAATATACAAATGTGAGGTATTATTAGTATCAGAAGTAAGAACAGGTAATGGGAAAAGTAGTCGGAGCTGTAATAACACTAATGATGATGATAGCTAACATTTACTGGGTCCTTACAATATGCCAGGCATATTCTAAGGCTAAGCACTTTACCTGTATTATCTCATTTAATCCTCATAGCCCTGTGAGGCAGATGGTATTATCTCCCAGTTAGAGATAAACTGAAGGGTAGAAAGGTTGAATAACTCTGCCAAAGTCACAGAGCTAATTAGTCAGGTTATAAAGCAAACCAAGGATACCTGTTCTAGAGCCCTTCACGTTGTGCTCTAATGCTTCTACTCAAGAGAAGAGAACACATTTCATTTCTCAAGATATAATTCCATTTCTTTACATTTTGGGTTTCGTAAAATAGGGTATACTACACACGTGAGTGGTCAGATAGCACAAATATACAGAATACCAGGGGTTTCTTAGTGATAGATCATTATACTTTATGACATATTGCAGTGTTTTTTCCAGTATGTCATTATTTCCTCCTAACAAGTTTATAATTTCTTTTCTAAAAAATATTTTAGGGGTGCCTGTGTGGCTCAGCTGGTTAAGCATCTGACTCTTGATTTCGGCTCAGGTCATGATCTCACGAATTGTGAGATCAAGTCCCATGTCAGGCTCTGCACTGGCAGCACAGTGCCTACTTGGGATTCTCTCTCCCTCCTGCTCTCTCTGCCCCTCCCCCATGCACTTTCATGTGCTCTCTCTCTTGAAAATGAATTGACTTGAAAAAATAAAAATAAAAAATAAAAAAGCTTTTAAAAATCCTTGATATTTTGGAATGTATCTGATCAAGTTTTTTCTATTTTTTTCCTCAAATGGGTCGTCAGTTATGTAGCACCACCAACCAGAAATTCTGTCTATACTACCAATTTGGGTTTATATACTCTTTTCTATTCCATTATCTGCTGTCTGTTCCTATAGCAAGAGTCACATTGTTTGGATTACTAGAGCTCTTTAACACATTTTAAATCTGTTAGACCTATTCACACTCCTAACTCTTCATTTCAGCTTTTCCTGACAAATTTCACAAACTATTTTTCCAGAAGAACTTTTGACTACTTTGTCAAGTTCCAAAAGAGTATTTGGCTGGGGATATATTGACTTTGTGGATTAATTCTAGAAAAAGTTTTATCTTTGTAATATTGAATCTTCCAATCTAAGAATGAAGCTTGTCTTCTGATTTTTTTTTTTTCTTTCATGCCTATCAGAGTACAGTTTTCAAGTTTTTTAAAAATACAGCTGGTAGAGGGGTACCTGAGTGGCTCAGTCAGTTGGATGTCTGACTTCAGTTCAGGTCATGACCTCACAGTTAATGGGCTCAAGCCCTACATGGAGTTCTGTGCTGACAGCTCAGAGCCTGGAGCCTAATTCAGATTCTCTACCTCCATCTCTGTCCCTCCCCCGCTCACACTCTGTCTCTCAAAAATAAATAAACGTTAAAAAAAATACAGCTGGCAGATTTCTTACTTTTTTCCAAGGTATTTTATCTTTTCTCATGCTACAGTGAATGAGATCTTTTTTTCCATTACATTTTTTTTTTTTAAGTGATCTCTATACCCAACGTGGGGCTTGAACTCAAAACCCTGAGATGGAGAGTCAGATGCTCTACTGAATGAGCCAGCCAGGCACTCCTTTTTACTACATTTTCTAAAAGCTATTGCTTGTAAGGGCATTTAAGTAATATTTGTTAAATACACTAAATAGAAAAACTAATGGTTTTTAATATGAGTTCTGTAACCAATAACTTGATCAAGCTCTACTCTAGTTTCCATTTCTTTTCTAGTTAATATTCTTGGGTTTTCCAGGTATACACTCATGAGTATTTTGCCTCCTCTCCAATACTGATATATTTTAGTTCATCCTGTGAGTCTATTTGATTAACTTCCAGGAGGTGTTAAATAACAGTGGCAATAGATTTCCTTCTCTTGTCTCTATAATGGGAATACACTAATGTTTCGTCATCAAACATGATTAATGACTTTTGATTTCAGGTCAATAATCCTGGAAGAAACTGAGAATGTTATCAAAGAGCTAACTTTCCCAGAAAATGCCAGGATTAATGGTTTCACAGGTGAATTCCAAGAAGAGTTCATTCCAGGAACATAAGTATGACAGTGTTACATGATTGTTTTAAACTTGATTTCACCTGCTAATGTTTTATTTAGTATTTCAGCATAACAATTATTAATAAAACTGATCTGTAAATTCTATATTTTGTCAGATCTGAGATCAATATAATGTTAGCTTTATGTAACAAATTTGGAAACTTTCTCTTTTCCCCTTGCTATGCTTAAGAACAGTTTCTATGCTTTTGTTTATCTGGAGTTTACTTGATGATTTTTATTTATTTTTATCAATAAAAAATTTTAAATATAGAAAACTAAGATCAGTATAAGAAACACAACTTTTACCTAAGATTTAGGTAATTTAGGTTATTTTCCATACATGTATTTTTTTGTTCAAGTATTTTAAGGTTTACCCCCAAATACTTTGATATGTATCTATAAAAATTTTTTCCTACATAATCATAATACCATTATTATATCTAATAACATTAACAATAATTTTTAAACATCATCGATGTCTTGAGCATATTCAATTTTCCTAATTATTCCCAAAATATCTATAGCATTTGATTATGTCTAAGTCATTTACATCTAAATGAATGTCCCTTCCACACCTCCAGCCTTTTGTTCTTCATGACAGAAACCAGGCCAGATTTCCTATAAAAACTCCTATATTCTAGATTTATCGTGAAATGTCCTATATTTCCCACTTATCTTCCTTGTGGTCTTCTTTATGTTTTTCATGTCTTCCCTGTATTTCCTATAAGCTAGAAGTTAGACCTCAAAGTTTCATTAAGTTCAGCTTAAACATTTATTTATTTAACTTTTTTAATGTTTATTTATTTTTGAGCATGAGTGGGAAAGGGACAGAGAGACAGAGAGACACAGAATCTGAAGCAGGCTCCATGCTCTGACATGTCAGCACACAGACTGAGGTGGGGCTGAAATTCATGAACCGCGAGATAATGACCTGAACTGAAGTTGGATGTTTAACCAACTGAGCCACCCAGGCATCCCAGGTTAAACACTTTTATCAAGCATATTTCAGGGGTGCCTGGGTGCCCCAGTAGGTTAAGCAACTGACTTCAGCTCAGGTCATGATCTTGCAGTTCGTGATTTTGAGCCCCGTGTCAGGCTCTATACTGACAGCTCAGAGCCTGGAGCCTGCTTTGGATTCTGTGTCTCCCTCTCTCTGCCTCTCCCCCACTTGTGCTCTCTCTCTCTCTCTCTCTCAAAAATAAATAAAATGTTAAAAAAAATTTAAAGAAAGAATATTTCATAAGTGAGGCTCTAGGTACTTCAATTTTTTAACAGCATGAGATGTAATTCACCAACCACACAATGCACTCAAAATATACTATTTAATGGTTTTTAGTATATTTATAAATATTTGTAACTATTACATCACTAGACATGTTTCATGACCTCAAAAAAACAAAAACAAAAAAACCCTTTAGTGATTTCTTCCTCCCTCACCACAGGCTTCATCTCCCTAGACCTAAACAACCACTAATCTATTTTCTGTCCCTATAAATGTACCTATTCCAGACGTTCATTTAAATGTAATCGGCTGCTCTGGAAAACAGTGTGGAGGTTCCTCAAAAAATTAAAAATAGATCTACCCTATGACCCAGCAATAGCACTGCTAGGAATTTACCCAAGGGATACAGGAGTGCTGATGCATAGGGGCACTTGTACCCTAATGTTTATAGCAGCACTTTCAACAATAGCCAAATTATGGAAAGAGCCTAAACGTCCATCAACTGATGAATGGATAAAGAAATTGTGGTTTATATATATACACAATGGAATACTATGTGGCAATGAGAAAGAATGAAATATGGCCTTTTGTAGCAACGTGGATGGAACTGGAGAGTGTTACGCTAAGTGAAATAAGTCATGCAGAGAAAGACAGATACCATACGTTTTCACTCTTACGTGGATCCTGAGAAACTTAACAGAAGACCATGGGGGGGGTGGGGGGGAAGAGGTTAGAGAGGGAGGGAACCAAAGCATAAGAGACTCTTAAAGACTGAGAATAAACTGAGGGTTGATGGGGGATGGGAGGGAGGGGAGGGTGGGTGGTGGGTATTGAGGAGGGCACCTGTTGGGATCAGCACTGGGTGTTGCATGGAAACCAATTTGACAATAAATTTCATATTAAAAATAATAAAATAAAATAAAATAAAATAAAATAAAATAAAATAAATGTAATCATATGTGATCTTTTGTAACTGGCTTCTTTCACTTAGCATAATACTTTTAAGGTTCCTTCAAATTGAAGTATGTTTCATTACCTCTCTTTTATAGCCAAATAATACATTATATCAATTTACCCATATTTTTTTATCCATTTATCAGCTGATGGGCAGTTGGGTTGTTTCTACCTTTTATTATGAATACTATATTTTATTATGAATACTATAATTTACTATGAATGCTATAATTTATTATGAATACTATATGAATATTACATTATCCTATAATAATACTATTTAATTACAATAATACTAATATATTATGTAAGTTCTAGATATAAGTTCCTTATCAGATAATATAATTTGCAAACATATTTCTCCCATTCTATAGGCTTTTCATTTTCTTGACAGTGTCCTTTGATGAAGTCCAATTATCTATTCTTTCTTTTATTACTCAGGCTTCTGCTGTCATATCTATCAATCCACTGCCAAATCTGAGGTCATGATGATTTACCCTCTGTTTTCTTCTAAGAGTTTTATAGTTTTAGCTCTCACATTTAGGTCTTTGACCCATTTTGAATTAATTTTTGTGTACAGTGTGAGCTAGGGATCCAGATTCATTCTTTTGCATGGGGATATCCAGTTGTTCTGGTACCATTTGATAAAAAACAGTATTCCCTAGTGAATGGCCTTTGTATTCTAGTTGAAAAACAGTTGACCACAGACATGTGGGTTTACTTCCGAGCTCTCAAATCTATTCTCATGATCTCTATGCTTATCATTATGTCATACCACACTGTCTTGATTGCTGTTGCTTTGTAGTAGGTTTTGAAATAGGGAAGTGTGAGTCTTCCAAGTCTGTTCTTTTCCAAGGTTGTTTTGGCTATTCTGGGTCTCTTAGAATTCAATATAAATTTTAGAGTAAGCCTGTCAATTTAAAAAGAGAGAGAGAAAAAAAATTCCCAGCTGTAATTCTGATAGCAATTGTGCTGAATCTGTACATCAACTTGGGGAGTATGGCCTTTGATGTGATTTATAGTAAGAAATATATTTGGTCTTCACTGTTTCTGGTTCAGAGCTCCTGAAACTCTTGGAATTTCCAAAGGGATGAGGAATTTTTAAAAGTCTTACATTGTGTTATTGAAGTGACTTTTAGAAAGCATCTAAGATGGGGGCTGGGTGACCATGATTTAATCAACCATGCCCCTATGTAGTGAAACCCAAAAGGACAGAATATGGAGTACTTCTGGGTTGGTGAACACACAGAGATTTGGGGAAGGTGGTACACTCAGAGAGCTGAAAGATCTTAGCCTGTGGGATCTAATGCTTATTGCCAGGCAGACAGTGTCAGGGTTGAGCTAAATTTATGGGACCTAGGTCAGTGTCAACAGAGAACTGAGTTTGATGACTTGATGGTGTTGGGAAAAAAAACACCCATTGTACTGCTACATTAACAATTTTAAGTCTTCCAAATACCATCTGATTTCACTCATGCAGAATTTAAGAAACAAAACAAACGAGCAAAGGGGAAAAAAAGAGAGAGGCAAACCAAGAAACACACTCTTAACTATACAGAACAAACTGATGGTTACCAGAGGGGAGGTGAGGAGCGGGTGGGGATGGGAGAAGTAGGTGATGGAGATTAAGGAGTACACTTGTCATGACGAGCACTGGGTAAAGTATGGAAGTGTTGAACCACTATATTGTACACCTGAAACTAACGTTATACTGTATGTTAACTGGAATTAAAATAAAAACTTAAAAAAAAAAAACCTGTAAGTCTTCTAATCCAGAAACATAGGATGTTTTTCCATTTATTGAGATCTTGAATTTCTTTCAACAGTGTTCAACAGTTTTCAGAATATAAATTTTATACTGCTTTTGGTATTTCTAAATATTTTATTCTATTTGATACGATAGTAAATGTGGATTTTTTTCTCAATTTCTTCTTCAGATTTTTCAAAACTGATGTATAAAAATATAAGTAATTTCTGTATAATTATCTTGTATCCTACATTCTTGCTGAACTTATTAGTTCTAATAATTTTTTTTTTGTGGATTCCTTAAGATTTTCCATATACAAAGTCATGTTAATCTGCAAAGAGAGCTGGTTTTATTTTTTCCTTTCCAATCTGGATGCCTTTTCTTTTTCTTGCATTACTAATTGCCCTAGCTAGAACCTCCAATAGAGTATTAAATAGATGTGGCAAGAGCAGAATCTTTGTCTTGTTCCTGATCTTAAGGGGAAAGTATCTAATAGCTGTGAGGTTTTCCATATACGTCCTCTATCAGGGTTGAGGAAGTTCCTTATAAGTTTAAGTCTTTTTTATGATGAAAGTGTGCCGGCTTTAGTAAAAGGCTTTTGCTACATCTAGTAAGATGATCTTGTGGTTTGGGGTTTTTTTTTTAATATGGTGTATTATATTAACTGATTTTTAGATGTTAACCTATGGACTTTATTTTATATGCTATGAAGAGACTCATTATGCCATATTGCCCTGCTATTAGTAATGATGCTAATATTGATGACTAGTTTCAGGAGATGACAGTATGATACCTCCATTATAAAGTTTCACTTTTTTCCTTTATGACTAGCAGGTAATCTATGAGATGACAATTTAGAACTATGTGAATACTGTTCCTTATTAACTGATGTCTTAATGGGTTTAGCATCTATTAATGATCCTTGTCTGAATCAAATATTTCCTTAGGGTTTGCAAAATGTTAATTATTCTAGGGGCGCTTGGGTGGCTCAGTTGGTTGAGTGTCCAACTTCGGCTCAGGTCATGATCTCACGGCTTGTGAGTTTGAGCCCCTTGTCGGTCTCTATGCTGACAGCTCGGAGCCTGGGGCCTGCTTCGGATTCTGTGTCTCCCTCTCTCTGTGCCCTCCCCCACTCATGCTCTGTCTCTCTCTCTCTCTCTCTCAAAAATAAATAAACATTTAAAAAATTTTTTTAAATGATGGGGCGCCTCTGTGGCTCAGTCGGTTGAGCGTCTGACTTCGGCTTGGGTCATGATCTCTCATCTCAGTCTGTGAGTTCGAGCCCTGCGTCGGGCTGTGTGCTCTCAGCTCGGAGCCTGAAGCCTGTTTCGGATTCTGTGTCTCCCTCTCTCTCTGCCCCTCCCCCACTCATGCTCTGTCTCTTTCTCTCTCTCTCAAAAATAAACATTAAAAACAATTTTTTTAAATAAAAAATGTTAATTATTCTAATTCTACTAAATCTTCTCTATTAGGGAGTTAGCATGCATCTAGAAAGAAGAGTTTAGGGGCGCCTGGGTGGCTCAGTCGGTTAAGCGTCCGACTTCAGCTCAGGTCACAATCTCGCGGTCTGTGGGTTCGAGCCCCGCGTCGGGCTCTGGGCTGATGGCTCAGGGCCTGGAGCCTGCTTCCGGTTCTGTGTCTCCCTCTCTCTCTGCCCCTCCCCCGTTCATGCTCTGTCTCTCTCTGTCTCAAAAATAAATAAACGTTAAAAAAAAAAAAAAAAAGAAGAGCTTTACCTCATATACTGGTAATACTTGTTTACAATGGAATACAATTCCTATCGAAAAAGTAGAATAAATGCTTAGTTCATTCCCTTTACCAATTTTTAGAGTGAAGAAATTACATAACAACCATCACCATAGCAATGAACCAGTGACTTGGCAACATTATTTTTTTATTTAAGCTCTCTATAAGTTTTATTAGGAATTCAAGAATTTTCATGTACTTTGATTCATTCAATTATAGTAGTTACTTATTAGTATTATTTTGATACTCCAATTGCCCAACTCAGATCAGTGACAGCTCTTTCAAGTTAGATCCTAGATTCTTTTGATACAAACCCATCCTCACAAGCTTACCTATTCCCTGATAATGTATTTTCACCTGGTCAGGTATTTTTATAAGCCCTGATTTCTTTTAGTGAGTAATGCTACTTAAAGACATCAAAATCTGGGCGCTAAGGGTCTTCACTGCTATAGGACTACATGGAACAGTTTAAAGACTACTAAAACTATTTCTTGCAGTTTTGAAAAGGATTACTCTGTGAAACCATTTGAACACAGCATTTTTTAGGGAAGTACTTTCTTGTGACAGACTATATTCTGAATCTCTTCAATGGTTATTAACTGTTTATGTTTTCTCTTTGTTTGAATAAATTATAAAATTGTATATTATTTGATAAAATGATCCATCTTCAAATGTATTTGCACAGTCATGTAAAGAGTCTTTTATAATCCTTTCAATTTCTTCTTTGTCTATGGGTCTATAGTTATTTTCCCATTCTCCTTCCTAATTGTCTGTATCTGGGCTTGCCCACTTTTTCTTGATTAGGATATATAATGGATAATCAATTTGTTGACTATTTTTTTCTTTAAGAAAAGCATTATTAAAGTTATGTGTCAATTCTACTGTTCCATTTGCTCTTTTAGGCTTATATATTGTTCATTCTTACTTCTCAAATTGACTGCTTAACAAATAGAACCAAGAAATTCACTCTTTCTTTAGACAAATAAAGAACACAGAGTAGAATAAAACTCCTTACATTTAAATACTGGAACATAAAACTCAGGATTCTTAATGGAATTGAGTTTAATCCACACACATAACATTTATCTCCATCTAATTGTATCGCGCTTAAAATAATTAGCAATTTTTAAAAATAATATTCCTTACCTCTTTTGTGGTACCTGCTCTTCCAGGTTCATGAATTATACAAAAAGGGCCTGTTTTCCATGCCTCTGTGTCTCCACAGTCACAAAATCCCCCTCCAGTAGAAGTATGCATCTGACAAATGAAAAATGAGTTTGTCTTGATTTCAAAACATCTTACAAAGCAAGAAAGGATAAAGATGACTCAATACTCCCCAATACTTAAACATTACTTGCCTTTAATGAAATAGAAAATATATCCGAAACCATTTTGGTTAACAAGAAAATAATCTAAATACTTAATCATAACAAAAATGAGCCTTCAAAGTGATAAAATTTTGAAACATGCTTTGAAACATCTAATTTTTAAATAACAATTTTTAAAATTGTGTACTAATGGAGAACAGATTGTGAAGTATGCAAAAAAAAAAAAAAACCACCATACAACACCTAAAATGCTCGAGTAATGAGATTTTTCTGCTTAAACACACTTCTAAAACTCATTATAATAATACTTATATGTTGAAGAAATGTATACAATATTTACAATTATTTGATGTTCCATTGTACCTAAATTTTTTACAACCCTTTTCCTTTGAAGGTTCCTGCAAACAACAAAAAAATAATGCAGATATGTGAATCCGGATAGAGGATGATGACAATGGCCTAATTTTGAATCTCTCCCCAAATTCCCCCCTCCAAAACATACAATGAACAAGGAAAGCACTAAAACCACATGACTCATGTCCACAGCATTACTGAGAGATGAAAAATAAATGCCACAATCTTCAAATGATTTGTTCCATTAAAGTTCCTGTTGCCTATTACTTCAAGCTTATAAATGCAGACGAGAAAGGAGCTTAAGAGATTCCATGAAAGAGAAGAGATGGGTACAGAGGACTTAGATGAAGCACAGACAAAATTATGCCCAAAATCGTGCTGAGGAACAACTATTGAACACAGGTTGAGACTTGGGCGTTCACAGACAAAGAGATCAAAAGTGAGTAGGACCAGCAGTAGCAACCTCAGAGAAGCATTGCTTTTGTAGGAAAATGAAATACAGAAAAAAAGGTGATAAGCCCTTAAAGATTTGCCAGTAAATGAAAAAAGGAAACAAGAAGGAAAAATTAAGGATCCTACAGAAATGAGAAACAACACATGCCAAATGCTCTCATCCCACCTCTACTCTCAACATTATCTATAAAAGAAATTACACAGAAGAGGGCAGAACTGACAGAAAACAGCACTTGTAAACCCTGTCCATGAAATGAAAAAGAAGAAACAGACCATATTCATTCAAAACTATAACCAGGGTGCCTGGGTGGCTCAGTCAGTTAAGTGTCCACCTTCGGCTCAGGTCATGATCTTGTGGTCTGTGGGTTCAAGCCCCATGTTGGGCACTGTGCTGACAGCTGAGAGCCTAGAGCCTGGTTTGGATTCTGTGCCTCCCTCTCTCTCTGCCCCTCCCCCCCACTCTCTCTCTCTCTTTCTCTCTCTCTCTCTCTCAAAAGCAAACATTAAAAAAATTTTAAATATATATACAAAACTATTACCAAAAAAGAAAGGCAAAAAATGCAGTCAGAGCCAAAGCCCAACCACAAAACTGAAGAAAACTGTAATGTAATGCTCTAAACTTAATTACATGCCTCAAACAAACATTTGCTGGATATGAAAGCCTTTAATCGGATTAAAGCACCTTTAATTAGAAATACAGAAACTAAGATCAGACATGGACACAAAAGGAATATGAGACTTGACTGAACTCGGGGAAAAAATAGCAGAAAACTAGAAATTCCTACTTGAAGTGAATTCTAAATTACAAGGTATCCAAGACAAAAGACTCAAATGAAAAATAAACAGCATTGAAACAAGCAGGAAAATAATCAAGAAATGATAATGCAATGAAGCAAAGGCATACAGGGTCAGAGAGAAAGTGGTTGCAACAGAAGATAGACATAAAAAAGCCAAGCTAAGTATAAATGAAGTCACAAAAGAAGAAAATCTAAACAATGGAATAGAGCTGTTATTTAAAACTATAATCTGGGGCGCCTGGGTGGCTCAGTTGGTTAGGCATCCCACTCTTTTTTTTTTTTTTTTTTTTAAATGTTTATTTATTTTTGAGAGAGACAGAGACAGAATGCGAGTGGGTTAGGGGCAGAGAGGGAGACATAGAAGCAGAAGCAGGCTCCAGGCTCTGAGCTGTCAGCACAGAGCCCGACATGGGGCTCGAACTCACAAGCTGTGAGATCATGACCTGAGCCGAAGTTGGATGCTCAACTGAATGAGCTACCCAGGCGCCCCTAGGCATCCCACTCTTGATTTCAGCTCAGGTCATTATCTCAGTTGTGAGATGGAGTCCCACATTGGGCTCCTCTGTGTTCCGTGTGGAGCCTGCTTAAGATTCTCTCTCTCCCTCAGCCCTTCCCCTGTTCATGCTCTCTCTCTCTCAAAACACAAAAACAGAAACCCCCATTGTAATCTAAGGAAACTTCCTGAAAATAAAAGACTTAAATCTAAACACTGAAAGCACTCATGAATAACTAAAACTCAACCCAGTATCATCAACTCTGAAGTATATCCTACTAAAATTGTTAGAATTTATTTTTATTTTTTAATGTTTACTTTTGAGAGAGAGAGAGACAGAGAGACAGAGAGAGAGAGAGACAGAGAGAGAGATAGGGCATGAGCGGGAGAGAGGCAGAGAGAGAGAGACACACACAGAATCCAAAGCAGGCTCCAGGCTCTGAGCTGTCAGCACACAGCCCGACCCGGGGCTTGAACCCACAAACTGCAAAATCATGACCTGAGCTGAAGTTGGACAATTAATCAACTGAGTCACCCGGGTGCCCCTAAAATTGCTAGACTTTAAAGATAAAAGTCCTGAGGCCTTCTGGCAAAAAGATGAAATAACATAATAGCAAGAAAACTAGACTGGTAACAGGCTTCTCAATAGCAACATGTAAAACAAGACAACAGCAAGGCTCTGTTTTCAAGCAAAGAAAATGCAAACCAAGGATATGGTCTCCAACCAAGCTATAAAAATAGAATTTTGAACGTGTCATCACTTAGGGAATACTGTATATATGCACCCTTCCTGAGGAATCTACTTGAAGAGCGTTCGGGAGCTTTATGTATAAAGAAACAGACATGAATATGTGAATATGTTAGGCTTTGCAAGTCATACAGTCTCTGCTGAATTACTCAGTTCTACTGCTGTAGTGCAGAAGTAGCCATAGACAACAAATAAATAAATAAGCATTGCTATGTTCCAATAAAACTTTATTTATGGGCACCAGAATTTTATTTTTATATAATTTTTATGTACCATGAAATAGGACTTTTAATTTCACATAATTTTCATGTATCACAAAATATTATTTTTCTTATCTTTTTCCCAGCCATCTAGAGATATAAAAACATACTTAGCTTGTAGCCCATACAAAACTGGTAGCAAATCAGATTTAACCCACAAACTTTAGTTCAGCAAACCCTAGAGGATGGGCTTCATCTGACCAAGAGGTGACTAGGAAGACTTTAGAAAAAGGATAGAGGGTGAACATTTTACAAATTTAATTGCAGAGTTAAGAACAAGTCAAAAGTAAAGGCTCAAACTCATGAATAGTGAGATGACCTGCACTGAAACCAAGAGTCAGATGCTCAAATGACTGAGCCACCCAGGCGCCCCCCCACCCCCCATTTATTTTTATAATTAAATGTTAGACATCAGGTCTATGGATCCTTAGTGTTAGTCCTTTGGATCCTAACATTTCAAGAAACATTTGTTGAAAGCATTTATGTCCCAGGTACCACGAAAGACACAAAGGTACAAAGTACATGAGACCTGGGCCTTGTCCTGGAGAGCTTATGGTCAGATGGGGATGAAGGGTACATAAATGTATCATTGCAATTTAGCAAATGAAGATAGAGACATACACAGGAAGGGGACACGGAAAAAGAAGACAGGTAGTGGGCTTTGTTTTCTTCCCCACATTTATTCTAATTGACTCTGGAATGTGTTCAATAAAATGATACCGGTTATAAGCTGGCCTGATTTGTTATCAGCTTCCAAGATACAAAAAGACCCTAGTTAGATGAACTCAGCCACTATTTTGGTTTTATTCGATCAAAGTTACATTATTGTGATCTTTGCTTCTTAGAATTTAATCTACTTATCAAACCAACGATCCTGTCCTTTCAGCAAGGATGGTGGCAAAATAAACAAAGACCTTGTTCCTATTATCCAGGAATATGGCAAAGTTAAGTAGCCACCATTCCAAAATAAACAAAGAGAAA
Organism: Panthera onca; assembly: GCF_046562875.1. NCBI lineage: Eukaryota > Metazoa > Chordata > Mammalia > Carnivora > Felidae > Panthera > Panthera onca. Next base: position 60,052,637 of record NC_138344.1, on the reverse strand, counting down.
CATTAAATTAAAAAAAATACAGTTCAATAAAACTGGGAAAACATTTTTTTAAGCTGGGTTCAGTTTGAAAATTTTCTGTTTAAAGGATTAAAGGTTTTTGCAGGTTCTGAAGGTTTCTGTACCACTACTTGTAACACATTCAGTAAAATTCTTTCCTGAAGCAATTAGGCAAAATATACTAAGAACCTTCTTTGTTTTTTACAACAGTTGTAAGTTTAAAGAAACATTAAGCAATAAATACCGAGTTCCCATATATTCCTTCTTCCCCTGACCATACAGTTTCCCCTACTATTGACAGCTTGCCTTAGAGTGTTACATTTGTTGCAACTGAGAAGTCAAAGTTGACACATTATTTTTTGATACATTATTATTAACTAGAGTCCATAATTCACATTAGGGTTCTCTGTGTTGTACACTTTTTTGGTTCTAACAAATTAATAATGACATGTATATACCACTACGGTATCACACAGAATAAACACCCCCTCTGTGCTCCACCTATTCATTCCTCCATCCCTTCCACCATCATCTCCCAGGCCCTGGGAATAGCGAATCTTTTTACAGCCTCCACAGTGTTGCCTTTCCCAGAATGTGATACAGGTGGAATCACACAGTATTTAGCCTTGCACAGTGGCTTCTTTCACTTTGTAATATGCATTTAGGGTCTTGCCCTCTCTTTTAGTAGCTCATTTCTTTTTATCACTGAAGGATATTCCATTGTATTGGTATACCAAAGTTGGTTTATCCATTCATCTATTATGGACATCTTGGATGCTTCCAAATTTTGGCAAATATGAATAAAGCTGCTATAATCATTCTTGTGCACTTTTTTGTATGGACATAAGTTTTCAGTTTATTTGGGTAAATATCAAGGAACACAACTCCTGGATTGTATGGTTACAGTATGTTTATTTATTTTTATTATTTAATGTTTATTTATTTTTAGGAGAGACCGAGTGAGGGGCAGAGAGAGGGAGACAGAGAATCCAAGACAGGCTCTGTGAGGTCAGCACAGAGCCCAATGTGGGACGTGAACTCATAAACCGTGAGATCGTGACCTGAGCTGAAATCGAGAGTTGGATGCTTAACTGACTGAGCCACCCAACTGCAACTTTTTTTTTTTTTTTTTTTTTTAGTTTATGTATTTTGAGAGAGAGAAAGCACACATGTGAGATCAAGGCAGGAGGAGAGAGAGAGAGAGAGAGAGAGAGAGAGAGAGAGAGAGAGAGAATTCCAAGCAGGTTCTGCACTACCAGCACACAGCCCACTGGCAGCCCTACACAAGGCTTGATCCCATGAACCAGGATACAGTGACCCAACTGAAATCAAGAGCTGGATGCTCAACCAACTGAGTCACCCAGGCACCCCAGTATTCTTCTATAAGAAACTGCCAAACTGTCTTCCAAAGTACTATTCTGCATTTTCCCTAGCAATGAATTAGAGTTTCTGTTGCTCCCATACTCATCAGCATTTGATGCTGGATTTGGGCCATTCTAATATGTGTGGAGTGGTACTTCATTTTTGTTTTAATTTAATAACATATGATGGTGAGCATTTTTCATGTACTCATTGGCCATTTATATATTTTCTTGGTAAAGTTTGTTTCAGATCTTTTGCCCGTTTTTTAAATGTGTTGTTCACCTTATTATTTAAGAGTACTTTGTATGTTTCGGATACCACTCCTTTACCACATACGTGTATTGCAAAGACTTTCATCTAGTCTGTGGCTTGTTTTTTTTTTTTTTTTATTTTCTGAAATGTCTTTATTTTTTAATCCAATAATTCCACTTCTGAGAACTTATCCTAAGAAAATAATCCGACATATAGAAAAGTGATTCACACATAAAGATGTTTATAGCAACAATGCAATGCTTATCATTAAAAAAAGAAACTGAATCCTAATTACATTCCCCCAATAATAGTTCAAATAAATTATGGTTAAACATTATATCCACAATATGTTTTAAAAGAAACACCAAAAATCGAATGCATAATTTTACATATTTTGCTTTTTCCATATAAAAGTATACCATGAGAGGGGCTCTTGGGTGTCTCGGTTGAGCATCCAACTATTGATTTCGGCACACATCATGATCTCATGGTTCGTGAGTTCAAGCCCTGCATCAGGCTTCATGCGCACCGACAGTGTGGAGCCTGCTTGGGGTTCTCTCTCTCTCCCTTTCCCTCTTTCTGTACCTCTCCTGCTCACACACATGCTCTCTCCTCAAAATAAATAAACTTTATACTACACTGTAGTCTATTGTCTAAGTTTTTAAGTGTCATTATGTCTAAAATATGATATACATACCTTAATATAAAAATACTTTATTGTTAAAAATGCTAACCATCATCTAAACTTTCAGTGAATTGTAATCTTTTTGCAGGTGGAGGATCTTACCCTGATGTTGATGGCTGCTGACTGATCAGGGTGGTGTTTGCTGAAGAAGGAGTGGCTGTGTCACGTTCTTAAAATAAGACAACAATGAAGTATGCCACACTGATAGACTCTTTCTTTCATGAACAATTCCTCTGTTCCACACAATGCTGTTTGATGTTCTACACTAGAACTTCTTTCAAAATTGAAGTCAATCCTTTCAAACCCTGCTACTAATTTATCAACTAAGTTTATGGGATATTTTGTCATCATTTCAACAATCTTTACCAGGAATAGATTCCATCTCAAGAAACCACTTTCTCTGCTCATTTACCAAAAATCAACTCCTCATCCATTAATTAGTTTGATCATGAGACTGCAGCAATTCAGTCACATCTTCAGCCTCCACTTCACAGACTAGTTCTCTTGTTATTTCCACATCTGCAGTTAACTTTCTCCACCAAAGTCCTGAAATGCTCAAAGTCATCCATGATGGTTGGAATCAACTTTTTCCAAATTCCTGTTCATGTTTCTTGCTCTTCGCATGAAATCATGAATGTTCTTTTTTTTTTTTTTAATTTTTTTTTTAACGTTTATTCATTTTTGAGACAGAGAGAGACAGAGCATGAACAGGGGAGGAGCAGAGAGAGAGGGAGACACAGAATCTGAAACAGGCTCCAGGCTCTGAGCTGTCAGCACAGAGCCCGACGTGGGGCTCGAACTCACGGACCGTGAGATCATGACCTGAGCTGAAGTCGGACTTACCCGACCAAGCCACCCAGGCGCCCCGAAATCATGAATGTTTTTAATGGCATCTAAAGTGATGAATCCTTTCCATAAACTTTTCAATGTACTTTTCCCAGATCCATCAGAGGAACTACTATCTATAACAACAATAGCTTTAGGACTATAGTATTTCTTAAATAGTAAGACTTACAAGTTGAAAGGACTCCTTGATCTATGGGCTGCAGAATGGATGTTGTGTTAGCAGGCATGAAACAACATTCATCTCATTGTACATCTCCATCAGAGCTCTTTGTTACCCAGGTGCATTGTCAATGAGCAGTCATATTTTGAAAGAATCTTTTTCTGAGCAGTAGGTCTCACCAGTTGGCTTAACATATTCAGCAAACCATGTTGTAAACAGATATACTGTCATCCAGGCTTTGTTGTTCCATTTATAGAGCATAGGCAAACTAGATTTACTGTAATTCTTAAGGGCTCTAGGATTTTCAGAAGTGTAGGGGTGCCTGCCTGGCTCCATCAGAAGAGCATGTGACTCTTGATCTTGGGGTCATGAGTTTGAGCCCCATGTTGCATGTAGAGATTACTTTAAATAAATAAACAAAATTAAAAAAATGTAAATGAGCACTGGGTTCACCTTTAAGACATCAGTTGCATTAGCCCCTAACAAGAAAGTCAGTATGTCCTTTGAAGTCTTGAAGCCAGGCATTGACTTCTTTCTAGCTATGAAAGTTCTAGATGGCATCTTCTTCCAATACAAGGCTATTCTGTCTACATTGCAAATCTGTTGTTGAGTGTAGCCACCTTCATTAATGATCTTAGCTAGATCTTCTGGATAATGTGCTGCAGCTTCTACATTAGCACTTGCTGCTTCACCTTGCACTTTATATTATCCTTTACAGAACTGAAGAGAGTTAGGGCCTTGCTCTGGATGGGATTAAGCTTTGGCTTAAGGGAATGCTGTGGCTGATTTGATCTTCTATCCAGAACACTCAGATTTTCTCCATAACAGCAATAAGGCTGTTTGACTTTCTCGGGGCACCTGGATGCCTCAGTGGGTTAAGCGCCTGACTTTGGCTCAGGTCATAATCTTGAGATCTGAATTTGAGCCCCACATCAAGCTCGGTGCTGACAGCTCAGAGCCCGGAGCCTACTTCAGATTCTGTGTTTCCCTTTCTCTCTCCCTTACCCTCTTCTCTGCTCACCCTGTCTCTCTCTCACAAAATAAATAAACATTAAAAAAAAGGGGGGGGGGGGCGCCTGGGTGGCTCAGTCGGTTAAGTGTCCGACTTCAGCTCAGGTCATGATCTCACAGTCCATGAGTTCGAGCCCCGGGTTGGGCTGTGCGCTGACAGCTCAGAGCCTGGAGCATGCTTGGGATTCTGTGTCTCCCTCTCTCTCTGCCTCTCTACTGCTCAGGCTCAGTCTCTGTCTCACAAATAAATAAAAAGATTTAAAAAATAAATAAATAAAACCTCTTCCTTTGCCTTCATAACTTAGCAAACTAGCACACTTAGCAAATCGGCTTTCACCCCAACTCAGCTTTAAACATACCTTCCCAACTAAGCTTAATCATTTCTAGCTTTTAACATGAGAAACACGTGATTATTCCTTTCACTTGAACACTTAGAGGTCATTGCAGGGTTATTAACTGGCATGATTTCAATACATTTGAATCTCAGGGAATAGGTAGGCCTGAGTAGAGTGAGGGAGATGGAGAAATGGCCAGCGAATGGCGCAGTCAGAACACACACACCTGTATCAGTTAAGTTTGCCATTTTACATGGGTGCAGTTAGTGACAGCGCCAAACAATTACAACACCAAATATCATTGACCACCGTAACAAGTATAATAATAGTGAAATAGTCTGAAATACTGCAAGAATTACCAAAATGTGACACAGAGACACGGAGCGAGGAAATGCTGTTGGAAAAATGGTACCAATAGACTTATTTGACTCAGGGTTGCCACAAACCTTCAATTGTAAAAAACACAGTCTGCAAAGCATAATTAGGTGAAATGCAATAAAATGAGGTATGCCTATATATTGTTTTTTGTAACTCACTTTCCTCATTTTAGATAAAGGAAACATTTATCTATGCTAAAAATAATCTTGGGGTGCCTGGGTGGCTCAGTCGGTTGAGTGTCCGACTTCGGCTCAGGTCAAGATCTCACGGTTCGTGGGTTTGAGCCCTGCATTGGGCTCTGGCTGACAGCTCAGAGCCTGAAGACTGCTTTGGATTCTGTGTCTCCCTCTCTCTGCCCCTCCCCCACTCACACTCTGTCTCTTTCTCAAAAATAAATACATATTTAAAAAAAAAAAAAAGAACATCTTGGAGGAGATTTAGACAATTGGTGCCAATTTGGAAGTGAATTAATACTGAAAATATTAAAAACTGAGCAAGTCACAAAAATCAGATCACTATTAACCCTTGGAAAGCTAAAAAAAAATAATAATAATCTTTAGGGGTGCTCAGTTGGTTGAGCATCTGACTCTTGATTTCTGTGCAGGTCATGGTATCATGGGGCAATATTGAGCCCCATCTTAGGCTCTGTGCTGACAGCACCCAGACTGCTTTGGATTCTTTCTGCCCCTCCCTGGCTCACTCTTGAAAGAAAAGAAAAGAAAAGAAAAGAAAAGAAAAGAAAAGAAAAGAAAAGAAGAAAGGAAGAAAGAAAGGAAAAAAGAAGAACAAAGTTTTTAGATAATCTTTAACAGTGGGTGCTTTTTTATTTTGAGGAGAAAACGCAGAGATTAGCTTTTAGGTGTTTTTAAAAACCAGTAATACAGTATGTTCTCTCTTTTTATACACACTTTTTTTGGGTGTGCACATTTAAATGCTCCTTTTTTAGCAAATTTCAACTAAAAAATATGGTGTTATCAATTATAGTCACCATGTTATATATTACATCCTAAGATTTTATTTATTTACTGTAGGTTTTCTGAAGAGGTAAACTGCAGAGAACCTAGAAATCATGAAGGGTCACATTACACACAGTAGAACAAATAGCTCAAATTTCAACTTTGTTATTTTCTTGTTTTCAGGTTGTTTGGGACTATTCTACCACTAAAGGTTTTTCTTGGTCCTGCCTTCATAGTGTTCAATCTTCAGTCTGTCCCGTCATTACTCTTCTTCCTCTTCTCTGAAGCAACACATATCCTTTCTTATTTCTTCTGATCTTTTTTTTTTTTTTAATGGCTTCATTTTTTTTCTTGTATGAAGTGTTTTATTATACAAAAAAGTATACACAGTGTATAGATAAGTTACAAAATATAACAATGAGATGAATACCCATGAACCCAGCACCCAACCCAAAAAAGTATTACTACTGTTGAAGCTGCCTGTGTATAATAATCCAGAGTCCCATCTTCTTACCTGCCCTGGAGGTTACTACTCACCTGAATTATGTTTATTAGTCATTCCCTTGCTTTTCTTTAAAATCTCACCAACTTATTCTCTCATCAAAAGTGTTCTCTTCTCTTCACACTCACTTTTGATGGGTAATATTCTTTAAAGCTTACAGACATAATCTTATATTAGTCACAAAATAGCCCATCCTTCTGATGACCCAAAGATTCATGAGTAAGCCATGTAAGCACCCTCTGTAAGAAGAGTTCTGAAAGACCTCAAGATAGTAAACCTAAGTATGCTCCATAAAATAGTGCTTTGCAGTAGCAATATAAACTGGTTAGCTTTGGGGCGCCTGGGTGGCTCAGTCGGTTGAGCGGCCGACTTCAGCTCAGGTCATGATCTCGCCGTCCGTGAGTTCGAGCCCCGCGTCGGGCTCTGTGCTGACAGCTCGGGGCCTGGAGCCTGTTTCGGATTCTGTGTTTCCCTCTCTCTGACCCTCCCCCGTTCATGCTCTGTCTCTGTCTGTCTCAAAAATAAATAAACGTTAAAAAAAATTTAAAAAAATAAATAAATAAATAAACTGGTTAGCTTTAAAAACTTCAAGGTAGCTTAGTGAAAGGTTCCCAAAATTTAACAAATAGGTGTGTACCAGTCCACAGAAAAACCAGTACAGGAAAAACTGTAGTGAGCTCTTTCACAGAGCTACATGTATGCAGCCTTTTGTTTTTTTGTTTTAATTTTTATTTTTAGAGATAGAGAGTGGCACAAGCAGGGGAGATGGTCAGAGGGGGAGAGAGAGAATCCCAAGCAAGGTCAATGCTGTTAGCACAGACAGAGCCCAACATGGGGCCCAATCCCATGACCATGGGGTCAAGACCCAAGCCAAAAGCAAGCGTCAGACACTCAACCAACTGAGCCACCCAGGTGCCCCTACATGTATGCAGTTTAAAGAACTAGTCTTTATACTGGGATTATCCTACTTTCTTGGAATTAAAATATCTTTTCCTTTATAAAATGATATAAGATGGCAGGTATATTTGGTTGCTGTTCATGTGTCTTTTTTAAAATTAAAATTGAACTTACTTGGCCAAAGAAAAATTTGAAAACCCTATGTGATATCCAATGTTTTTGGAAATTGTACTGACCCACAAACTCCCAAAGCTTAGAAAGCATAGGCTTAGAAGTCTTTAAATCTGAGGAACTGGAAAACTTTGATCTTGAGCCTTTACTATCTCTCCCCATTAGTCTCCTAGAGTAAAAATGGGAAGAAATTAACAACTTCCTCCTGTCTCTACTACTGGCATTCTTTCTTTGGTTCTCCAACATAAGAAATACTATAATTAATGAAGCTGACTAGGAAATACAGAATATAACCAATGCTTGGGGTGCCTGGGAGGCTCAGTCAGTTAAACATCCGACATTGGCTTAGGTCATGATCTCATGGTTCATGGGTTCAAGCCCCGCATTGGGCTCTGTGCTGACCACTCGGAGCCTTGAGCCTGCTTCAGATTCTGTGTCTCCCTCTCTCGCTGCTCCTCTCCTGCTCATGTGTTCTGTTTCTCTCTCAAAAATAAATAAACATTTTTTTTTAATTAAAAAAAAAAAGAATTTAACCAATGCTTAACTTTAAAAATCTTGGGGCACCTGGGTGTCTCAGTCGGTTAAGCGGCCGACTTCGGCTCAGGTCATGATCTCACGGTCCGTGAGTTCAAGCCCCACGTCGGGCTCTGTGCTGACAGCTCAGAGCCTGGAGCCTGTTTCACATTCTGTGTCTCCCTCTCTCTCTGCCCCTCCCCCGTTCATGCTCTGTCTCTCTCTGTCTAAAAAATAAATAAACGTTAAAAAAAAAAAAATTTAAAAATCTCATCAGTGATTAGCTTTCCAATCTTGGGAAAACATTTTAACCATACTATATCATAGGTTCCTCAATCCATTTTTTCTTGTGCACAATAATACCCATAATCTATGCCTATGGCCCATCACTTCCTGAAATAGAAGTAGTAATGTTGAGGCCAGTCTAATTACCTGAACAGCACTTTGAATTCTATGGTGGGCACAGACCTAACTTTGAGATGTTATATACACTTACACAACACTTTAGGCATGTTTAACAGGATGTTAAAGAAAAACATCAATAACATCAACAACATCTGTCTAAGCCCAGAATATACAACCAGTACAATTATTTGAGAAATACATTTCAGCTCAGAATAACAAAGCTGTCTAATGATGTAAGAGGAAAGGAAAAAGTTCTCAACCTCATTAGTGATTATGAAAATTAAGACCACTATTTGATACTATTATATACCCACTAGATTGACTAAAATTAAAATGAGTGACAACACCAAATCTTGCAAGTATGTGCAGCAATGGGAACTCTCACATACTGCTGGAGAACCCATAAATTGGTATGACTACTTTGGATAACAATGTGACACTATTACAACTAAAGAAGATTCATATACCCTAGAATTCAGCATTCTATTCCAGATATGTATCTTAGAGAAACTACTGTACATGTGTACAAAATACACAAATAGGAATGTTCATAGCAAAATTGCTCATGATAGCCCCAAACTGGAAACAATCTACATATCCATATACAGTACAATGAGTAAGGACAATATAGATTATTGAACACCATAAAGGTCAGTGGACAAACTACAGCTATATACATAACACTGGGTGAAAGAAGTTATTCAATAAGAAAAAGATACAGCATGACTCCATCTATATAAAGTTCAAAAACAAAATTATTCATTGTGATTTGGTGATAAGTTAAAAAAGAAATAAAGATTATCACACAAGAGAGAAGAAAGGAGAAAGGTTATCACAAGGGGGGAGAGAAGGGACAAATGGGAGGCCTTTGAGAGCTGGCAACACCTTATTCTTGACCTAAGCAGTGGTTACACAGGTGTTTGCTTCACAGTTCTTTAAGGGGTTCATATGGTTTATACAATCATTTGTATAAAAATGACCTATCTCACAAAAAATTACAAAGGGCTGCATCTTGAGGTGATATTATGTGATATTTAACCAAAGCTAAAGGTTCAGTTATCAGAACTATTATAGCAGGAATTCAAGTACTGGTCAGGTATTTGGACCAGATGGCCACCAGGTTCCTGCTAATCTAGAGATTTTATGGATCTATTTTCATACCTTGTAACGATGATTTTTATGAACACTATTCTGGAAGCAGTCCATACAGAGTACACATGTTGGGTCAATTGCACAGTCCCTGAAAAAGATTGAGAATTAGATTCCAAAATTCAGAAGACGTCAATGATGCTTAAGATATGACTATAATATAATGTGAATGAGTTTCCCGTGTGGTACACGAACTGAATATGAAAATGTCTCAAAAACTGAATTCCAAATAACTTGAGCTATATTTGAATACGTAAGTTTGGATGTTTGGTTTTTGCCTCTTAAATCAACCTCATTATTTTGAGCTTTTAGCTGGTTTCAGACTGTTAAGTTGCAATTCAAGATTAGTTTTGTGAAAAATGATTAACTTTTTTTCCCCATTATCTGTCATCATCTTACCCTACTGCATTTAAAAACATATTTTTGGGGCGCCTGGGTGGCGCAGTCGGTTAAGCGTCCGACTTCAGCCAGGTCACGATCTCGCGGTCTGTGAGTTCGAGCCCCGCGTCAGGCTCTGGGCTGATGGCTCGGAGCCTGGAGCATGTTTCCGATTCTGTGTCTCCCTCTCTCTCTGCCCCTCCCCCGTTCATGCTCTGTCTCTCTCTGTCCCAAAAATAAATAAAAAATGTTGAAAAAAAAAATTAAAAAAAAAAAACAAAACATATTTTTACAAACAATGATTGTTCACTGGTAAATGAGGCTTGAATAAAGACAAAATTCATTAGAATACAAGCAGCCTGGGGTGCCTGGGTGGCTCTGTCGGTTACACATCCAACTTCGGCTCAGGTCATAATCTTGGGGTCTTTGAGTTCAAGCCCCGCGTCAGGCTCTGTGCTGACAGCTCAGAGCCTGAAGCCTGCTAAGGATTCTGTGTCTCCCTCTCCATGTGTCCCTCCCCCGTTAGCACTCTCTCTCTCTCAAAAATAAACATTAAAATTTTTTTTAAAAAAAGAAGAAAAAAATGGAATAGAAGCAGCCTAAGGGCAGGAATGTTTATGACTGTGTTTATGAATGATATGTACTAAGCACCCAGAATAGTGCCAGGCACATGGTAGGTATTCAATTAATATTTACTGAATGAATGAAAAAAAAATTCAATCTCTCTTAATCTCTTCCCTACTAACTCCTAAAATGCACATAAATCTTATTTAACATTTTTCAGAGAAACATTAGAAGCAACATAAATTGGTGAAAAGTGCAAAATTAATTTTTAAAATACTGATTTAGAAGAGTGGAAGAGATGGAATTGGAAAATTTTAAAAATTATATATATATATATGTATATATATATATTTTTTTTTTTTTTAATGTTTATTTTTGAGAAAGAGACAGAGCGTGAACAGGGGAGGGGCAGAGAAAGAGGGAGACAGAATCTCTCAGCACAGAGCCTATGCAGGGCTTGAACTCATGAACCACGAGATCATAACCTGAGCTTCAGTCAGATGCTTAACCAACTGAGCCACCCAGGCACCCCTGTTTTAAAAATGATTTTAAAGGCTAATAGGAAATAAAGATAGCCTAATAATACTCTCAAAAGCATACATTATCTACTGTCCAGTACTGACATTCTGAACTGGATAATTATTTGCTGGGAATAGAGGAGACTGTCCTGCACACTGCAGGATGCTTAAGTGTCAATCTTGGCCTCTACCCACTAGATGTCGTTACCATTTCCCCAGTTGTGACAATTAAAAATGCTTCCATGACACTTTTGGAGAAATGAGATCTACAAATGCCTACTGTGCTTTAGCTGAAACAGACTAGGCTTCAGCTAAAATTTATGTAAGAAGATAAACCTTACTACCTACGTAGCAAAATAGTACACAAAATATAAAAGCTGACTTTTTTCCTAAGAAAAGAATAGGGTAATGATACTATGTTCTAAACAACTATTAACTACATATAAACCAGCCAAACCTAGAATTACAGGAAGTAAAAGCCAATTCTCTGAATTTATGAAGTCTAAAAATTCACTCCTAACCTAAACTACCTCTAGTAAAGGGAAAAAACTCACTAAAACTAAAGTGCAACTAAGATCTAAAAGATGAAAGCTTCAGGCAGGAGCAGGGAGTAAAACCGTTCTCTGTGCTACCATGATTTGTTTTTTTTTTTTTAAGTTTTTTTTTTTTTTTAACGTTTATTTATTTTTGAGACGGTGAGAGACAGAGCATGAACAGGGGAGGGTGAGAGAGGGAGACACAGAATCTGAAACAGGCTCCAGGCTCTGAGCTGTCAGCACAGAGCCCGACGCGGGGCTCGAACTCATGGGCCATGAGATCATGACCTGAGCTGAAGTCGGACACTTAACTGACTGAGGCACCCAGGCGCCCCTGTGCTACCATGATTTGTAAGGCAACTGCTCTCACAAAGGGCAAAAACCCTAAGGCTGCTTTCAGTTTCCCTACCACTGGCCTTTTCTACTCAACTTAATTCCAACTGTTGCTATAGGTCCACAATCCCCTGATACCAAATCTCACTTGGTAGAAAAAAATGACGTGAAATGATGTGAAGACTATACCATTTGCTGTGAATATTCATAGATTTCTTACAGAAATGCTATGTTTGATGATAGGATCCTGCCCTAACTCTGCTGGAGAAGAGTTCAGAATTCAGAAATACACTGGCCCCAGGGTTTCATATTAAGAGTATGTGGACTACATTAAAAACAAGACAAAAATCTATCCGTTATATGCTTTTAGAGAACAGGAAAGTGAGACAACTATTTAAGTCATACGTTCAAAAACAAGCTGTACAAGCAAAAACCGACCTATAAGTGCGTAATAAAAGGAAGTTAATTAAGTAGGATTAAGTATACTATAAATAGTAATAAATTTTTAAAAATACATCATAAAATAAGTACAAAATACCAAGACTGAAGTTAACTAATCCTATAAATTTCTAATTCTTACCTACAAGAGTACGTTGTCTCTCCACTTTTGAAAACCTTCCCACAGAGTTGAAATGCTCCACTGTGCTTCAATTTCTCTAAGCAAATATCCGGATCTTCTCCAAATAAGTACCATTCCAGTGGAGTAAATATAGACATTTGTATACTCTCCTCCTGCTTTTCCAAGTCTGGGTCCATTTCAGCAGAATAAATTTCTGGCACCAACTGTGCCAAATGGTGCAAAAAAGTAGTATAAAAGTCAACTTGCTGATCCCACCACTGAAAGAAAACAAAAATTACACTTGGTTACAAGTTTCTTCTTAAAGATGTAGGGGTACAAATAATAGCACAATTCTGAAATTTCTGAGAGGCTGATTTACGATATATTCTTATTTTATCCCTTACCAATATAAAAGGAAAGTGGATTAAAAAAATAGCCTTGGAAATTAAGTGGCTGCTCACATACCACATATATCTGGGGGAAAAAAAAAAAAAAAAGAGCAGCTGCAGTGGATGAGAATTACCCTTCCCTTCTGGACTGGGCAACTCCTGATCTCTGAAGATAATTCTAATACTAGTCAGGGGCTGTACAGACAAAGCATTCCCCACATTCTTAGTTTAAATGTTGTAAGGAATTGTAACATTTACTGAGAGATCAAAATGAATGAGTAGAAAAGAGTTTTTAGAACGCCAAAAGCACTAAACATAAAAGGAAATGGATTAATCAGACTCCTCGAAAGTAAACTTAAACCCTTCTGCTCTTCAAAAGAAACTACTACAGATGGCTTATTTGCCATGTTTATTTGTACATGAAAACATGCTCGGGGCGCCTGGGTGGCGCAGTCGGTTAAGCGTCCGACTTCAGCCAGGTCACGATCTCGCGGTCCGTGAGTTCGAGCCCCGCGTCGGGCTCTGTGCTGACAGCTCGGAGCCTGGAGCCTGTTTCCGATTCTGTGTCTCCCTCTCTCTCTGCCCCTCCCCCGTTCATGCTCTGTCTCTCTCTGTCCCAAAAATAAATAAAAAACGTTGAAAAAAAAAAAAAAAGTTTAAAAAAAAAAAAGAAAACATGCTCAACATCATTAGGGAAATGCAAATTAAAATGACAATGAGAAACCCCTACACAACTTATTTGGGTTTAGGTAAAAGAGAATATAAAAAACTTGGCAATACCAGGTATAAACAAGAATGCGGAAAAGGAAAATGCTAGTAGGAACTGAAACTGGCATAACCACTTTATGAAAGTTTGGCAGTTTTATAGTTAAACATGCACTTACCTTACAACACAGCAATCAAACTTCTAGCTATCTACCTAAGAATTGAAAACTTATGTTCATACAAAAACTTATACATGAATGTTACAAGAGTTTTAAGTTGCCAAAACCCAGAAATAACCCAATTGTCCTTCAACTGGTGAATTATAAACAAACTGTGGTATGGCCAAGCCATGGAATGAATACTGCTCAGGAATAAAAGGAATAAGTTATCAATAAATGCAACATCAAAATGTATTCTTATAAAACCAGTAAAGTTCAAAAGGCTATGCATTGATTGCCTCTTAGCAGTTAGGGCCATGTTCATAGAGCATCTGTGTGAACTGAGCAGAGCTCTCATCTCTGTGCCAAATTCCTGATTCCCGTAATAAGTAGGTTTCACAGACACTATATGAAGGTTTCAATAACACCATCATCTCATTCTTATCTTCAATCAAACAAGATAGCTTTCCAAGCACCAAGAAATTCCGTCAAGAAAGACATTCGGTGATTACTTGCTGGCAATTTGGGCTTAAACATGAGGTATGATTACCCTAAACCATCCAACCAACCCAGCCCAATCAGTTTTTAATGCCACTCAGTAATAGCAAGCTTAAATGAACAGAGACAAGGGAAACAAAAGGTTGAGTGCACAGCTCTCTACTATCAACCCAATATTGACAATTTAGTTGCAGTTAACATCCTTCTAGTTAAATGAATGTTGCTCATTTGAAATGGGCTGGTTTTCTGGCTTTATTAGTATCTCATGTTTGTCTTATAATTATGTAAAAACTGGCATTTATACACATTTTGTATTTGTACACACTTAAGCTATATTCTAAAAACTAATTTAAAAATTTCTAAAGGCTATGTACTTTATAATCCCATTTATTTATTTATTTATTTATTTATTTATTTATTTATTTATTTCTATTTTAGAGAGAGTACAAGTGGGAGAAAGGGGCAAAGGGAGAGAGAGAGAAAATCTTAAGCCACCTGCATGCTCAATGTGGAGCCCAACATAGGCCTCAATCCCACAACCCTGGGATCATGACCTGAGCTGAAATCAAGAGTCAGACGCTCAACTGACTGAGCCATCCAGGCGCCCTATATCACTCCATTTACAAGACATTGTGGAAAAGGCAAAACTACTACCAAGATGGAGGACAGCACAGTGGTTTGTCAAGGGTTTATACTACAAAGTAGAAATGACAGAATTTTTGAGTGCGATGGGATTGTTCTATACCTGTGTTATGGTGATGGTTAAACGAATGTTGGCAAATGTCAAAACTCACAGAACTGTACAATAAAAAGTTATTTATGTAAAATTTAAAAGTGCATTTTAAAGTACATAGTTTATAAAACGAAAAGGAAAGCCACAGATTGAGAGAAAATATCTGAAATAATACACTGAACACTTTCTCCCAAAGATAAAGAATAGGCAAGGACATTCTTTGTTCTCTCCTATTCAATATTGTTCTGACGGTCTTAGCTAGTGCAGTAAGGCAAGAAAAAGAAACAAATGGAATGATGATTGAAAGGGAAGAAGCACACTGTCTCAGGGTCATGAGTTCAAGCACTGTGTTGGGCTCCACACTGGGAGAGGAGCCTACTAAAAACAAAACAAAAAACAAAAAAACAAAAAAAACCCCAACTGTACTTCTGTATACTACCAACAATTTGAAAATGAAATTTTGAAAAATAGCATTCATAGTAGCATTAAAAATCTTAAAATATTTGGGCATCAATTTAATAAAAGATGTAAGACCTCTACACTACAAACTACAAAATATTGTTGAGATAAATTTCTAAAGCACCCAAATAAATGAAGAACTATATTATGTTCACTGATTGTAAAATTCAATATTAAGATATCTACACTTGCCAAACTGATCTACAGATTCCACACAATCCCAGCAAACATTTTTGTAGAAAGTGACAAGCTGATTCTAAAATGAATATAGAAATATAAAAAATTTAGAAGAGACTCATGTTACCTGATTTCAGGATTCACGTAAATCTATGCTAATTGAGACAGTGTAGCAGAGGCATGAAAAAAGACATATTTATCAATGGAACATAAGAGAGAGTCCAAAAATGAATCCACACATAGTCAATTTTTTCATGAAAAGGAACCAACACCATTCAAAGAAGATGGTCTTTTCAAAATAATTATAGAGGCAATCAGATATCCTTATAAAAAAGTAAACTTCACTCTATACTCTATGCCAAACACAAAAATGAATTTGAAATGCATCATACACTTAAATATAAAAGCTAAAATCATAAAACTTCTTAATGAAAACTCTTGCCATCTTGGAGCAGGTCAAGATTTCTGGAACAGGGCACAAAAAGCATTAAGCATTAAAAAAATGGATTTGATAAAAATTAAAGCCTTCTGCTCTTCAAAATGAACATGAGTAACTAATATCCAATTCTGCTACTCACTATGCATTTTTCAAATCTTTCACACAACCAAATAATTAAGATTAATTTTGGAATGGATATATGTTAAAATGAACATGCCTCTGCTTCTTGAGTCTATTTAGCTATACCTTCTGTGAAATTACACAGAAATAGGAAGCAACAAAGAAGTTTATTTATCACACACTAATCCAACTTGCCGGCAGGGCACAGGACATCCACCCATAAGCTATCTATATAGCCAAGGCCCTGGCCCTCTTGGCACAGGAACACCCTTGTCCCAAGCTGTGAGACTGACTGTTCAGTCCACTAGGAAATGTAATCTAGGCAAAACTCATCAAGATAATAAAGGAACTCTAGAAAAAGTAACAGGTATGGAAAATTACAACTCTTCAGTCTGTAAGAACAAAGGCTAGATAATGTTTATAAAATCATGAGGAGTTTTGACAAGGTGAACATATAATTGTTCACTATACCTTAAATTAACAGGTGCGCCCTTAAGAGTGTTAAAAACAATTTTCAGGGCAAAGTACAGAAATCAGAATTTTATTTAGCTATGATAAACTCATAAAATTGTCAAAAGAGTTTTATAAAGCTGAAATACACTTAGAATTAAGAATTTACATAAAGTTCTGTACAGGTAACAAAAAAAGTTACAGATATTTGACTATATATAAAGCTTTCTGAGTGTGCTTTCCTGAAGCTCAACATGCCATCCATAAGTAAATTCAACTCATTAAAACTTTATGTAAATTGGATTATTTGGTGGTGTTTTAGAAGTTCTTTATGTATTTTGGATACTAGCTCTTTATTAGATATATCATTTGCAAATATCTTCTCCTATTCTGTGGGTTGCCTTTTAGTTTTGTTGACTATTTCCTTCACTGTGCAGAAGCTTTTTATTTTGATGTAGTCCCAATACTGTATTTTTTGTGTCCCTTGCCTCAGGAGGCCTATGTAGAAAAAAGTTACTGTTTGTGTTCTCTTCTAGGATTTTTATGGCTTAGGTCTTTATCCATTTCAAATTTATTTTTGTGTATGCCTTCATTCTTTTGCATGCTGCTATCCATGCAAAAGTGTCTTTTTCCCATTGGATATTCTTCCCTGCTTTGTCAAAGATTACTTGGCCATATAATTGCGGCGTTATTTCTGGGTTTTCTATTCTGTTCCATTGATACATGTATCTATTTTTGTGCCAGTACCATACCGTTTTGATTACTACAGCTTTGGAATACAACTTGAAGTCTGGAATTGAAATGCCTCCAGCTTTTTCTTTTTCAAGGCTGCTTTGGCTATTCAGGATCTTTTGTCATTCCATACAAATTTTAGGACTGTTAGTTCTAGCTCTGTGAAAAATGCTGCTTGGTATTTTGATAGAGACTGCATTAAATGTGTAGATTGATTTTGGTAGTACAGACATTTTAACAATATTTGTTCTTCCAATCCATGAGTTTGGAATGTCTTTCCATTTTCTTGTGTCATCTTCAATTTCTTTCATCAATGTTTTATAGTTTTCAGAGTACAGGTCTTTCACTTCTTTGGTTAGGGTTATTCCTATGTATCATGTTATTTTTGGTGCAGTTTTAAGTGGGACTGTTTTCTGAATTTCTCTTTCTGCTGCTTCATTATTGATGTATAGAAATGCAACAGATTTCTGTACATTGATCTTGGATCCTGCGACTTCACTCAATTTGCTTATCAGTTATAGCACTTTTTTGGTGGAATCTTCCAGGTTTTCTATATAGAGTACCGTGTCATCTGCAAAGAGTAAAAATTTTACCTCTTCCTTACCAATTTGGATACCTTTTATTTCTTTTTGTTGTCTGATTGGTGTGGCTAGCACTTCCAATACCATGTTGAATAAAAGTGGTGACAGTGGACATCCTTGTCTTGTTCCTGACCTTAGGGGAAAAGCTCTCAGTTTTTCCCCACTTAAGGTAATGATAGCTGAGGGTTTTTCCTTACATGGCCTTTATTATGTTGAGATATGTTCCCTCTAAACCTACTCTGAGGAGGGTTTTTATGAATGTATGTTATATGCTGTCAAATGGCTTTTTCTGTGCCAATTGCAATGATCGTATAGTTCTTATCCTTTCTCTTATTGATGTGCTGTATCACACTGATAAGATTTGTGAATATTTGACCACTTTTGCAAATCAGGAATAAATCCCACTTAATTGTCGTGAATGATTTTTTTAATGTAACATAATTCTCCAAAGAAGACATACAAATGGCCATCAGAAATATCAAAAGATGCTCAACATCGGGGCATGTGGGTGGCTCAGTCAGTTGAGTGTCCAACTTTGGCTTAGGTCATGATCTCACAGTTCGTGGGTTCAAGGCCCGCAATGGGCTCTGTGCTGACAGCTCAGAGCCTGGAACCTGCTTCATATTCTGTGTCTCCCTCTCTCTCTGTTCCTCCCCCACTCGTGCTCTGTCTCTCTCTGTTTCTCAAAAATAAACACTAAAAAAAAAAAAAAAAAAGATGCTCAACATCATTCACCATTGGGGAAGTGCAAATCAAAACTACAATGAGTTATCATCTCACACCTGTCAGAATGACTAAAATCAACAACATAGAAACAACAGGTGTTGGCAAAGATGAGGAGAAAAAGGAACCTTTCACACTGTTGGTAGGAATGCAAATGGTGCAGCCACTGTGGAAAACAGTATGGAGGTTCTTAAAAAAGCTAAAAATAGATCTACCTTATGATCCAGCAATCATACTACAGGGTATTTATACAAAGAACACAAGAACGTGAAGTTAAAGGGATACATATACCCATGTTTACAGCAGCATTACTTACAGTAGCCAAGATATGGAAGCAGCCCAAGTGTCCATCGATTGATGAATGGGTAAAGAAAATGTGATGTATATATATATACACAAGAGTATTATTCAGCCATAAAAAAGAATGAAATCTCGCCATTTGCAATGACATGGATGGAGCTAGCCAGTATAATGCTAAGCGAACTAAGTCAAAGACAAATACCATATAGTTTCCCTCATATGGGGGATTTAAGAAACAAACAAGCAAAAGAAAAAAGATGAGAGAGACAAAGAGACAAACCAAGAAACAAACTCTTAACTATAGAGAACGAACTAATGGTTACCAGAGGGGAGAGGAGTTAAGGGGATGGGTAAAATAGGTGATGGGGATTAAGGAGTGCACTTGTCGGGTGCCTGGGTGGCTCAGTAGGTTAAGCGGCCAACTTCGGCTCAGGTCATGATCTCACATTTCATGAGTGCAAGCCCTACATAGCGCTGTGTGCTGACAACTCAAAGCCTGGAGCCTGCTTCAGATCCTGTATCTCCCTCTTTCTCTGCTCCTCCCCTGCTCACACTCTGGTTTTCTCTGTCTCTCTCAAAAATAAGTAAACATTAAAAAGAAAAAAAAAAGGAGTGCACTTGTCACGATGATCAGAGGGTGATGTACGGAAGTGTTGAATCACGATATTACACACCTGAAACTAACATAATGCTGTATGTTAACGGTAATTAAAATAAAAACTTTAAAAAAATTTATGTAAAATACATTATGTTAAAATTAGGTATTATCGTAGGAATTGAAGTAGCCCATCCTCTCTGAAGGGTAATTTTGAGATAATTATTAATTTTTTTTATTTAAAAAAATGTTTAGGGGCGCCTGGGTGGCTCAGTCGGTTAAGCATCTGACTCTGGCTCAGGTCATGATCTCACGGTTTGTGAGTTCGAGCCCCGTGTCGGGCTCTGTGCTGACAGCTAGGAGCCTGGAGCCTGCTTTGGATTCTGTGTCTCTGTCTCTCTCTGCCCCTCCCCCACTTGTGCTCTATCAAAAATAAATTAAATGTAATAAAAAAAGAAAAAAAATGTTTAATGTTTTTATTTTATTTAGAGAACAAGAGAGAGAGAGAGAGAGAGAGAGCGAGCACGTGAGCAGGGGAGGGGCAGAGAGAGAGGTACAGAGAGAATCCCAAGCAGGGTCTGCATATCAGAATAGAGCCCAACAGGGGGCTCAAACTCACAAACCATGAGATCATGACCTGAGCCAAAATCAAGAGTCAGATGCTTAACAAATAAGCCACCCAGGCACCCCTAAAAAAATTTAAATTTAAAAATCCTTTGCCCCAGAATTCCCACTTTTAGAAATTTATTCCTTGGGTAAACTCAAATGTGCAAAAAGAACAAAAATATAAGAAATACAAGTATTTTATTTGCAGCATTATTTATAATAGTAAAAGGCAAGAAACAACCTAAATGTCTCCCAATACAAGTTGAATAGATCATGATATATAAATTCAAATGCAGCCAGTATAAAAAGCAGGAGGGCACAGATCTGTATTTCCTGATATGGAACATTCTTCAAGTTACACTGTTAAATAAAAAACAAAAGATATGTAACTGTGAGTATATGCTACCACTTATAAAGGGAGATGGGGAAAAAAAACAGAGGAGACATAGTTATGTATGCTTACATTTACACAGAAAATCTCTGAAAGGATTCAAAATAAATTACAGTAGGAAGAGCTCTGAAAAGGATTTATTTTTCTCTAGACAGCCTATTTTACTATTTTATTTTTTCAATCTACACATTTTACGTGTGGAAAGTTATTCATAAAAACAGTAAACTAAAAACTTTAATGTCCATCAATAGGGAAATAGCTTAAGAAATTGTGCAATCTATCATTTAGCCATATTGCCCAACTGTGCAAAGATATATATACCAGGGTGTTCCTATAATGTCACTTGTACCTGAAAAAATGAGGTCCACCTAAATGTCTATTTTGTACATCATATACAAACATATACTTTCCTAAACACAGATAAAGATCTGGAAGGAGAAACACCAAACTGTTAACAGTGGTTACATGGAGAGAAGGAACTGGGGAGACAATCCAGGGATTTCACATTTTACTCAAAACAATGTTATACTGTTTGACCTTTTTTACACAAGTGTCAATACTTTTGCAATTAAGAGAAAAAAAAAAATTAAAAACTCTGTAAGATATAATACACCCATTTAAGGTGATGCCAAATAGTTTCAAAATATCTTCCTGAAGACAATAACTACAAAGAAAAAATATAATAACTTTAGAGTAGAGAAACCTTGCAGATGCCAATTTGACCAAGTGATTAAGATAAATATCTCTAGTAACAAGAATATTGATACCAAGAATCCCTTAATGTGATACACTGAGAAGCTTATGGTACCACTTTTGTATTATTTTGCCAAAAATGCATAGCCTCAGGGCGCCTGGGTGGCTCAGCTGGTTAAGCATCCGACTTCGGCTCAGATCATGATCTCACAGTTCATGAGTTTGAGCCCCATGTCATGCTCTATGCTGACAGCTCAGGGCCTAGAGCCTGCTTCAGATTCTCTGTCTCCCTCTCTCTCTGCCCCTACCCAGCTTACACTCTGTCTCTCTCTCTCAAAAATAAATAAACATTAAAAAAAAATTTTTTTTTAATTGCACAGCCTCATTCTAATCATGAGAAAACATCAAATCCAAATTGAGGAACATTCTACAAACTAACTTCAATATTCTTAAAAAATGTCAAGGTCACGAAAAACAAGGCAAGATGCGGTGCCTGGGTTGGGTAAGCAGCTGAGTCTTGATCAGGCTCTGCGCTCACAGTAAGAAGCCTGCTTTGGTTCCTGTCTCCCTCTCTCTGCCCCTCCCCTACATGTGCGCAACGACCACACGCACGCGCTCTCTCCTTCTCTTGCTCTCTCTCTAAAACAAACAAATGTTTAAAAAAATTTTTTTTTTAAAGAAATATAAGTCAAGACCAAGACGCTGTTACAAACCTGAAAAGACTTTGGAGAAATTGAGACATAGTTACAGGCTGGAAGAGATCAAGGAGAAATAATAACTAAATGTAATGTGGGATCCTGGATAGGACCCTGGAACAGAAAAACAATGTTAGTGGGAAAAATAGTGTAATTCAAATAAAGTCTATAGTTTAGTTAGTGTCATTAGTTTCCTGTCCCTGATACATACTGTGGTTATGGAAGATGCCTAACATTAGGGAATGCATGAGTGAAGGATATAAAAGAACTGTGCTGTTTTTGCAAGTTTTCTGTAAGTCTAAAATGAGTTCAAAAGAAAAAGAACCAGTACTGAAGATGTTTATTTATTAATACAGAAAGCCATTAATAATGTATAGTTTAGTAGAGCAAATTACAAAGCAGTATATATAAAACCTTATTTTGGTTAAATATATCTATTTATATGAGGGAAAAAATCAGGAGGAATACACACCAAAATGTTAAGAGCAGTGGGTAGTGAGATTTTAATGTATTTTCATGGAATCTGTATGTTTGCTTACAGTATATGAACATATTTCCATATTTGGGGGGATTTTTTTCAATTATAAAATTAAAAATATTTTACTAAAACCTTAAAAAAATAAAAAAACTACACCTTCCATTCCAGTATTCTAACTCCAACTTTTCTAGGGTACTCAACAGACCAACATCTTGTTTTCTCCAGAAATGTAGCAACAATTGTAACTGTGAAATAGAGAATATCTAATGTTCTACGGTATACCTAAGGTTATTTTCTCCAAACAGTACTCATGAAAAACAAAACAAAACAAAAAATCCTGAATATTTACTGCTATATACCAAACAAAAAACTTTTCTGTGTTACTTATATAATGGAAGTCATAGAATTAGTTCTTTTCAAGTTTTTGAAGAATTCTTAGAAGAACATGAGAAATTTGACAGTCACCAAAACCAAAGGGATCTTCTGGTTCAGGTCTCTCATT
Source organism: Panthera onca (assembly GCF_046562875.1). Lineage (NCBI taxonomy): Eukaryota > Metazoa > Chordata > Mammalia > Carnivora > Felidae > Panthera > Panthera onca. Next base: position 60,029,706 of record NC_138344.1, on the reverse strand, counting down.
TTATATATGAAAAAACTGAATCATAGGGAGAATTAACTGGCTTTTCCAAGATCATATAGCCAATTAGTATCAGAGCCAGGAACAGATCTTAGGCATCCTAACTCCTTCAGTGCTCATTCTACTCAACCAAATAGAAGTACACAGTTCTTTTAAATTTACCCTCCAGACTAACAATTTCACTTTAGTAGTAAAACAAAACAAGTAACATAGTTTCACCTTTTTATTTTTTTTTCTTCCAAATGAAGTCTCTTCCCTAAAAACTGCCTATTGCATATCTTAGTCATTGGATGTTTTAGTACGAAGAACTAGTATTTTATGATGTTATCTTTATATTGTTGGCTGATTTGGGCAGAATGTCTGGGTGTTGATGCCTTAAATGTCCTCTCCAGTGATCTTACCACTAGCTGTCCACCGTTCCACCCCCATGGAGTGTTATTCCTTAAGGTCCATCTAGCTTAAGGCCCTCCTCTGTGAACGTTTCACTGATCAGCCTAAGAAAATTATTCTCCCCTGTAACTCCAATACAGCACTTACTGAAGGAGGTAGTCATTCAGCACCTATACCTCTGGCAAATAATATTAGTTATCGTTGTATGTGTACACTTAGCCTCTTCACCAAAACTATAAATTCCCTGATGGGAGAACCATTGCCTTACGAATCCCTGTATCCCCACAGGCCTACACAAGTACTTAATAAAAGTTCTCAGTCATTGCTGAATGTTATGGACTTCTTGCTAGAGAGAACAAAGCAAATGATGACATTAAGCCTTCTAAAACTATAGAATTCTTAAATGAGCTAAAGTATAATTTTACTTTTTCATGAAGACTTTTTCCTAGATTATTGTCACATCTATGGAAAATCTTTTTTGACTAAGATTGTCTTTTTTTCCAGATTAGAAAAACTACACAGGATGTATTTTACTAGGTGACATGTTCAGGGATTACTGGTGGCTGGAGTAGGCCTGATTTTCCTATTGTTTGGTTGTTTTTAGTGTTTTTACCCATTTGACATAAGAATAAAATTAAGAATTTTTAATTTCAAGGTCCAGAAGGAATAAATTTTTTTTTCAACATTTGCGGTTAAGAGAAGGCTTTCCTAACTTGACTCTTTGCTAAAAACAAGTTCTCACAATATTTAAATTCCCAAACATTCCAAACATTTTCCTCATCCCCACGGAGATTAAAGATATGTTCTCAATTCTGACCCAGGGACTTGGATGCCTGCTTGGAAACATCATTCTGGAAAAGAAACTAACTTGTAATAGGTTACTTTTGTTCAAACCACAGCTTACCCTTCCTTAGACAACTGTTTGGTATCTACCAGGCTTTAAAGGCCCTGTAACTTTTTTTCTAATTCTTCTGTTTTAAAGGAGTAACAAAATCTGGAGGCTCTAGAATTGTTCATGGTAAGTACTGGATTAGTGTAATTGGAATATCTCCAGGCACCAAGAAATCTTTTGGTTACACTAAGTTTTCTTGTAATACTATTTGACAGATTCATAAAGCTTAAGAACAAGTAAACAATAACAAAAACCCTAGTTCAACTGCTTACTCCATGAGGAAATTCTACAACACATCTGATAATCAGTTCCCTAAACCTGTCTGAACACTTCCTCTCGGCCAATGTCCATTCTTACAGTTCATAATCAACCCAAAATCTACCTTCCTATAACTTTTACCCTATGCAGTCTGAAATAATCCAATACAATTTTGGGCTCTTTCAACCAACAGCCTTTCAAATAAATGAAGAAAATAACTATTAAGTCTCTCATCAGTCTCTTCATTCTGGGGCTACACTAGAACATAGATATTAAAGAAATCTGTCCATCCCTAGAAATGACATTTGGCCATCCCTAATGACATGGTATTCAGACCACTCTCCATGTTGATTACTTTTATGGAATGTGACCAACATGCCTCCATACAGAGAAGTGGAACTGTTTCTTACCTTCCTTATCCATGGCGCTAAATAGCTCTAAAAGATCACATTCTTTTTTTGGTAGCCATATCTCATTATGACTTACTGAGTTTGCAGACAACCAAAACCTTTAGACTGATCGCATATAAGAGACCTGGTCCTATACACAAATACCGAGTCCTAGGTATAAGGTTGTATTTTCACCACAATTAACTTCCATTTTGTCAGTTTTGATGCAATATTCAGCCTGATTTCTTTCTGTGTATGTTCTATGATGTATTTCTTATCCCTGCCAGCTTTGTGTTGTGTGTAAATATGATAAGTAAGTATACTATGTCTTCATGGCCACTGATAAAATAAGCCAGGGTCAAATACAAAGTCATGTGACAAAAAGGCCCCTCTTTTTTCTTTTCTGTTAAGATAATATACAAGCACCCTGTCAGAATTTAGTTTTTGAAGGCATCCAGTCCCTCCTAAGCCATTCTCTCCCTTTTTATTCTCTGATCACAGGTTCATGCTCCAATTTTCTAAGCTCCCCTTGAAGTCTTTGGATGAATGAAATCTGCTTTCCTAAACTGTGGAATACACATTATCTTTCTACTCTATTGAATATATATCTGCAAATAAACTAAAATTCTTTCTTAGATGACAAGGTAGAGTATGTGTGTACATAAAAGTAAATGGGGCACCTGAGTGGCTCAATTGGTTAAACACTGACTCTTGATTTTGGCTGAGGTCATGATTTCACGAGCCCTGCATCAGGCTCCATGCACAGAAGCCTGACTGGGATTCTCTCTCCTCCTCTCTGCCACTCCCCGCTCATGCTTTCCCTCTCTCTCAAAATAAATAAACTTAAATAGTGAAATTCTCAAGGCAGAAACTTAAAAAAAGGAAGAGAATATGTTAAAAATAAATAAATGGATAAATTCATAGATTTTTCCTTGTGTTCTCAAGTCATTCTGGCTTACTCATAAATACCAAAGTTCAAAGGCATTTTAAAAGGTAGTCCATAAAGACACAGCAAGTGGTTAAGCCCCACTCCTCCAAACAAGTCAAATAGACTTTGTTCTGAAGAATGGCATTAAATAAACTATTAGAAGGAGAATTATTACATTCAAGTGATTAACAGCAGACCCCATTCTCAACAGGGCCTACCTATATCATTCCCAGACAGCAAGGAGGCACTTAAGGAAGCACAATAACTCTTCCAGAGTCATTCAGTAACATTTATTTAGTACAGCATATTTCCATAAGCACTTAACTTATTATAGGGTACAACTTAACATTTAAAAAACTGCTGCACCAGAGGCACCTGGGTGGCTCAGTTCATTAAGTGTCTGGCTCTTGATTTCGGCTAAGGTCATGATCTCACAGTTTGTGAGATGGAGCCCCACATTGGGCTCTGCACTGACAGCATGAAGTCAGCTTGGGATTCTCCCTCTCTCTCAACCCCTCACGCCCCTCAAAAGTATATACATACACTTAAAAAAAAAAAGTATACAAATGCTTTAAAAAAAAAAAAAAAGAACTCATCAAATAACAATTGTTTCTTCAACAGGAGGCATGTTAATTCAGAATACCTTAAAAGAACACATAGGAGTTCATAGTAAATTACCCAGGACTAAAGAGGTCTTAATATTTTGTCTTAAGTCATCTGAGGCAATGAGTTAAAAGCCTAAAGAAAACTTTCATAGAGCACAGTGTATAATTAACACTTGTAGAAAATGGGTAAAATGATGGCAAGGGAAATCTGAAATAATCCCACATGAAGAGAGGATGGGCAGGACACTGCATTGCTTCATCATGCATTACTGATTATACACATATCTACCCAGTCCCTCTCTGCAGTATTGAGGACAAAACCCTCTTTATTTTGCAGGATGATGTCTGTTATTAAACATAAGCAGTCAATCATCAGCACCAGCTTATCCACACTAAATCACTAGTCTTCTCTAGACTATTACAGGTAGTGGGACTGTATCGATCACTCTGACCTGCAGTTTTAGGCCTCAGCTTCATGTCTGAGTTCACAGAGTCTGATACCGAAAATCAATTTTCTTAACTGCCTGCAATAAGAATTAGGAGATGGTGATAAAAAAAACAACAGGCACTATGCCCTGCTATGATCTGGTGACAAAGCCCTTCAGTCAGAACTCCAGAGACCTTGGTTTTCATCCTAGTTTTCTCCTTCTAAATGTGTCTTAACTACAGAAAGCTATGCTGTGGCCTAAAATGATATAGATATTCCAGTTTCTAAGGAATATCACCACCACTGAAAAGAACATATAACTTCTTATTCCTTCGTCTACTATCTCAGTATTTTATTTATTTTTTAAAGACTTTTCTTTTTTTTATTTTTTAGTATTCATTTATTTATTTTGGGAAAGTGAGAGTGCAGGGGAGGGGAAGGGCAGAGAGAGGGAGAGAGAATCCCAAGCAGGCTCCATGCTCAGTACAGAGCCTGACTCAGGGCTCAGTCTCATAACTGCAAGATCACCACCTGAGCCGAAACTAAGAGTTGGACGCTTAACCAACTGAGCCACCCAGGCACCCCAAGGTTCCTATTTTCATAAGTAATCTACCATCCAATCTGGGGCTCAAACTCACAATCCTGAGATCAAGAGTCACATGCTCTTCAGACTGAGCCAGCCAGGCACCCCATCTCAGTATTTTAAAGTCAACTATCAAAAAAAAAAAAAAAAAAATTGTTATCAATTAAAGATTCAGCACACATTTGAGATTGTGGATAATTTTTTCCTTGATTTTCATACTGATTATTACACAAACATAACAATATTAGATGTAAAAAAAAAAACCAAAAAACTAAAATCCCCCCATTTGGGGACAATATAATTTTGGGAGTAATGGAAATGTTCTATATCCCAATTTAGTAATAGTTACACATGTGTGTACATTTGTTAAGCCTCATCAACCTAAATGCTTACAATGGAATCACTTTATTGTACATAAAGGATATCTCAATGTTAATTTAAAAAATTCCCCTTTCAAAAAAAAATTAAAATGAAATAAAAATTTCCCTTTCAATTTTAAACTTTTAGCCTCATTATCTCTTAACCTCCTCAACTCTTATTATCTCTACCTCTGCTCCACCTCAGTTAATGTCTTCTCATTCATTCATTCATTCATGCATGCATGCATGCATCAAAAACAATTTTGAAGCAATGTGTTAGTACTGGAGATACAGATGTGAACAAGAAACAGTTCATGCTCTCAAGGAGTTTATGGTCTAGAGGGAAACACAGACACTGAACAGGCAATGCTGAGGATAGGCTGAGACATGCTGCATGCAACAGAAGTATGAAAAGTGTGCCCTAGGAACACACAGAGGTTCAGCTAACCTGGCTCTACCATCACAAAACCTGATGTACCTCCATGTTCTCAAACTCCAAAACCCCTTACTGAGCACAATGTTCAGTTCTTCCACTTATGTCAACATCATAACTTTTAATACCTCAAATACCACCAATTCCCCCAGAATTCCTACTTTGGCATTTCTTACACCCTCTTCTCCCTGCCACATTCAGCCTAAACTTTAACATTAGCTACCACCCCAATATGCCCCTTCATTTTTCTCCCCATCCTCCATTCACAACCTCCCTCCCCAATCACTACCAATCTTGTTAAAACAAATCACTGATGCTGATCCTCAGTTATTCATTAAGAATATGTAGACGTCTGCTATTTCGAGCACATACTGGGATATATCAGTGAACAAGTCAGACATAATCCTTGCCTTCATGTAGCTTACATTCAGATAGGAGTGATATTCAAATAAGTAAATAAAGACAACATACTAATTGCAAATCATAGGAAGTTCAGTAAGGAAATAAACAGGGTGGTTTGAGAGACAAGGGTAAGAGGAACCTATCTTTTAGACTTGGTAAGTATCAAGAAGAAACAGAGGAAAAACACTCCAGGAAAAAAGAACAGTAAGCAACAAAAGCAAAGCACAGGCCCCGAAGGAAGATAGATCTTGTGCTTGATTTAGAAACTAAAAGGCCAGGGTGGCTAATAGTGAATGAGGAGAAATAACAGGAAATGAGGGGAAGATGTAGGGGCCAGATCACACATGGTCCTGAAAAACTTGTAATGAGTTCACATTTTATTCCAAATAAAATGGGAAGCCATTGAAGGATTTAGGCAGAATACTGACATGATTTGATTTAGTCCTAAAAAGATTACTCTGGCTGATCTGTGCAGAATAGACTGGAAGAGGGCAGAAATGGAAGCAAAGAGATCAGTTAAGAGGCCACTGCAGTTGCCTAGGCAACAGATGGTGATAGGACTAGAGAGGTGGAGTGGAGACAGAGAGAGTTGTTTGTGTTCAAGAGCTATTATGGAAGTGTCATGAGACAGGGAGAACAAAATTCTTGATTGGCCTCCGTCTTTTCCCCTCCCCAAACCTGGTCCTTTCTCTCAGAATATGACACAGCCACAGCCATGAATGCTTAAACCAAAAACTGAGGATCCAGACATCATTTGTTTCTTCCCTTTTATCCTCAGGCCTAATATCCATAAGCAAATCTTTTTGCTTCTACCATACTTCCAAAGTCTCTCTCAAATCTATCTACTTCTCTTTATCTTCAGCGATATCTCTCTCTAGTACATGCCACCATCAGCTAAGGCTTGGGTTACAGCAGTAGCTTCATAATTGCTCCCCCTGTCTGAAACACTTATCAGACATCCAAGTGGATATATCAAGTAGGCAGTTAGTTGGATTTGTGATTCTGGAGCTCAGAAGTGAGATGACCTAGAGATATAAATTTGGGAACTGAACACATACCGATGGTATTTAAAGCCACAGAACTGGACAAAATCACATAGGCTGAGTGTGTAGACAGGGAAAAGAAAAGAGGGTAGTACCATGCTAGAAGACATCTGAGATGGACTTAAGAAAGAAAATCCAGTCAAAGAAGACAGAAGGCAGAAGTTCTGTCAGACCATCCCACCAACTCTCTGAATTCCCAGTTTTTCGCAGTCCTTATCTTCTGAACCCAATAAACGACCCTCTCCTAGAAACTATACCCTATGACACCATGCTACTCTCACCTCCTACCTGCTTGGTTGTTTCCTTTTTACATCTTTCTCTGGTTCTTCCTCCATCTTCTATCCCTGAAATTCAATCATTCCTGTCCCCAGTCCTTCTCCCTCCTTTCCCTCTCCCCCTCCATGTTTGTCTCTGTGTATATGCACAAGTACACACAGACACACACAGACACACATAGACACACACACACACACACACACACTTTCCTCTTCAAAGATCTCCATTTCCCACAATCTCAACTGTCAACTCTATACTGACAATCTCCACATGTCTGGCTAAGTCTTACTCAAAGTGTGACTGGCCCACAGACCAGGATTTCAGAATCAGGAGGGTATGCTGTGAAAATTCCCCACCCCAGACCTAAAAAATCAATTCCTTTAATGATTCTTAAGCAATGGCTTTTATAAATGCCCCATAATTCATACCTATTATTTCACCTTAATTGCATGTTAGGTGATATTAGGAATTTGAGAGCCTCCATGCTTTTCATAGCAATAGGACAGAGAAATGATCTGGAGTTTAAGAAGAAAGTTTTGGGGTTTTTTGTTGTTGTTGTTTGTTGTTGTTGCTGTTTTTAAAGAAAACAAAGTATAACCAAGGACAAGACTAATGGAGTCGGTAAGATTTCTAAAACCTTATAATTGTCCCATACTTACTATTTTTGTTTTCCTTGCCTCCCAATGGTAGTTTATAATACAAAATGATTCAAATGTTAAAGAATTTCTGGGCTTCTTTCACTTAACAGCAAAGAAATAGTAAACTGGAAGACCAGTATCTCACTCTACTGTCAGAATAAATGAAGACGGTAGCTTTAAAAAGAAAAGGAAAGGAAAAAGTATCTGGTCTTCATCCAGATATGATGACGCTCTTAGATCACCCTGTCTTGTATTAAAATTCTTTGAACACTTGTCTGATCTGTGTCACTAAACTGTGAGTTCCCTCAGGCTATTACACTTGTCTTGGCATCTACCTACTGCTTTGCAAAACCCAAAGTCTTGCCCCCAAGAAATCTCGTATTTCTTCAAGTACAGAATTTGCAAAATAACTCTAGCTTGATTCCTGTACTAATCTCCAATTACAAATAAGTGGAGTCTGGATTGAGGAGGTTTTACTATACCACTGGAAGAATTAGTGTATCAAAGCATTGGCAAAACATTTGGCAATACAAAATTACAGTAACACTTCTGTCCAGTTTCTGTACTCCTTCTAAGAGGTAAAAAAGCACAAGCTACCATTAAGACCAGATGTTTCAGCTGCTTCTCAATTTTTCCTACCTTCTCATTTCTTATCATCTCAAAGAGATGCTTCCTCCTTCAACACCAGCAGTGAAGTGAGGTTGAACTGCTATTTGAGGTGGAGGATGGTTGCAAGCACTGCTCTAGTTGGTCACCAAACTCTTATTCCAACTCCCTCCCTACCTGGTTTCTATCTCCCAGCCAGTCGCTCCAGTCCTTCCGGTGGATTCTTATTTCTGGAGCTCACTTAATTCTCTCAAACAACAATGCTTAAGTGTCTGCATGATTAAATAGTCCAAAAAATGCTTTTATTAAAACTACAAACCAAAGAACTTTTAAAGAGGTATATATCCTACACTTTTCTATGTGCAGCAATAAAGACAAAGTGATAAAACTGTTAACATCATGCATCGATCAAAATTTGGTTATTCCCTGTCTAGCTCCCCACTAGATGTTCAGGGACATCCAGAATATTCCCTAATAGTTACCTATCTCCTATCCTCCTCATCTGCTTTCTCCCTGTAGGCAGACTGCTAACTCAAATTTGCTCAGAGACAGTGAGGGCAAAATACAAGGGCAAAATATGGATTGCGAAATTAATTAATGGTGTGCTCTGTATTGAAAAGTCTGGAAGTTTCTTCTTCACCTTTAGAAAGAACAGATGACGGGTTCCTCCACTGAGGGTTAGGCCTGGGGTTCTCAAGATACTAGAATGAGGGACCACAGTTCCTACACCCCGTATCTTGACATGAGTTGACAGCATTCCCTGCCATTACCAGGCCCCACCCAGCCAGCTGTGAAACATAACATTAGGTGCAGCGTCCTGCATTTCTGTCATCAAGAGAAGGTGGCACTGCGTCCATCGGCAAATGGCTTTTCCTCCAATCCCGTCTTAGCCCCCATACCAGAGCATCTAATAGCATCACCAGTTATTTCTACTTCAGGATAGAGACATGCTTGAACTCGTCACGACTAATAAATGACAAAGTCATAATACTCCGTAGACTTGGCCGGCAGGAATGTGGGTAATGACTAACTTTTATTCCATGGCTTCCTTCCAGATCAATCCATACGACTCCCCCTCCCCAGAGCCGCCATAAGGGGCGAAGCCCGACATCCTCCTGAGCGCGGTATGGAGGGACTGGGGGGGGACAAAAGGAACTTGCCTACAAGGACTTACAGATGCCAGGAGCTGAGGGGTCTGGGGCAACTCCGTGCTGACTTCCATCCTTTCCGCACCCCCAGCCTCCTCGTCCGCCATCTTGAGGGAAACTGACACCCGCAGTTCCAGACCCCCGGCCGAAGACAAGCGGAAACCTGTGGCCGGTCCAAGAAACACGGGGCGGGCGACACTTTTACGACGGCCCCTGAAGTCAGGTTTGACGCAGAATCGAGGCGTGGCTTCCGGTCCGCTTCCCGGAAGCAAGCGTCACGGACCTTAGGGCTGGAGGTTTTTCTTCTCCTAATTTCTTAGTCGTAGTGCCTGGCCTCTGAATGGTTTTGCATCTGGTTCCGATGCTGGGAACTGTTGCGTCTACGAGGTAAAAAATAAATTCAGCGTCCATTTTGAAAGAAAGAAAACTGTGGGGGGCTGAGAACCTGTTCTAGGTCTCTTTCTATCCAGGTTGTTGGTCTGAGTGTGTTTGTCTCCCTCCGTACCCGCAGTGGCTCCCCAGAACCCACAAAATGAGAAAGTACTCAAAGCTATTACATGTTTAGGAATGTAGCCCATGGACACTTGCACATGCGCACAAGAAAGCTAAAGCCGCATCCGCTTTGGGGAGAGGTGGGTGAAGAAATAACGAAAAAATGAAACCTTGTAGTCGTCTAGCCGTAGAGGGAGGACAAAATAAACATGGTCATCCGCGTTAGGGAATACCATACGTTGGTGTTAAAAAGAACAAAGTAGATTTTTGTGGAAAGATAAAGATGAGTTAAGTGAAGTGGGGGGGGGGGGAACCCAAGTTGCCGTAAACTATATATTTGTGCTTATGTGCGTTTAAATGCAAGGGGAAAAGCCTGAAAGGAAAGAACTAATAATAGCTCTGAGGATAGGAACTTAGTCAAGAGCTACTTTAACTTCATCTGTATTGTTTTAAATTGTTTACAAACTAACGATTTAATATACGGTTTTAACAACAAGAAAAATAATGATAAAGCTAACATGCTGGAAGGAATTAAAAGCTAACTATTGGGGAAAAGGCTAAGTCATATCTTTACCTCAAATCATATATATCAAAATAATTCTTAATGAATTGAAGTTTACTAAAAAAAAGTAAAAAACAAAACGTAAATATTTGTATAATATTAGGACAGAGGAGGCTTTTTAAAGCATGACACCAAAGGCAGAAAATATAAAGACTGATAGGTAATTTAATCAAAATTTAAAACTTACATATAAAAATAAATTACACAAAGTTAAAAGTAAACAAAAATTGGGAAGAAAAGCCTGCAACATTCATGACAGACGAACAGATAAAATCCCAAAGAAGACTACTTCAATACAAAAATAGGCAAAATACATAAATATGCAACTCACTAATTTTGTATAAAGATGAAAAAACCTAACAAGTAAGCAAATAAATGCAAATTAAACAAAATGGGATTCCATTTATTGGATGTAAAGTTGGTCTGTTCCTGTTTTTTCTTAAAGATAACCACCATGTTGGTAAGCTGGAAGGATATTCATTGTTACATAAAAAACAAGTGTATTAGTAAGCCTACAGAAAGCAACGTTCAGAAGCCAGTTTTTCTTAAATGCATACTCTTTGGCCCAGTGATTCCATTTTTAAGGCCATATCCTAAAGATCTAATTCAGGATGCAAGTGAAGTTTAAACTGCATCATTACTGGTAATGGAGAAAATTTAGAAACAACTCAGGTGCTCTTAATAAAGGACATTGGCTAAATAAACTTTGGTCACTCCATACAATGTAATTCTCTGCAGCCATTAAAAGTATTGTAGAACATTGATTCTCAAAGTGTGGTCTACAGACTCCCTGGGAATTCCCCAAATTTAGGAAGCTGATGGGGTGAAAACTTTTATAGTAACTTCTATAGTGATAACAAAGAAGTTTTGTGCTTCTTTTTTTATAAGCCATGTGATATTTGTACTAACTGATGCAGAAGCAATGGTGGGTGAAACTGTTGGCCTCTTAGCACAAAATAAAAAGCAGTGGCACCAAATTCAAGTCACCAAAGTGATCTAGAAGTAATTTCTTGACTACCATGCTCTTGCAGTAAAAAAAAAAAAAAAAAGTGTGGGGAGGGGAGAATCTGTTTCCCAATGTCCTTGATGGAGCAGTAAAAATGTTACAAAATCTCAACCCTTTTAAGTATTCTGTATGATGAAATGGGAAGCACACATAAACCTTTTCTGTTGTGTTCAAAAGTATGATAGTTGACTTGAGGAGAAGCACTTGAGTTGCTAAGTCAACCAGCCAGTTTTTACAAGGAATACCCATTAACTTAACAAGTAACAGGTAGCCGGGTACTTAGATATTTGGCAGGCATTTTCTCAAATATGAATAAGTAAGCTTTTCTCTTCAAGGAAAACAATTAGCAATTTTTGTTGTCCATTTTACTAGTAGAGATTTCAAGGGAACATTCTGTGGAAAACATATCTGCCACTGCGAGTTTGACAAAGTCCCAATGAAATTGGTGATATTAACATGCGTGATTTTTTGGACAATGTATAATGGAATATATTGACATTTGGAAGATCTGTATAACTCATTGAGCCAAAATCTTGTAAATATCAAACACAGGGTATTATAAAGAATGGGTGAAAGATCCATTCACATTGCTAAATAGACCAATAGAATTTAATGTTACGGAGTACAAAAATTTAATTGATATGGTTTTACATTCCACATTGAATTGTTTTTTTTTTTAATTTACCATTTTCCCAGTTTTGCTGTGGTTTCAAAGGATATCCACAATTATATGAAAATGCCATTGAAATACTCTTCTCCTTTCCAACTATGCATCTGAGGCCAGATTTTTTTTCATATACTTCAACCAAAATAATGTGTCACAATAGATTGAACACAGAAGCAGCTATGAGAATCCAGCTGCCCTTTATTAAAGAGACTTTCAAAAATGTAAAACATTGCCATATCTTTCAGTAATTTTTTCTTCTAGAAAACTTCTTTTTCATTAAAAAATATTTATATTAACATGTATTGG